>NC_045482.1:39275349-39609540 GCF_009650955.1 Corvus moneduloides | reverse complement strand
TGTCCCTGACCCACACCATGGGCAGGACAAGGGGGGCCCTAGCTGGCTTTGCCTACTCCAACACCAAAGCTCTTGGTCCCAAAGATGGGGCGAGTTCAGTGGTTTTTTCCTGTCCTGAAAGAGAGCAGAAAAGGGAAGTTAATCCCACTGTGGAATCCAAGACTCCTGCATTTCGTATTTCTGCTCTGATTGCTCACCGTGCAGTTTTAGCCATGGAAAAAAAAAAAGAAAGACACCATATCAAATAAAATTGCCCTTTTCAGCATTTTTATTCCAGGCATTAAAAGGATGCTCATTTCTCTTCTAGCATTGTTTCCTCATTTTAGGAGAACCGTTTTCATCCCAGACCCCACTCGTCAGTTGTTCGATCCTCTGGCACTGGATTTGGACAAAAGAAGGGACGCACCTGGACTGCAGGAAATCACTGAGAGAAAACCCTTCCAAAACCTGACAGAGAAAAAACAACAGGAGATGCAGGAAGACACATCCCTCATTTGCACGTCTGGAATGCTTTTCTAAAGACTTCTCTGCATCTGGACGCTCTTTGCTCTTGGCTTTCTTTACAAGAATGCATTTGCTGCTAAACACGTCTCAGACCCTTACTTGATCGGGATAAGGTGGGATGGAGATGAAGACTCCCACAGGGAATAGCCAGGGAGATGCAGGGCCTGGGAACATCAAGGACGGAGAAGAGAAGGAACAGGGATTGTTTTTCTTGTTTAGAGCCAGCAGTGCTGTGAGCTTGGAGAACACACGGCACCGCAGGGATCCAGGGCAGGAGCGGGATAACTCCGGGATAAGGGGAATCTGCTCCCACTCCAGGGCTGTGCCAGTGAAGGAGGGGAATTTCTTCGTGCCTTCATCGCACACAAAAACCAAACCCAGCACCACCGAGCTGGACTTCCGTGAGCTGCAACACAAAGCGGCCCCTGGCCTTTGGGGGAACACAACCTCCCCGAGTCACGGAGCCAGGGGATGACACTTGGGAATGATCCTTGCTGCCTGCAGGCAAATCAGATGAGGGAGCCACAGGAGCTCTGGGTTTCCTGCTCTTCCTGCAACGCCATCGGTCCAGACCAGGAGACCTTTCCTGGAACAGATCTTCCCTGTAAAGGGAGCTACACCAAAGCTCAAGCCCTCATTTAGAGACCCTTGGAAAAGCAAAGGTGAGAGGGGATTACCTGGAGCCCCAGGGGACCGAGGTGAAGGCGATGAAGAAGCAGACAGCAAAGTGCTTCCACTGCTTCTCACTCCAGCAAGGGGAACATCCCTGGAATTTCATGTCCAGCGTCGCTCCCAAACCCCACAGGTGAACCCACACGTACTCCAGGCTGATCTCCTTCAAACCTCCAGCAGCACAGACCCACCGGGAGGAACTGCAATCCAAGGACACACATCAGCAACCGTCTTCCCGCTTGCCGCTCTCTCCACATTTTCCCTTTCCAGTGGGATGCAGGTGCCACCCCCCAGAGGCAGGAGAACTGCCTTGCAATCCAGTACAAAACCTGCCTGGAAAGCCCAGGATGCCCGGAGCCAGCAGCCGTTTCTCCTGGAGCTCCTGCTGACAGGCATTTGAAGCCTGCTGTGCCTCACAGCTGCTTTTCTGCCAAGGGCATTCCCATCTTTTCTTTTTTAGCCCAAATAAAGGTTTGCAAAGCTGACTTTTGTGAGAAGTGCTTCATATTTGGATTATTCTCAGCTTGGAGTTTCCCTCGGCACCAAAATCAGGGGGTAAACCCAACACGGCCTCAAAGGGCCATAAGATCCCAGATATCTAATCCCCAGTTCCCTCAGGATTGGTTCATTAAAGCTTTTCAGGGGTAATTTGGCAAACTTCAGGGTTTGGTGATTTCACCATCAAAGCCACATGAAACCTGTGCAAAAGGAACTTAACTAAAGCTGGCTAAAAGTGGTCCCTGCTGATGACTCATTAAAACCACCCTTAAAAAGGAGCTAGGATTGATTCCACACTCCCAAACCCCCCTTGCCACGATCGGCGCTCTCTGCCCGCCAAGGACACGGCACCGGGCAGGGACATTTCTCCCACTCCCCGGCAGAGACCTCCTCCTGCCACATCCAGGGAACCGCAGCCGCTCAGGGAACACCAACTTTGTCCTGGGCTGGGAACAGGACAGGGACAAGGAACGCTTTGAAGTCATTCCCACCTCGGTGCTGTCCAGACCTGGCAGAAAGCGCTTCCCACACCTCTCCTGGAATTCTCTTCCCCGGCCCTTCCAGCTTCGGAAGGCTTCCGGGGGAGCCTCAACTTTCGGTGCAGCTCAGAAGCTGCACGCGCCTAAAGCATCCCCACGGGAACACGAAGCTTCCCTCGGGCATTTCGTTTCTTTATCCCAAATATTCTCCCCACTCAGCCACAATCTAGAAAGAACAAAAGGGAAAAGAAGGAAGACCAATTAATTCTGACGTAAGGAGTCTTGACTATCCCGACACACTGCCAGGTGAAAAAACATCCCTGCCCCTCTAACAAATCCCTCTGATACTGGCTCCATTCAGGATCAATTATTTAAACGCTGTATTAAGGAGCGTAAGGACACAACGCTTGGAATTCTCAAAAACGGCTCAGCTCTCGGCTACTCCAAGCACTTTCCCACCCGGGGAGCTGAGCTGTCCCAGATTTAAACGTCACGTTTGATCCAAATCCGACAGAAATCTGCTCTTGTTTGGTTACTGAGCTTTCCCAAAAGCTGTGCAGTCAAGCCTGGAAATCCTCACTGAAGCTTTGCCATGTCACATCGGGATTTACCCTTGGGAAAACCCCACTCTGAGCACTTGGGTTTCAAGAGGTTGCACCCGATGTTACAGACGCAGAATTCCTGTGGGGTTTGGCATTTCCTGTACCTCCAAACACGTGAAAAGAATGAAGTGCAGAGTCCCAAGGCTCCATTATTGCCATTCTCCTCACATCCCTTTCCTCAGCTGCACGTGGCTTTGTGCCTCCTCTGAAGGGCTGGAAAGGAGTTTGGGAACCCCCCCTCAGCTTCTTCGGTTTTCAGCCTTTTCTCTGAGGCAGCCCAAAAGGCAAACAGGAAAAAAAAACCCCAGAAGTGCACAAAATCCCAGCCCCTCCCAAGATGCAGCTCCTCACACCAAACCTTGGGAGAATCCCTGGTGCTTCCAACACCGCTGCAATCCCACCTGGAGCTGAGCTTACAGGGTGCTCTGCCTAATCCACATGCAAGCCTGGATAGCCCAAAGCCTGCAAGAAAAGAGGAGGCAAAGTGAAGGGGAGAGGGGAAAAAACGGAGTTTTGGGTTTTCCCCGTGTTTGCAACAGGATTGAAGGGCAGCATGGAGAGCTTTCATGGAAAAGAAGTACCAAAGGCTGCTTCATTGCCAGCAATTAGCGCTGCTCAGGTTGAATCCAAGAGGACAAATGCACCGGGATCAAACAGGAGCGGCCGACACGATGGGTTATGACACAGATCTGTGAAGCTGGAGCCTTCTTTCTTCTCCCGGGCTCTCCCAGAAATTCTCCATGGCCGGACGTGCTCCCACTCTCCCCGCTGGGGAGGATGGACTTGGATAGCCCGGGTGACTGGTGAGCCTAAAACAAGAAAGTGATGCAGTGATCCAAGTGTTTTTCCAAGGAAATGACATATTCTCTGGACCTGGGATAACCCATATCCCATGGCCTTCTCCAGGAAGGGTCCCAGCTGGATATGGTCTCCCAGAAAGGATTCCATAGGGGCTCACCTTTTGCCTGGAGCTTGGCTGAAGTCCTCAGCAATGCCAGGGAATGTGGCCATTGGAGGCTTTGGGCAGATTTGGCTCATTTGCCTTTTTAGGCTTTGCTTCCTTCTCTCAGCCTTCCCACTGGATTGTGGCCTCCGAGGAATACGTAAAATCCCGTTCCATTCCTATTCTTTCGGACAATTTTTTGTACCGTTCCTGTACAAAACGAGGCCCCCTGTTCGGATGCTTTTCCCCACCGTTCCCCGGCAGTTTTATCTGCCACTGCATTCCCTGCGTTGCTTGGGCTCTTCCCAGGTCTCTGAGCTCCTTCACAAGGCAGGAGATCGATTTGGCCCAGGAACTAAACCCTCCCGAGGAATTGTCTGATGCCATCTCCGCATTTGACAGCTGATCCTTGTGCTCAAAGGATCCCTCTTTCTTCCCTTCAGCCAATTCCAAGGCTCGCTGCCCCCAGCTGGGATCAGTCCCCAGTCTGATCCCTGCACTCTTCCCTGCCGGGATCCTGCTCAGGAATCCATGGGCTACGAATGTAAGAATTCATTCTTCCCACCCCTGCCCAGTTCCAAAGGATTTGGTGTCTGCCTTACCCGGCTGGAGCCCGCTTCCAACTCTGTTCTTGCTGCTTCTGCTGCTTTCCATTTCCCAGGAATTCCACCGACGGAGCGACAGCGATTTCCAGCTCCGCCAGGATTCCCTCTGTTGCGTTTGGGTGCTGGAAGGATATCAAAACCAGGGTCTCTGGGGCTTTACTATCAGGAAATTACATCCCCGGATTTGTTCACTTCCAAATACTATCTCTTCCCAACAAAGCACTGGGCATCCAGGGAATACAGAAAGTGATGGGCTGACTGACCACAGCTTACTCCTCTGGAATGTCAGAGCTTGGAAAAAAAGGGCAGTTGAGGCTTCTCCTGGTGCTGCCCGTGAGGTGTATTTTACTTAAGAGCCCCTTCCCGTGTCTTTCCCTGTATCCACCAAAAAATCCACCCGTTCATTCCCCAGCTGCTTGCTTCCTCCCTCTTTTCCTGTATCCAACAGAATTTTAACAGGTGAATATTCCCCTCTGCAAGAGCACCTTTCATTCCAAACCTAAGAACAAATGAATCACTTCCCTTTGACCGTCCTCAGTAGGATTACACTGAGAGCAGTGGATGGAAAATGATCCTCTCCTGGTCCCTGCTGGATTCCCGGAGCAGGGATTCTTTCCCTCTTTCCCCCCCCCCCCCCCCCTCCCCGCCCCCCACCCCACCCTTTTCAGGCTTTGTTCCACAGCTTTTGCCTCCAGGCCTCAGATCCTTTCGTTCTACAGGAGCTCCCAGCAGCTCCACAGCCTTTCCTCTCCCATCCTGATCATTTCTCCAAGAATGGAGCTCCGCATTTCAATTGCCTTCTCTTTTCTCTGACAATCCCACCAATGCAGACCTAAAGCTGACACAAGGAACACTCGGTGCCCACAAATCCAAACCCAGACCCGGCCATCCCTAAACCAGCAACTCCCAGACAATTTGCGTTCATTCCAACCTAACACTGAGGACTCACCCAATCCTTCAAAATTCCCAAGAAATATCCCGTTGCCTTCACAGCTCCCAGGGGATTCTGCTTTGCGCTCACACGGATTTGGGACTTCCCTGAAAAAAACCGTGCAGGGCACGCTGGAATCCCCGATCCCGTGAATCCGGGGAGCGTTAAAAGCTCGGTCCAGCCTGGGCCCCCGGAAATTTTTGCCAAATATCCCCCAAGTCCTCGGGATAACAGAACTCTCTCTGGTACTGCATTTTTGGCTTTGGAAAGCCTGGAATTACTCTATTCCTAGTGCTGGGCTCTGCATATGGCCGAGAAAATCCCGGCCTCCACACAGACCCAGATTCCAAACTTTTTGATGCATTTCAGCAAACCGAGAAATTCACCTTCCCTGCTTCTTCTTAAGGGCATCCTTCTCTTCCCTTACCCGGCGGGCTCTCTCCCACTGGGGTGGGTTTTTCCCTTCCCATGCTAATTAGTCCCTACTTCTAGGAGGTTTAGGCACCTTTCTTCCCTGGGAGGGATTTCTTAACACAGCTACCGAGGCTTTGGGAGTCTTCTTTATCTTCTACTTTCAGGAAAAACACCCTGTGATCCATAAATGCCACAATCCAGACGCCCAACTTCAACAAGACATCCTTTTTACCTAAAAACACACACTCTCAACTCTTAGATCTTTTAAAGTTTTACCCCCGCAAAATTCCCCTATCTTTCCACCACTGAATTCCTCAGTCCTGCTTCCAAGGATTTCTTGAATACCACGGGGCTTTTCTCAACATTTACCCCCACGACCTTCCCTACGTGCCCACTGCTCATCACCTCATTTTTCCCTCAATGTGTTCGTTCTCCACCCCAGAGAGTTTGTCAAGTGTTGCCTCCAAAATGTTCCCCTTCTGTCCGCTACTGAGTTCCCCATTTTGCCTCCAAAATATTCCTTCTGTCCCCTCCAGATTGCATCCACTTTTACCCCCAACATTTTACTTCCTCTACAATATTGATCAAACCTTTTCCACCCCAAAAATGTGCATTCTCTCCCTTAAACAGCACCTCAGCTTTTCCCTCAAAAATGCCCCAGAGAGAAACTCAGATTCAGCCCCCAAACTCCCATCTTCCTACACAAACAGTTCTTGTGGCCCCTCTCAATTCCCCCAGGCTTTCAGCTAAAGGAAGAACTGGAAGCCTATTCCCTCATCTCCGCCCTTGTTTTGCTTTCCTGGAAAACCTTGCGATCCCAGACTTTCTCCAAGAGATCTGCTGGGAGTACTGGAAGGTTTGCTCTGTCAGAGCGCATGGAGGGTTTACAGCACTTGTTCCTCTGCATCTTTACCCTTTTATCAGGTTTCCCCTGGAACGGTGTTGTGGGAGAAGCTTGGAATTACCAGAAATGGATCAGGTTCACATTTTTTCCCCACCAGTTTTTATCTGGTTTGAAATTCCTGGAATTACCCTCAAATGTGCCCTAGAACACTGCTGTGAGAGGATCAATGAGAAGAACAGCCTGAAAGCAGAAAACCACCTCCAGCAGCAGCCAGAATGATCTCATTTCTCTTCTTACCTGGTCCTGCCAGAGCTCCCAACAGCCATTCCCATTCCAAAACAAGAGCTGTGGAAGACATTCCTGCTGTCCGTGAGGGTGAGGTGGCAGTTCTGGATGTTCTTTGCTGTGGAATCAGACAACAAACAGAGTGTAAAGGATCTTGGTGGTCCCTTCCAAGCCAAACCAGCCCGTGATTCCATGCGTGGATCAGCACCTGTCCCAGCTCCATTCCAGAAACCTCCTCCCACTAACCCAGAACTTTCCTTTTCTGCTCAACATCAGGGATTTGCTGCCGAGTGCCCCGAGCAGGGGACGCCTCAGCCTTCCCTGGGACCGCAGCATTCCCTGGGACCGCAGCATTCCCTGCGCTGCCTCAGCACTCCCCCTGCGCTGCTGTTCCACGCCGATCCCGTGGTCCAGCGCCTGTGCGGGCTGCAGTGCCGGGCTCTCCCCACAAGGCGGCAGCACCGGGAGCGAGCAGCCCCGGCCGGTCCCGCTGGCTCGGGGCAGCTGCGCCTTGAACCCGCCCTGAGCCGGCGGGGCCGTGAACACAGCGGGCACAAAACCCCACCGATCCCCTTTATTTCACCCTCAGAGGCACAGGATCGCAGCATTTCCTGGGCTGGAAGGGACCCGCAGGGAGCATCGAGTCCAAATCCTGGCCCTGCACCCCAAGAATCCCACCCTGTGCCCGAGAGCCTTGTCCAGACCCAAACTCTTCCCCCAAGATCCTGAAAACACAGAGGGGCTGGGAGAAGGATGACATTGGAGGATTTTTTATATAGATCTCCTTGTATGATCGTTATATAATATATTAGATAGTCCAGGAACCCATCCCTGGGCCGGGATACCCATCCCTGGGCCGGAATACCGATCCCCCGCGGCCCCCACCGTCCGCTCGGGGCTGTCCCCGTTCCCCGCTCACCTCCGAGCCCGGAGCACCCGCCGCGGTGCCCCCGGCCCGGCAGCGCTGCTCCCCGGGCTCTCCGCCATTGCCGCTCCCGGCGAAGAAGGGCGGAAGTCACCGGGACCGCACCAATGTGGCGATTGCGTCAGTGGCTATTCGACCTTCTCAAGATGGCGGCCGGAAGGACCCCGCTCCGTCTATTCGACTGCCTGAATGCTCCCGCCTGCCCCAGGCGCCGCTGACCCCACAGTCGGTGTCCGCATAGCGGGAAACGCCTCAGAAATCTGCGTGCAAGCGCTGGGGGCGTCGGCGTCGGCGTTGCGTTCAGGCAGCCGAATAGACGCAGCTTTGGGGGAGGGGGGGGGGGGGCTTCCCTGCCGCCATATTGAGAAGGTCAGAAAACAGCGTACACGGCCGCCATCTTTAGTGTGGCGGTGACGCAACTTCCGTCCTTCGCCGCCATCTTGGGTGCTGGCAGAAGCCACTTCCGGTCGAGCCGCCATCTTTAGTGTGGTACACTTAAGGGCCCCCGCCGCCCCTCACAAGGGCGTCTATTCGGCTGCCTGAATCCGGCCCGGACTCCGACGCCGGCCCCGCGCTTTCCGCGCGATTTTCCGCGGTGCTTCCCGGTGCGAGGACACGGCTGGTGGGGTCAGCGGCGCCGGAGGCGGGCGACTGCTCCGCGACCGGCGGCAGGCATCGGCAGGGACACCTCTCCAAGGGGCCTAGTGCGTCCGCCATCTTGAGTGTGGCGGAAGTGTAAACCACCCTCTGCAAGGTCCTGGCAGGTTCTAATAAAAACGTCACTTAACGCCGTCCCGAGAGCGCGGAACTGCGCCTTCCTTTCCGAGCCGCCTCCTTGAGAGCGACGCGCGGGCGGCTCGATTCCGACCGTGCCCGCCCGGTGCCCCCCGCCCGGGTCGCGCTGCGACCGCGCCTCTGCTGCCCGGCAAAACCGGCCCCGCCCCCCGCGCTGTCATTCCTCGCGGTCACCGCCCCGCACGGCGCCCACTCCTTTCCATAGCTGTGGCCCCGCTCATGCACGGCCGTGTCCCTCGGCGCTCCGAACCGTCCTTCGCCCCTCCCCTCCGCTGACAGACCCAGCCCCGCTCGCTCCCGCTCCTTGCCCTTGCCACGCTCGGCAGCCACCGAGGCCGCCGCCCGCCCTCTCGCCTCAGCCGGCACCGGGCGGCAGCAGCGCCGGGGCGCCGTGTCGGGGGCGGCAGTGCCGCGCTCTCGCCACCAGGCGGCAGCAGCGCCGCCCAGCTCAGCCCGGGGGCAGGGACAGAGCAGAGGGAAAAGCCGGCTCTGGGCGCTCTGCAGCTCCTGCAGCCCGAGCGTCTCGGCTCCTGGGGCCAGGCGCTTGCTTCTTTCCTTCCTACAGAAAAACGCCGGCTCGTTATTCGCAAAACTTGCTGATCTCTATTCCCAGCTTCTTATATTCCTGTATGCGGCAGAGCAGAGAGAGAGGGCTGGCTCATTTCAAAATGAATTTACATCTAAATCAGTAGCACTTGCCTATAGATGTAAAAGTGAAGAACTTAACAGGTTTTAGTATTCTGCACACATCCCTCGCTGGGAGGAATGGTAAAAAGTTAAAAACGAATGAAATGTAAAAAGTAGAAAGTTAGAAACAAAGTTACAACAGCAGAAATTTAGAAACAAACAAAGAGGTCAAATACAACAAACAAACAAATTTCCAAAGGTCGAAAGTTAAAAACAAACAAAGTTAGAAACAAAAAAAAAAAAAAATTAAACAAAATTAGAAAGGTAGAAATTCAGAAACAAACTCAGAAAGGCAAGTGTTGAGCCTTTGACAGGGTACCCTTCCTTCTCGGACCAGGGTGAAAGAGCAGAGGAGGCTGCTGTTCTGCTGAGTTCTTTATTTCACAGTCTCACAGCTGTCTTGAAGGCAGAGTTCGAATGGGGTTACATGATAAAGCCAAGCAGCAGCAGCAGGCAAAACCAGCTTCTTCTATATGCTCCATACACTGTATTTTTTCTTACAGAAGTGTGGATTCTATTTGTTAATTGACCAGTAAGATTACACACCATTCTAGTTTTCTTTTTCTTAACCCATCCTGGTCTAATTCTAACACTCGTAAGCCTCACACAAGTGTTACATCTGTATTACACAGATTTGCATATACAGTTTCTATCAGCTCTTATTGTTTATGTGAACACTCCATCTAAAAAATATGAACAGTGTAATTCTATCTATATTTTGTCTAAAGTAAAGAATTCTGTGAAAAGGTAACACTGCTGCAGCAAGAGCTGTGTTTAAGATCTCTGCTACAGCTTTTTCAGGTTTAAGGCACTTAGCATCTATTTCTACTAAAAGTTAAAAATCTGTATTTCTATTTCACTTTGGTGTGGCTTCATGGATGTCAGCTTGTCCAAAGGTTTTAATTCAAACCTAATGCTTTGGCTTCCCTCTGGGCCTGAGGCCAGAGGAGCCTTCACTCTAACAAGAAGGTTAGAAACAACGTTAGAAAGGTAAAAGTTAGAAAGTAAAAAACAAATTTAGAAAGGCACAAAGTTAGAAATGTAGAGTGTTAGAAACAAACAAAGCTAGAAAGGTAAAAATGGGGAGAAAAACAAAGGTTTAAAGTTTCAAAGTTACAAACAAACAAAGGAGAAAGGGACAAATCTAGAAAGTTAGAAACAAACAAAGGTAGAAAGTTAGAAAGGTAGCAACAAAAATGGTAGGAATGTAGAAAGGTAGAAACAAGCAGTAGAAAGTTGGAAATGTAGAAAGTCAGAAAGGTAGAAACGAAGAGAGAAAGTCAGAGATGTAGAAAGTTAGAAACAAACAAAGGTAAGAATGAACAAAGGTAAAAGGAGAGAAAACTTAGAAAGGTGGTACAAAGTCTTAAAAGTAGAAACAAAAAAGGTAGAAAGGCAGGTCAGAAGGGTAGAAATGAACAAATGCAGAAAGGTAGAAACGCAGAAATGAACAAAGGTAGAAATGTAGAAAGTTAGAAATGAAGAAAGATGGAAAGATAGAAAGTTCAAATGGTAGAAACAAACAAACGTATCAAGTTAGAAATTTAGAAAGGTAGAAAGCAACAAAGGTAGAAAGATAGAAAGGTAGAGAGTCAGAACCAAACAAAGGTAGAAAGTTAAAAAGGTAGAAATGAACAAAGGTAGGAAGTTGGAAAGGCAGAAAGTGCAGAGGCTGGCAGCAGCCATTCCAGCCTTAACGAGAGCCCTGTGTAGAAGAGCAACTTGTTCCATTGATCTTCACTTTGCTAAGCGCCTTCTGCTCTCTTGGGAAAGATGCAGAGCAGGCAAATGGCTACAGGTAGAAGCACCAGGTGTGACTGTTCTTCCTTCACCTCCCAGAAAGCCGGGGGGTTTCATGTTGAGTCAGTGGGCTAGAAGGAGCAGAAAGTCTGCCCTGACCAGTCTGTGGGCATGGATCTGTTTTGTCTTTCCCTGTGCCCATTCCCAAAACTCTCTTAAAACTTTCCCAAAATAGAAACACAAAGACTGGGGCAGATCGTGCCTGAAGAAAGAGCGGTCTCTGTTTTTTTCCAAGCTGCTACAGAAACAAACTAAGGTAGAAAGGTAAAAATGAACAAAGGAGGGAAGGTGAGAAAGGTAGTTTGAAAGTCAAAGTCAGAGAGAGAGAGAGAGAGAGAAAGTCAAAGTCAAAGTCAGAGAGAGAGAAAGTCAAAGTCAGAGAGAGAAAAGTCAGAGAAAGTCAGAGTCATAAAGAAAGAGAAAGAAAAATAGAGAGAAAAAGGAATAGAGAAACAGAAGAATAGGGTTTGAGAGAAAAAGAAATCGAGTTTAAAAGAGAATTAGTGTTGAAGAGAAAAAGAGAAACTGAGAAATAGAGTGACAGAGACATCCAGAAACAGTTAAACAGCAAGAAAAAGATAAAGAGTTAGAAAAAGTCAAGTGAGGAATAGACTGAAAAGTAAAGCAAAGCAAGAAATACGGCGAAAAAATTACTAAACCACACCAAAGGAAGAGAGCAACCAAAAGGAGGGAGGGGGGTATCTTTATTAGGGTTTATTCAACTTGATTGAACGAGGGCTTTTTATTTACACTTCAGCAAAGCAAGTGGAAATAACAACACACAAGCACAAGCACAAATACAATCCATATGCACACTGGTCAAAGTCCAATTGACATACAGAGCAATATGTGCAAGTGCAGCAGCAAACATGAACACAGAGCAACACAAGCCAACCCCCTATCAGTACAATGTAACAATTGTTCTATTTCTGGAAAATTAATTACATTTTATTGTTTCAGGAAACCCAAAACAACAGCAGCACAAGGAGAAGAAAACACTCATCCACCACACACCTCCTTCAGCTGACACACAAACCCACCCTCGCTCTCGTCTCGAGAGCACCCCATGGGAACGTGGTTCCCGGGAGCCCCAAAATCATCCCGCCTGACAAATCCCCGGCACGGTCGGCACCCAAACCCTGGCGATGAACGGCACCTCACAGACCGGCCGGGTCTCAGATAAAAAAACCCAGCCGGGAGGGAGAAAATCCCCAGACAGCGCAGCTGGGTTGTTTTTACTCTAAGTTTAAAAAGTAGCTGAAAAGCCTGAAAGGCAAAACTCCCACACACAAGGTTAGAACCATTCCACACCCGCACTCTTCTCACAGGCAGGCAGACACAGTCACACACACACACAGTCACACACCCTTCAGCTTACACCCTGACTGCAGCCCTTACTCAAAACATTCCAGCCAGGAAGATGCTCCGACACAGCTTCTGGATGCCGCTCCTCAACGTCGAACGGCACGCGCCGGGAAAATCGGTAGCGTCGGTGACCGCGGAGATCCGAAGCCGCCTCGGGGACCTGCGAGACAACGGGAGGCGGTCAACAAGACGCCGAGGGCTGGGAGTTATTCCCACACCGGGCCCGTAAGTTTTCTACCCAAAAACCCATGAAAAAGAGATGAACCACTAAGTTTGATAACTCTTCTACTTAACCGTGACCCTACGTGCCGGGGCAGGGCAGCTCAAACCCAGAAAGCACACAGGGAAGTGTTTCACCATGTACAGCCCCGTGAAACAGAGTGGGCCGAGAGGCAAGAACTAAAACGCAGGGGAAAGCAGGGATTAGATACAATAAAATGTTGGTAGGGCCTTTTCTAAGCTGAACCTAAGTCGATCACTACATCAAGTTGAACTCTATGTTAACTTCCAAAGACATATGTCTTTTCAAATCCAGACAGCTGGTTTAGAACTTCTGTGTTGCTGTTTAGACATCAAGCTTTGGGGCTGAGGTTTTTTTATTCCCAGGTGCTTGCTGGCAGTAAAAATACACTTCACATCTGCAGTGTGTGCACGTGGCTTGGGCTGTGGATTCTGGGGCAAAAAATATTCAGGAATCAGGGAAAGAAAGAGATGGAAAAGAGAAAGGGAATGTGAAGGGAAAGGGAAAGAAAGGTGGAAGAGAGAAAGGGAAAGGAAAGGGAAGGGAAGGGAAAGGAAAAATTAGACATAAAAATAATATTAAACCCAAAAATAAAAATAAATATGATGCCGCTCCCCATCCCGTTCCCCGCTCCCCTATCCCGTTCCCCGCTCTCCATCCTGTTCCCCCACTCCCCCATCCCGTTCCCCGCTCCCTCATCCCGTTCCCCCCTCCCCCATCCCGTTCCCCGCTCCCCCATCCCGTTCCCCCCGCTCTCCCACCCTGTTCCCCGTATCCCACCCCGTTCCCCCGCTCCCCCATCCCCTTCCCGCTCCCCCGTTCCCCATCCCGTTCCCCCGCTCCCCCATCCCGTTCCCCCGCTCTCCCATCCTGTTCCCCGTATCCCACCCCGTTCCCCCGCCCCCATCCCGTTCCCCAGTCCCCCGTCCCGCTCCCCCGTTCCCCATCCCAATCCTCCGTTCCCCCGCTCCCCCACCCCGTCCCCCCCCGCTCCCCATCCCAATCCTCCGTTCCCCCGCTCCCCCCGCTCCCCCCCGCTCCCCATCCCGTTCCCCGCTCCCCCATCCCGTTCCCCTGCTCCCCCATCCCGCTCCCCCGCTCCCTCATCCCGTTCCCCGCTCCCCTATCCCGTTCCCCGCCCCCATCCCGCTCCCCCATCCCGTCCCCCGTTCCCCATCCCGTTCCCCATACCGTTCCCCATCCCGTTTCCCCATTCCCCCATCCCGTTTCCCCATTCCGTTTCCCGTTCCCCATCCCGTTCCCCCGTTCCCCATCCCGTTTCCCCGTTCCCCCATCCTGTTCCCCGTTCCCCATCCCGTTCCCCCGCTCCCCCATCCCGTTCCCCCGTTCCCCATCCCGTTCCCCCCGTTCCCCATCCCGTTCCCCATCCCGTTCCCCATCCCATTCCCCCGCTCCCCATCCCGTTCCCCGTTCCCCATCCTGTTCCCTGTTCCCCATCCCGTTCCCCATCCCGTTCCCCCGTTCCCCATCCCGTTCCCCATCCCGTTCTCCCGCTCCTCGCTCACCGCCCGGGCCCGCCCGCCCGCCCCCCAACCTCTCGCCGATTCCAACTGGCCACGCACCGCCCCGAGCCGCCTCCTCATTGGCCAGCCCTCAGCCCGCCCCGCCTTCCCATTGGCCGCTGGGCCCGTCAATCACGCGGGAAACCCCGCCGCCCGCAGGCGCTGTCCCACGGCGGCAGCTGGAATGCGGCCCGGGCGCATCCCCAAGGGAAAAGGAGGCACAAAATGAGGAATTGGGAAGTAAAAGGGGAAGGCTGCGCAGCGCCCGCGGCGCCCCGACCACGAGGAGCAGCCCCCACTCCTCTCCCCATCTTCGTTTCGCACCCCCGAGCCCTGCACGTTATCAGGGAGCAGCCCCAACCCTCTCCCATCATTAACTCGGAGATATTCCATGGTTTTTCCAAACTGCTGAATTTATTGTGCTGAAGAGCCGCTTCATTCAGCACACACCGGTCCATAGAGCTGCATAGAAAAGTGCTGAGATAAAATTCCAGGCTTCCCCAGCCCATCTCCAGGTGTCACCCCCAGCCCTCCCAGGGGCTCCCAGTTCCCAGGGCAGAGCAGAACCAGCACCCAGCCAGCAGCCCCTCGGTCCTGCGAGGTGTGTGGCACTTCCAGAAGTACACCATGCCTTGGAGCAAGCTGGCCAAACAACTCCACACCTAAACCCTTCAATCCCTGCAAGTCAAGGCAGAGTCACAAATGCCCAAGAATTCGCACCTGCAATGGAAAAGTTAAAAGATCAGCGTCTGCCTGAACTGCATTTGCAGAGTCCAATTGCACCGATTTTGCTCTGCCTCACGCTGGCAAATTGCCCGGAACGTGCTGTGTACAACAGCCTGGAAACCATGGAAAACTCCTGACACTGGTATCCCGACGCCTCTTGCAGACACCCAGCTCAGGGAAACCTTCGCAGCAAAGCACATCCCAAAGGAGCTGTTTTCCCCGAGGAAGCCCAGCAGCGGCAGCGCTGCCCCAGAGCACAAAGCAGCAGCTCTGCTGGGGAAGAGCATCCTTCAGTTCCTCTGCTGCTCACTTGACCAGAGAGCTGTTCCTAGGCCACATTCACTCCCCCACCCTGAAGGAACTACCTGCACCCCCCCTTCCAAGTGCTCACTGCTCCCTGCTGTTCATATGACCTTTTCTACATAAAACTACCAGGAACAGTGGAGACCTTTCCAAAAAAAAAAAAAAAAAAAAGATAAAAAAACTGGGTTTGCACAAATAAGCACTGAATCCAAAACCTTTTATGTTTCTTTTATGTTTCCAGTATTCCAACCACGTTCAGATGCTGAGCAGGTGCTAAAAACAACAGAAAAGCACAAAAAGAGACAAATCTTCCTTCTCGACCTTCAATATCCTCAATTCAGGAAAATCACCCAAACTCAACAGCTCTATATAGAAGGGCAAAAAAACCCCACGTGTACTTTGAGCTGGTGAGAAGAAGAGGAACCTGCAGCAACTGAGGCTGCACAGTCCACAGCAGCGAGAGCTCAGCACACGTCCAGATAGGCAATTCCAGCACCTAAATTAAAAAAGAAGAAAAAGTTGATTACTTTTTTTTAAAGTTACTCTAAGTTCGTAAAACCAAACCAGCCTTTGCTCTTGATTTTGGCTCACTGATGCACACACACACACAAGAAGCCAACGGTCACACAGGGCCTGCTTGCAGAATTCCTGATCCAAACCCTCTTTTCCTGCCCAGCACTGAGGGAAATCTGACAGAGGATTCATAAAGAGCCCTCGCTGAGAGCAGTCATCGCCCCAGGCCTTCAGGCTTGGCAAGATCCTGTAGGGAACAGACCCAAATTCAGTTCCTAAATCTGAATCTCTGACAAGTCCTGTTAGAAAGACAGCGGACAGTCCATCAGAACACAGAATTAAAAGGCTGCACAAGGAATAACAGAAGCTTTTCCAGGAACAGCACAAGCTCCTTTTCTCCCTCACCAGTCCGGGACCGTGAGACCTTGGGCCCCAGGAGACAGGAGAGCTGTTATCAACACTCGAACCTCCCAAGCGTTGTTATTGCTCAGAGAACTGCGCCGGCACTGAGCTACTCCCATGCGCCTGCAGGGCTCTGGGGAGGGGCAAGACGACGTCCCACTCCTGCCTGGACAAATTTCAACCCCGTAAAAAGTCATTTCCCTTCTCTCTCTCTGAGCCATGGCCAAAGCAGCTGTGTAGAACAACCCGGGGGATTTATGGGAGGGCTGATTCTCTCAGGAAAGACCCCAGACCCTGAAGAAACAAAACCACCCCAAATTTCCAGCTGAAAACACGCTGCTTCCTGAATGGGAGCACACAAAACTCTCTTAAGCATCTTCAGAGATGGCCCATTCATCATCTAGGATGGACAATTAATCAGACCCAGGAAAGGCTTTGTGCAGCCCAACTCCGGGACAAGAAAACATCATGAATATGCTAAATTGCGAGAAAAATAGAATTAATTCGGACTCTGCCCAAAAACTGTATAAGAAGGAACCAGCCGAAGCAGCACCCGTGAACTTGGGAGCTCTGGTGCGATAGAGGTCAGATGTATGCGTGTTCACCCAGCTCCGACCCCGGGCTCGGGCTGCTTTTCTCCATCGTGGCTTTCTGTGTGACCGATCTTTCGGCCGCGGAATAAAATCTATTTCTTTATTAAATTTAATTTGGCTGAATTTCTTTACCTCACATTCATAACAATGATGTAACATGCGAAAAGCCAACATCACAATACCATTTATAACAGAGGGATCCGCCGGAGGCACCCGCGCGGGGTGCTGCGGTCCTGGCCGCGGAGTGATCCGCGAGGGACTATTTGTGATGCGGTCCTGCCCGCGGAGGAATCAGCGGTGATGCGACCCCGCCGCCGGAGGGATCCGCCCGAGGGACTATTTGTGATGCGCTCCTGCCCGCGGAGGGATCAGCGCTGATGCCGCCCTGCCCGCCCAGCTGCTCTCGCTCCCTTTTCCCCGCTCTCCCCTCTGCTCCCAGCGCTTCTCCTGCAAAGGGGCACGGCTTTTCCTGGGCTCTTTTCCTGCCGGGCTGCAGCGAGCGCTCCCCTCAAGGAGCAGGGGCAGCTTTGCTCGCGACGGCAGCGAATTAAACAGAGCAGGCCCGGAACAATTCCTGCTTAGGCCGGGCTTTGAGCACATTCCTGAGCAGCACGGCAGCAGCGAGTGGGGCAGCGGCACATGAAAGGAGGCTGCGGCTCTGGCCAGGCTGGGGAGGGGTTCCTCTGTAAAATAAGAACATGGAGAGACAAACCAGAAAGGGCAGGGAAAAAAAGAAAAAGCCAAGACAAACTAAACTTTTTTTAAAAAATAATCCGGATCCAGAGGGACTTCTGGCTGGAGAACTTCCTGGGGGAGCAATCCTGCCCCTCTGGGAGGCAATGCCAGGGCAACTCCAGCTGAAACCTGCACACAAACACCACAAAGATTTCAGATATTTGCAGGAAGCATCCACTTAGCAACTGCTGGTTAATAAATTTATTCACTTCCCATTAAATGGTACATTCAGTCCACAAGACTTCAACACCTTTCTGGTAGTTTTATTTACAGTCTGCAGCGTGTTCTGTAAAACACAGGAGGTGCTCACAGACACACACACCAACACAGGGATTTGCAAACATTAAAGAAGTACAGTTTATTCCAAAGGAAGTCTACGCACTACTTTTTCCATAAAAATTATAAAAAATACTTTAGTTACTGTATTTTACCTAAACCAAGATACTTGAGAATTCTTCCACAAGTGATGCCCCCTCCCCACAAAGGGGCACTCCGACAAGAAGAAATTCAGGGAGACTGCATCACCAAATAAAATCCTAATGGCAACTGCTTCAGTGCACCAGAAGAACAAAGAACTCCCACTCTGCATCCAGCAATCCCTGCTCTGCAGCCTGTCTGCATCTGCTTTTGTAGGGCTTGTGGGGCTTTTGCACTCACTTCCTTCTCCAGGGCAGTTCCCACAAACAAAGAATGACTGAATTTCTGCAGACTGTCACTCGGCAATCCTGCATTTCACACATCCAAAAGGAAACACATCCAAAGGGAAACACTTTCCTTTGAGTCCTTTATTTCAAGGAGTCTCTTTTTTACTGAGCATCCAGTGAGAATAGTGCCCAGTTGTGGCTGTATTATTTCTCTGCTTTTGCTGCGTGGCAATATTGTGCTGGAGCTCTGCAGAACACCCACTGCAGCCCTTGTCTCACTGGGGCACACCGAATTGACAAAAAAAAGGCACAAAGATGAAACTCCTAAAGCAGCAGCAGCCCCAAGTCACTGAGCTGCTGCTTCCCAACACCAACACTCTGCGTCTCAGCAAACACTTCCAAAACACGAGCCAAGGCCACAGGGCAGTGAAAAGCCCAGAGCCTGCGGGCAGGACAAGCACTACATTGATCAGTAACAAACCAACACAGCTCAACTGGATGGTGCACTTAAGACTGGACCTGGAAGCATCAGGAAAAGCCGCTTTCGGTGTCCCTGTGCCCGTCCCTAGCCCGGCTCTCCGCTCCACACCAGCCCAGCCCGCCGCTTTTGGGGCCCGCCCCGGCCCCGCCCCTGGCGGGCGGCCCCAGTCCCGGCTCCGGCCCCGCTCCCGCTGTCCGCGGCCGTTCCAGCAGCCCCTGCCCCCGCTGCGTTCTCTGCCGCGGCTCCATTGAACCCGGCTTCGGCCCCGCGGGCCGCGCTGGGCCCAGCCGGCAGCTCGGCCTCCTGTCGCCGTGGCTGCTGCGGACCCGTGCAGAGGCTCCACGCCAGCCTCTGGTACCGGGCCCCAAGAGCTGGTGCCCTTGGCGGTGCCGGCAGCAGCCTCCGCCTTTGCTCCCCCGCTCCTGCAGGAATCGGCCTCCGAGAGGATTCCCCCCTCCTACCCCCCCTCCCTCCCTCGCCTGCACCGTTGCCCTGGCAACGACCGCTTCTGCTGCTCCTCTGAAAGGAGAGAAGCAAAACGCCGAAGTTCCATCTCGAGGAACGAGCCCTTGCAGAAGGAAATAATATCTGGAGACGGTTCTTCCAGATGTGTCCAAGGAAAAAGAATGTCAGGGTAGGCTTTAGTTGATGGGGGGACTATGCACACTGGAAGATTTAGCACACAAGAAGGGAAATACATCTACTGATTGGTACACTTTTGGAGGGGTGCACGCCTTTGGGAAAATCTGGGAAGAAAAGGGGATTGCTTGGTTCAGAGGGAGAGGGGCTGATGCATGGGAGACTTGTTTTTGGAGGTTTTAGAGGCATTGGAATTGCCTGAAGAGAGAGCTGTGGTACATAGGGGGGGACAGCGGGGGGGATGGCCTCAGAGATGGGAGAGGGAGTTTGGCAGAATCGGGGGGGCTGAGGATGCTGCAGAGAATGGGATAAAAAGGGTTGTGTTAATTTTGGCCTCGAAGAGCGAAAAATTGGAGACTCCAAAATTCAGTGAAACAGAGGAAAAAGAATGAAGGAAGAAGGGGGGGGGAAGGCCAGACGAATGTGGAAAATGGAAACTTCCTGACGGAAGGCAGTTACTTCGTAAGTCACTCACCAGAAAAATATTAGAAAACATGCATCAAAAACTCATTGGGGTACTAAGGCTTTGTGTGATCACTTTCTAAGGAATTACGGGTGCATTGGAATCTATGGGTTGGCTAAACAAATAACTGAAAGATGTATGGTTTGCCAAAAAGTAAATAAGAAGGTGATGAGAAAAACAACTTCAGGAGGTCGTGAGTTGGCTCTCCGACCATTTCAAAGTATCCACGTGGACTTTACTGAAGTCCCCCACGTGCAGAGGTGGAAATTCTTGTTAGTAATAACAGACCATCTTACCCATTGGGTGGAAGCTGTTCCCAGTGTCAGAGCCACAGCCAATGTAGAATGTAAAACCCTCTTAGAACAAATTATTCCCAGGTATGGAATGATTACTAAGATAGACACACTTTACATCAAAAGTTTTACAGCAACTAACTCAAGCCTTAAGAATAAAATGAGAACTACATAGCCCATGGCACCCAGAGAGTTCAGGACAGGTAGAGAGGATGAAACAAACTTTAAAGAGAACCTTAACAACTGAATTAATAATTGAAACTCAAATGTCATGGGTAAAATGCCAACCTCTGGCTTTATTGAGAGCTCAGACACAACCAGGTCAGACGTGAGAGTGTCACCTTACAAAATGATGGTTGGTGTTGAAGATGAAAGTTTGGTAAGAAAGTTTTGCAGATATGTGGGCTCAGCCGAGAGATCTCTGAGTGTGGAGCCTGAGGATGGGACAGAAATGGAAGCAGGTTTTGATGTAGAGTGGAAGATGTTTGCTGAAACATTGATCACTGAATGGGTGAGAGGACAAAGGTTGGAGATGAGCTGGAAGGAGATTTTTGTGCTTAGGACAGAGGTATGTGACTGCAAACAAGGACATGTTTTTCACCGGGTGTGTGGGTCCCAGGAAGAGCAGAAGTAAATAGAAAACATGTTTTTTGCCAGGAAGAGAGCTATGGCAGGCAGACAAGGAATGTTGATGTGGCAGGAAGAAGAGAGGTCTGAGAGTGTTCCATTGTGAGCTTGAATTGTAGCTTGCTTGCTCTTGTGATTGGATGGTGGTGACTCTAGGGTTCTATAGGATACGTACAGTACGGTGGTGGTAGTACCTAAGATAGGCTATAGGCAAATGTAAAGGTGTTGTGTATGGTGCTTGTTGGTTGTTATGTCTTGGGATACTCAGCAAAGAAAGGTATACAGTGCTCTCTTGAACAGAAAGCGGCTTCAGTTATGCCTACAAGCTGTGGCTGACAGCTGTGAGGCTGGCTCTGGATACCCACTCCCTGAAATGCTTTTGTGACTTTTCCTATGCAATAAACAGCTTTCAAGAGAGCTGCCTGAAGTCCAGACATCCTTCCTGAACCCTTTTCCTATAGTTTGGGTTACCCTTTTTGAACACCCAACGTGAAACTGCTACCTATGAATTAGGGGAATGAGTGTTAAAGAATATGTCAACACAATTGCAAGGACCCTTGAAGATTTGCAGTTCAAAGGGATAATCCCTCAAACCACTCCTTTAGACTTTAAAATCTGTAACATCCATCCAGGGGAGTGGGTGTTAGTAAAAACATGGAAGGAGCAATCTTTAGCTGCACAAGGGAAAGGTCCTTTTCAGGTGCTACTGACAACTGAGGCAGCGATCCGGGCCAAGGAGCGAGGGTGGATCCACGGCAGCAGAATCAAAGGACCCGTGCAGGAACCTAAGGAGTGGACTAGAACATCTAAGCCTGGGGATACCAAGGTAACTCTTAAGAGGGAACTGGGGGTTAATGCGCTGGGAAAACCCAAATGATTCAAGAGATACACCAAGAATCACACCTGACTGGGAAATAAGGCCAAGCTTATAGCAGTGGTTTCAAGTGTTGCCTGGACAAGTCCTGAGACACCTCCAATACCTTCCTTGAGGAGGAATCCTTCCACTCCAAACAGGAGGATCAGGACTATTTTGGGCTGAGGGTTCTCATATTTTGCCCTTAGCCTGTGATTTATTCAAAAAGGAAGAGGAATTGCTACCTCCAACAGTGCCATACCACATACCCTGTCTAATTCATCCCATTACTGGACATGCTACCTGGGTTAAATGTAAATGTCTAGACTGATAAAATATTGCTATTGTAGTTCACAGAAACGACACTCTCACTGCACGAAGTGTTGAACGCCAAATCTATTCCCCAATCCAGGCAGAGCAAAGAACAGCTGAAACAGTAACCCTGCTTTGTGGATGGGAATTACTAGTGCCTGTTGAATGGGAGATACCTGAGGAACGGTGGGAAGCTACAATTAAGAAGTGTCAAAAGCAATTTGCCTGGAAATCAGCGAAAAGGAAGTGACGAGGAAATAGAGGGCAAGGCCCGATGACCACTGTAGCTGCCACCAAGAAGATCACATACCCCTGCTGTGGGCAGCAGCCCCATAGGCACGGGGGGTGGAGGTATCGGCCATGTGGGACCTCTGTTATTCCTTTATCTGTCACTCCTCTTTTGACTCTGCCCTCTGGGGATACCGACACAGCCACGCCATGGGTGTTACTGAAAGCTGGACGTGGAAAACACCCAGGTTCCTTTTTCATTGCACGTACCCATGTCAACAGTCTCTGTTACAACCCATCCAAAGTAGAAAACTGGATGCAAAATGGGAAAAAGCACTGGACTGTAGAAAATCTAGGAATGAGTGGGAGCAGGTTGGGAAGTAAATGTCCAAAAGGGGAGAGGTGGGTTTGTTTCGCATCTATTGTTGGGAATAAAGTCTCAAGCTTAGTAAAAGAACAACTAGTAAATAAAGAGGCAAAGCCAGCACAACAATCTAACTCTGTATCGACCCCAGTTCAAGACATGTAGTTGAAACTCAAACAACAATTTAAAAAATGAAATCTCAAAATTGAGAAAAAAAATCTGTTTGTGGAATTAGGGGAAAGGATAGGTAAGGAGCCGAATGTAACCAACTGCTGGGTCTGTGGAGGGCCTCTGATGACAGAGGAATGGCCACGGAAAGGCAGGAGCTTGAGTCCAATAGAACTCCGTAAGTGTTTTTCACACCTCCGCGGCCGGATCTCCAGCTCCAGGACACGGACAGGATCGCGGCCGCCTCTCCCACATCCCTCAACCAGATCCAGCCTGGAACACTCACCCGGCACGAGCACAGCGCCAGCCTCTTCCACGGGGTGTCCCTCAACGGAGATTTTTCACCCACGACCGGAGACTCTTTCCTTTGACCCTCCTAAAGGCCACCAAAGACACCGCGTGGCCCCTGGGACCCCCCCGGCCCAAGTCCCGACCCCAAAAGCGCTCCCGGTTCCCGCGGCCCCTCTGCCCGGACCGAGGCCCCCTCACAGCCCCTGGGACGTCACCGCCGCGCCGCCGCCTGCCCTTGGTCGCTTCTGGCCCCGCGCCTGCGCACTGCGCGCCCGGAGCAGCGCTGCTCCCGCCGCTCCCCGTGCCCGCGGTGTTCCCGCTGCTCCCGCCGCTCCCCGTGCCCGCGGTGTTCCCGCTGCTCCTGCCGCTCCCGGTGCTCCCCGTGCCCGCGGTGTTCCCGCTGCTCCCGCCGCTCCCCGTGCCCGCGGTGTTCCCGCTGCTCCCGCCGCTCCCGGTGCTCCCCGTGCCCGCGGTGTTCCCGCTGCTCCCGCCGCTCCCGATGCTCCCCGTGCCCGCGGTGTTCCCGCTGCTCCCGCCGCTCCCGGTGCTCCCCGTGCCCGCGGTGTTCCCGCTGCTCCCGCCGCTCCCCGTGCCCGTGCTGTTCCCGCTGTTCCCGCCGCTCCCGGTGCTCCCCGTGCCCGTGCTGTTCCCGCTGTTCCCGCCGCTCCCGGTGCTCCCCGTGCCCGCGCTGTTCCCGCTGCTCCCGCCGCTCCCGGTGCTCCCTGTGCCCGCGGTGTTCCCGCTGCTCCCGCCGCTTCCGCTCAGGCTGCGCAGCCCCTCCGTGTCTGAGGCGGCGCGGCAGTTCCTGCAGAGCTTCTTCCTTCTGCGGCCCGCGCTCATTCCCGGCTTGGAAAAATCCCTTCCCGGAGCCAGCGACCTCCTCCCCGGCCTGATCCCTGCTGTTTTTCCCGGAGACAGGAACGGAAATTGTCCATTTTTGCCGTTCACTGCTGGTTCACTGGTTTTTAGTGAAAAAAACCCTTTTTCAGTGCGTCCCCAGGTGCTGCAGCGCTGGTTGTGTCCAATCCCACAGCCCAGAGCAGAGCAGTGGGACAGAGCTGAGGCAGGAACGCCCCGGAACATCCCAGGGCTGATTTAGTCTGGATTTTTTTCCTCCTTCTGGAGGAGTTTCTGGGGGTATCAAGGGTCCCCTAAACTGCCTCCCTGCTCCATTATTTGATCCAGTTCATTTGGGATCACTCAGAAAATCCTGTTCCCCTCATGGCACCTGGCACCATTTGTTATCCTTGGTTCCATCTCTAGAGCAAACAGAAACTTCGAATTTAATTTAAATGAGATTCTATAACATTCAAGCATCACTTTTTACCACCTGCTCTTCCCTTTTCCTCTTCCTCACTTTTTTCTTTCCCTTTCTCTCTTCCACCTCTTTCTTTCCCTTTCCCTTCACATTCCCTTTCTCTTTCTCTTTTCCATCTCTTTCTTTCCCTGATTCCTGAATTTTTTTTGCCCCAGAATCCACAGCCCAAGCCACGTGCACACACTGCAGATGTGAAGTGTATTTTTACTGCCAGCAAGCACCTGGGAATAAAAAAACCTCAGCCCCAAAGCTTGATGTCTAAACAGCAACACAGAAGTTCTAAACCAGCTGTCGAGAGAAACAAAACACAGCAAAAACAAAGCAGAAAGGGAGCAAAAACTTGTCACGCTGGCCGTGTTTCCGAGGGTGACAGGTTCTGCTGTGCTGGGAATGCAGCACCAAACACAAAAATCCTACTGCAACTCCTGGATCCCACAGCAGGAAGGACATGGAGAGTCCCAGTGGGAATCAGGGATGCAGGACTCGGCTGTGCTGCCATCACTCCCTCAGGAATAGCCAGGTTTAGCTCATTCTGTCTGCCCAGAGAAGGGGGATCTGCTCCTGGATCCCCTGGAATGTTCCAGGCCAGGCTGGACATTGGGGCTGGGAGCAGCCCGGGACAGTGGGAGGTGTCCCTGCCCGTGGCAGCGCTGGCACTGGATGAGCTTTAAGGTCCTTCCAAGCCCAAATCGTTCTGTGAGTCTTAGAGCCCTGAAATTCTCATGACAGAGGTGGAACTGCAAGAGCTTAAGGTCCCTTCCCAAAAAAACCCCATTGCACGACTCTGCAGCTTCTGGAGCCCTGGGTCAATGGAAATGCAGTTTCAGAGGAGCTCCGAGGAAATGGTGTTTTGGGGAGAGCAGAGTGGCTGGAACAGAGGAACAGGAACAGTCTCCTCGAGCAAGCCCTTGTGTCTCAGGGAGCGGGATCGGCTCGCTCCTAACGCACCTGGTGACTCCCAGAGCGGGGGATGGAAATGCAGCCCTGGTCCGAAAGAAACCCTGCCCGGGAAGGCGGGCTGGGATTGTGAGCTGGCTGCGGGAGCTCGCTGTTAAAGGCGATCTTTTGGCTGTAAAGGTGCGCCTTTGTCTCTGTGCGAAGCACCCGGCCGTAGCGCCCTTTGTGCTGCTGTCTCCTGATTTCCTTAAGCTTTTATTAAACGGTCCCTTTTCTTCAACTTTCCTTCAAAGTCTAGAGTGAAGCTCGTTTTGGCAGCTGCGCGTGCGCGGATCCTTGCGCGTGCGCAGATGGCCGGGGGTGCGCGGATCAGTGCGCATGCGCGGGCGGGGACGCATCACCGCTGATCCCTCCGCGGGCGGGCCGCATCACAAATAGTCCCTCCTGGCGGATCACTCCGCGGCGGGCCCGCATTACCGCGGGTCTGTCCGGCGGCTCCCTCTGTTTTTCACATTTGGGGTGAAAAATCGGGAATTTGGGGCGAAAAATTGAGAAGTTGGGGTTAAAAAGGGGAAATTTGGGGTGAAGTTCAGGAATTTGGGTTGAAAAAACGAGAATCTGAGGTGGAAAAAGGGGATTTTGGGGTGAAAAATCGGGTATTTGCAGGAGACAATTAGGAGACAACAGCAAAAAGGGCGTTACGGCCGGGTGCTTCGGCAGAGATCCAAAGGCACAACTCTACATCCAAAAGATCGGCTTTAAAAGTACATCGCTTATTTCGTATTGATCACCTGTCGGGATCTCCTCCCCCCGCCATGGAGCCCTGAGGGGAGGCACGGGGATTCCCCGCCCCTGGGCAGCCTCGTTCCCCATTGGTTGGTTTGTGTTTGCTGCGCGGGCAGGGCCCTGAGCCCGGACTGTGAGGGTTCCTCGGCAGATCCCGGCCATGGGCTGGGGAAATAAACATCTCTGAAACATCTACCAACAATCCGTCCATATATATTTCCTTTCCACGGGACTCCTGGTTTGATATATGCGTGTTAACAGTAATCCCCGCTGTAACAATCACCACCATGCATAATTCATTAATTCTTTGGAGTTGCTGAGTATCATCAGTCTTACCTTTTTCCTTGGCTCTGGTTTCGGTTTTTTTTTTTTTTTTTTTCTTCTGGTAAGATTTTCCAGGAATGTGAAGACCCCCCGCATCCTTCCCAAACTGACCACCCAAACTCCAGACATTCTATAGCATTACATTACAGAACCTAGGCAAAGCTTTTCTCACATTAAGGAACATGAAAAAAGCCAACATCACAATCCGTTCCTAACAATTAAGGAACATGCGAAAAGCCAATACACAGTACATTTATAACAATATCTCCCTTTTCCTTTCTTTACAGATCATTTGGCTTGACCGCCGCCTCCTCGCCCGCCACCACGGAGATCGGCCGTGCCATCGCCGCCCCCGCCGGGCCCCATCCCCGCGCCGCAGCCGCCCCCGCCGGGGTCCCCCGGTCCCGCGCAGCCGTATCCCTCCGCCACCGCTCCCCATACTTTTAAAGCATTTTCGACCATTCTCTCTATTTTATTCCCTTCACGGATGCGACCTTTGCCGTGACACCTTTGAAGCAGCACCCCTGGCCCAGCTGCGCCTCGGTGCAGCTCATTTTATCCTGAGGAAGCGGCTACTCCTGCTGCGGTGCTGTTATTATTTCTCAGACCTTTCTCTATATTTTACTTCCCTCACACCTCCAGTCCTTTTCCTTCCGCACGTTTACCACGTTTACCATCAACACCACCCCAAAGATGCCTCGGTGCAGCTGGTTTAGTGACACGGGGCAGTAGCCACACCTGCTGCAGTACCTTTTGAATATTTCTTAGACCACTCTCAATATTTTATTCCGCTCACACTTCCCAGCCTTTCCCGTGCTGCTCTTTTTTACCAGCAGCGCTGCCCCGACAGTCCCTTGGTGCAGCTCTTTGAGTGACACGGGGCAGCAGCCATTCCTGCTGCAGTACCTTTACAGTATTTCTTAGACCATTGTGCTCTCCTTCTCACCCCCAACACAGGAGCCCAGGAAGGACACTTGAAGCACGTCCAGCAAAGCATCAAGGACCTCTGCAGGAGCCATGGCCCTAAAGACTCACGATGGCACTGAACAACTTTGCATCCTGTCAACCTCACAGCTCTTAACTGGCCCCAGGGTGGGATGAGGCACTCGGTTCTGTAGCTTGCTTCCAGTCCCACCTGCATCTGTCATCACTGGCCTCATTAGTGAGATCTGGGCCCACCACTGAGGATCAGGTATGCCTATGAATTGCTAGAACCACAGTAACTCCTTATGTCTTGAAACCCAAGAACAAACAGGGCACGTGCGGATGAGACAAAATGCACGTTTGGACAGACACCTGTATGGACACACATGTGCATTGTGCTAACAAAAACCCACTTGCGTGGACCCACAAGAGCTTGCACAGATAGGTGCTCCCATGGACGGAGATCTCACAGCACAGGTACATATAGAAGACTAATCTGGCTGCTCCCAGCCCTTACCCTTCTAAAGCTGTGGGGCATCAGGGTTGCAAGGCAGGTCTCCTCTGAGGAGGCAACTGGGTCTGGTGGCAGCGTTCTTCCCAACCGGTGCATTCAGACCCTTGACTCTTCAGCAATGCCACCGTGGTATTCCCCCATGTCGCTCTTTCGTTCGCACTGAAGCTCAACAAGGCTGTAGGACACTGAACGGACGTATCATTTTAACTGCATTTGTACATGGGGCTGTTTGCATTGCTCACCTTCATGGAATGGTGTTTGCAACAAAGACTGAAAAAAAAATTTTTTTAATATTCTTAAAGTCATCCATTTATTAGGGTATCAGAACCCATGCTTGTAACCCTAAATGTACTGAGTGCATATGAAATACCAACTGCTTCATTGTATGACATTTTATTAAGCTACATTGTCTAACTCGGCAAGGATTAAACATTATAATAAAACTTTAATTCACCTTCTTCAGAAATGAGTTGGAAACATCTTCACATATGCCTGGACCTTCCCTTTTAAGATGAATGTCCCAGAGCTGTATTTCAACTAATTACTGGAATACTACTTGTAACTGTTGGCACCGAATGCCTAATGTCTAAAGTTACCAGAATGAGCATAGGGACACGCCATTTCCTTAGCATTCCATTTTCTTTCAAGTCTTACGGACAACAGGCCAATTCATGTAATGCTAGCAAAGTTAACTCTAAAAGTCACGAGTTCATTTCAGCTGGTAAGGCACATCCTTTCATCTGCACAAGTTAGTTTTACATACTGTAACAAACTAAACTCAAGGCATTTCAACATACTGCACACTCTTTGCAGATACACGGTTACTGTGATAATTACAAAACTAACACGTATCTGTAGTAAATACAATTCCAATACATGTAGAAGAATTATTGTACCACCATTTCTAGAAAGCATTTCAATCCAAAATGGTCAGAACAATCTTAAATATCTGCGTAAGAATTTATAAACATTAGTAAAAATATACCACAGACTACAGCTTTCTATGTTTTCAAGTGTAAATTCTGGTAGATACCCACCTTTAAATAAAATGGACAATACCAGCAGAGATGCATACCTCTTTCATTTTTATTTATAAAGAAGTGACAACACTAGAAAACACATTGATAACCAGTGCTTTGAACAGTGAGGGTGGGATCTAAAAAAACTCTGATTAAACTAAACAACCTTAGGTCTTTATCAAGTTGCATACCTGCTAGGAATGCTGAAATGCAAGAGTTTACACCTGCAATATTCCATAATGGAACAGCCACATGATATCAAATATAATCTCAAATTTCCAAACTGGTACATAAAAAAGCCATCACCAAGTATTAAAAGACCACTGCAAGTTCTTATTGCTTTTTGAGTTAAATAATAATCTTCAAATAAGCCAAATCCCAAACAATCTCCACAGTATCTTGCTTATCCTCCTGTTCATTCATTAACAATGGAAGCAATTGGTTACATGATACGGCAAAAGAGGCATTTAAGAACACGCAAAAAAAACCTATTTAAGTATACAGGCATCCCCACCCTCCCCCTGAAACCCACTATAACCACTTAGTGCCAGCACAGGAGCAAAACTCAGTAAGATAAAACCAGAAGTCTGACTACAGTAAGAAGGAAACACAAAGGGAGATAGAGCTTCCTTGAATATTCCGAATCTGATGTCTTCCAAAACAAAGCACAACATCCTCATAATTTACAAAGGGAAGTTGCTTTCTGTGTATCTAATCCTCACACATGCCGAGTAGTTCTCAAGTTCTCACTGAGCTCCACTGTGCAGCAGTTGATTTTGAATTCAACAATGCTTCAAAAACTACAGTAATATTCAATGCACTTTTTACTAAGGAGAGGAATAAAACAAATGCATGTTGATGTTCTTGCCAGTTCAGCATTTCTGCAGCAATTCTGTTTGTTTCTTGCAGTATGAAAGTTCTACCAGCATCAGTCTTCAGAATCATCTTCAGAAGCTGTTGGAACAACACAGTGTAATCAGAAGCCTTGACAAAAATCTGTGAAATTAAAGCACTTTAGGATGACTAGAGGAAATAAAGGTGATTTTATAATGTTACATAGCAGACTGTAATACCCACCCAAACCTTGTGTAATCACATAGCTTAATTCTTAAATGCATCTCATGTCGGAAAAATACAGCGTTTTCAAATCAAAACTCGACAGAACATACAATATGCAGTGTCCTCCTACTCTTCTTCCTCAAAATAAGAGGAAGAAAACTTAATTACGCCAGAGATTCAACTTTTATGTAGTGCTTAAGAGTGGCTCTTTCCAGCAGTAGTCAGAGGAGGATATACTCAATCCATGACAGCAGCACCCAACATACAAGAAAGAAATTACTCACTAGGTTAACAATTTGGATACTAAAATACCTATAAATATTCAGCAGTCTAAAAGAAGACCCTTAAATTTTTATATATATACATATACATATATGTTGCTTAATGCAACCTGTGCCTACTTGGAAGCAGCTCCTCTCTCCACTCCTGTCCTTTTCAGCATATGCAAGATGAACACAAAGCCCACATATGCACAGGATTTTGTTGTTGCAGCGTGAGTTAAAAGACAAATACACACTTGTCAACTACGATAGAAAAGTCGGTACACACATCTACATTAGGTTTGTAAAATGTTAGCTTGTCTGTAACAGGAATTTAATATGTCCTCTTAAGCAAGGTCTGCAGGCAAGGAAGTATTTATACTGGAGTAACTTGTTCCATCCCTGAACATAGAAAGAAGAAGTCTGACTCCTTGCTTCTTCAGTTCTTAGAAGAGAAGTGTAACTGAAGTGCATCAATAATAAATCTAGAACTCCGTATTCCTCACCTGCAACTTAAAGGCTGAATCAAATACAGATTGAATTAAGGTGTAAAATGGTACTCATTACTTTTTACTCTAGTAAGGATGCGCATAACTTAGTAATGAATTCAGAACTCGAGTCCACCTTTGACCGCTCTGAATGCGGAAACAATCATCTTGAACCAGAACTCTCTCTTTCACACACACACACACACTCCCATTCCTTATAGTACTCCAAATGCACCCTGTGTACTGAAAATCCATATACAGTTGACAGACACTCACATGCACACTAGGGAAAAAAAAAAAGGGTAGATCAACTACCCTTCTACTGCCTATTCAACATGCCCAGAAATAGATCCAGGGTATATTTACCAGAAATGCAACTGTATCAGTATATAGCTTTGAATTAAAACACACTAAAAAAAGCCATTAGATGAAAAGCAGGCTTATCCTTCACCAAAATTGGCGACCTTTAGACTTCATTCACGAGGTCTGATAGGACTGATCAAGGAACTCACACAACCAAAAAGTGGGTGTGAATGGAAAAAACAAAGAGGAGAAGAGGGCAAGAAAAAGAAAGGGAAGAAAAATGGCAATACAAGTGTCTAATTTAAATGCAGTAAAATTCAATTCTAAATGTTTCTTTCCTACTGAGACTCTTGTAAAAGGCAACAACCTGAAGGTCACCGTTTAGGCTATAATTATGAATTACCAGAACTGCAATAACCAACCTGTACCTAGTAAGGCATTTTGTTATTGACTGCAGATAACACTTCTGTGGTCTAAACAACTCTGTGCTGTTGGGAAATTAATCATGGAGAATTAAACTCAGTTCCCCCTCAGAATAATTCTGCTGATGATGGAAAATGCACTGCTGGGTAAGGTTTTCAGTAATTATGTTCAGTATTATGAATCTTGGCAAGGAGGATTGTACTCATTTAGCTTTGACTTGATCTAATGGGAGGGGAGGGAAAGAGGGGAAGCACCTACTTTCAATATCTTCCATATGTGCCTGAAGAGTTCTTGCAAGGTTAATAAACTAGAAACAAGGCAGAGAGAAAGTAGTTTAAAAGTTGCAAAGTTACCTGCAGAAATTTGCAACAAGTTAGCAAAGTTTTCTTCACTTTTTACATCCCAAAGCTTCACACCAGATCTTGGTTATCCTAACCCATGTGCCCAAATTACAAAAAACAATGCAAAATTTAATATAAATCCCCACACATTAGACTTCAAATTGCTATTGCACGGTTATTTCAGCTGTAAAATGTTTGTGGTAGCAGCTTGCAGCATGACTTTCCTGTTCTACAGTCTGTAAAAGACATTGATTTTGAAAGCAGTAAACATAAACAAGTGTCAGTTTAACGAAAACCATTCCTAAAAACTGTAATGCAGGAAAACATAATCACAGTAAGGACTTGCATTAGTTAAATTCATTTCATTTAATTCACAACTAATATGACAACACAGAATGCTCTGACTGAATATGGCTCACGAAAAATGCATAAATACACTTAAAGTTTTTGTTTACAATTAAAATCTTAAGACCAGGATTACTATTAGGCAACGGTGGCGGTTTAATGTCGGAAGCACATGGTATCGAAACCCAAAGCCAAAATTCCTGGGAATAAAAAGTCTCAGACAAGTGGTTTTCTTTTGTCACTGCCATTGCTTGACGCTGCACCATTGCTTCAGTTTAAAGTCCAGATACTGAGATACAGCAGATAAAATGAGTTTCCATAGCTTACTTATAGGCTTGATATCAAACACCAGCATTGGTGCTCCCACTGGTTTAAAATGCAGTGTCACACACAGAAGTATGTAACGTCTCCTCTGATGGAAAACCAGTTAAAACATCTTCTGCAATACACTCAAGCTAATAACCTGTGCCGGATGCTGGCAACTATCAGATTATGTGTCTTCTGTATCTCTACACTTGTAGCACAGAAACTGGACCATGGAATACAAGCCCTAAATTAGATGTGTACAGAAAAGAGGAGCACTGTTCTAATACATTTAAGAGATTAGACAGAACATAGTCCTGCCTCTTCCAAAGACCCAGCACCTGCTAGCAGTCAACCGTTCCAATGAGCATTGGATAAGCTTAATACTGTCACCTCTTTATATGTAAGTAAAAAACCTAAAAATAATCAGGTTTTCAGGAGACCAGTTGACTAAGAGCACTGATTGATTATCTAGTATCAAATAAACATGTGGAATACTGGATTCATGAATGAATCACTGTGCAGAAAGAATTTTGTAGGCTAATCTCTTACTGGTTAAAGGTGTACTTACCACGTTTCTAAGCCAGGCCTTTCAAGTGATGAAAATGCAGCCAAATTGAACTGATAAGAAATTATTTCTCTGACTAACACCAGAGAAATCGTACTATAGCTATAGGCTGTTGCAGAACGTTAATATTTGAGTACACATTCAGGTGTACTCCAGCAGACAAGCATTGCAAGTTCTTGACCTTTGGAATATAGACTTGCATAACGAGAAATATTAAAGAAATCGGGTAGTCCAGCATTCTTAACCGCATGTTTGGCACAGAGGGAGGTTAACCTTCCAGTTTTGCATATATTCCCAATAATCATGACAACATATACGCTAACTAATGAATTACCAACAACCTTGACGAAAAGCATTCTGTAGCACAGTACCTGCAATTATGTAGTACCTTCAGTTTCCAATCAAACATGGTACACTGACAAGCCCAGCCCATTTTAGACCGAAATTTGTTTAAAAAAGGGTGTTTCCTGGGTATCTAGGTCCCAGGTCACTTGAGGTAACAATCTGCTTTTAAGTTCTGTATGAGCAATTCCTGCCAGAAAATCACTTCATACTTACTCTGACACGTGTGCTGGCCTCATTTGCAGTTCCTAACATATCAGAAAAGCGCTGCTCGCATAAGTGTAACAACACTACAAGGTAGAGACCAGAGCTGATAAATTCATAGTCTGCCTTAAAGGAGATCAGAAGAAACATTCAGAATGTCAGTAATACACCTGCATATATGATTCAAGCAGAACAAGAATTAGATTTTAAGGGAATCATTACAGATCTATCTCTAGTTGTTCCAAAAGAATTAGGGAAATGCAATGCTAAAAAATTTAAGTTACTGAAAAGCTACTTATACTTCTGGTCATTCCCATCTACCCCAAATCTAACATGTTATCCTTGAAGATAAACAGAGTTCTACAAATTAAATCTCAGTCAGCATGATTAGTTCAGAGGAAAGAATGTGCAAATCAGAGTATTATATCACTTGGGAAAATAAAACCAATATTGCTGGTTTCTTCTCTGTGGTCCTAAGGCTTTACAGAAAGCCAAAATAAAGGAGTATATTTTAAGAATGTTATGATGTCATAAATATTTGAGAAATTCCTTTACCTGCTAAGATAAAGGAAAAACTTTAAAAATGCTACTGCTGAACAGATAATTTAGTCAACTCTTTAGAAAAAAATTTCAAGGTTCTTATTTCAAATAAAGTGCTGTGACAGCAACCAATAAGCACTAGTACTAAAACAAGATGATGGCACTCTCGAGAAAGACTTTTCAGAGACCGCCCCAATTGATACGAATTAGAGTACTAAGGTAAGAAATTAGTTTAAATAATAAAAAAAATTAGAGGCTGATGTTTTGCCCCAAAAAACTGATGTCACTCGGTATTTTCTTTAAACATCTGAGGTAGGCCAGTATCATTAGTCTTTGTACATCATCAGAATACAACCCAGGTAAGACGGAAAAACCCCCTGAATAAAGTTAATAAAAAACAACAGCTTTGTGTTATTTACTCATTTTTAAATAGTACCCAATCCACTAGTTCTAAGATAATGTATTTTCAAGAACAAGAGCAATACCAATGGGCCTTTGATTCTTTTTAGTTTGGGAAATTATTTGAAGGAGCAGTTACAAACTGCTAGAACAGAGGTTAGTTTCTACCTAGTTAGAGGTTAGTTTCTAATGAAACAAAAGTTTGTAATTGCATGTTTAAAACAACTGCTAAACTGTGTTCAAAACCAGCTAAAAGCTATGACAACTCCTGACTTAATGTGAAATTCAATCTAATCATGCCAGAATTCACACTGCACCTATGTGGTGGAGACACTGGATTACAAAGCCAGATGACAGATGTGCGACTAAGAAAAGAGATGTATTACACTTACTGAAAGCTCAGCTCTAGGAAGCATAGCAGGAAGGTAGAGACAATCGGAATATTGAGGAGGAAAATCTGTTCCGCATTAACATTACTTTATATGCCTAACAGTCCTTCCGAAACGGAGATGCATCTGCCTTCTCTAAAGAAGGCTGCCCTCCCAGCACTAAACCAACACTTACTTACCAAATTAGGTAAAACATACTAACTTGTTCATTTGCATGTGCCCTATAGAGTTCATGAACGTCAAAGCCTTCCAGATTAAGATGCAACTTCTCCTTGCACAATTCACAAGTTGTCACTGCTTCCAAAGAAGAACCTGGTGGGGAGGCAGGCAAGGGGAAAACTCAGTGTCAAGTTTCAACAATCTGTAACATACGACACACCCATATAAACATTAAAAACTCTACGTAATTTTTGGCTTTATTTTGCAGAGCAAGGTTAGAAGAAAAGAAAGCCTCTAATAGGAATGTAGCGACATCTGCTACTGTCCTAAGTTAAATAATGTAGAATGTTTATTCTCTGTCCAGCTGCACCTATTTTGCCTCCCATTCACTCTGGACATAATATGCCTCTTCCTGCAAGTCTGGCATAAAATTGCTTCTTGGGCTTTCTGAATTTTACTGTGTAATCCAAATACACACAAAAGTAAGACTAAATATACCAGAACAAAGTTATTGTTAAGTAACATTTTGTCTTAAGTACCAGTTTTAAAACAAGATGAACATAGCAAGCTGATAGTGGACTTATGTCTTTATCTACAGTTAAATACTTCAAATTAATTTCTTCTAAAGGGTGAGGCTTCTAATGCATCCCTACTCTGATACATACCCTCTAGCGCTGAGTAAAAAAGTCAACAGATACTAGCACCCTCCTTTGGTACAAAGTATTTAATGTCTTCTATCAAGCTACTTTTAAGTCTTAAGAATACTGCAGATAGTGCATCCTGTAGAAATATTTTTGTAACAACTTGATTGACCGTTTTGTAACTATCTGAAGCGTTTCTTGAAGAATTATATATGCACTTAGAAGTAATTTTTGAACAAGGAGTTTTAAAGTGCCATGAACAGGAGTGAGTATCTTTAAAAAAAGTACTTAAGTCTAGTTGCAATTCAAAATCAGGTTTGGATTTTCAAGTTCCTATCACTGCTAACAGTTAGCTCAGCTATAAAAGTCTTGAAAAAAAGCACAACCACTTCCGTAAGGAAGAATAGGGAACAAAATGCCACCCAAATGCCACTGAAGTGGGAGAGTAATTCTAAAGCTACACTTCTACAGTGTTATACTTTGTCTAATATCTTTGTAGACAATCCCAAAAAATGTAGGTCTCTGAACAAGAAATACAGTTCTTGGAACTACTCACATGAGAAGCTGCACAGACACACAAAAAGCCTGGGAAGTGCCATACTACTGTTCGTCCCCACTGCTCGCTTTTCAACTAAATACCTCAGTATTTAAAGACCTCAGTGCAATCCTTCTTCTGATGAGCATCCCTATATAACGGGAAGTCTACCTTGGTCTAGAGTCTGCTTTACCTGAATTTATCTTCGACTTCAGCCATTTTTTCATGCACTCCTGGTGAACATACTGCAGACTTCCAGTGCATTTGCATGGCTCTATTAAAAGGTTGTCAGAACTTGCAGAGGACATCTGACAGATTCTACATAAGTCACCCTCTTCATCTTCAGAATCTTCTAAAAGCAGGCTGAATAGGACGGAATACCAACAAATGCTATGACATTTCATGCAGGACTGTTTATAATGAAAATTCCACGTATCAAACTATTCTCAAACCTACGAGAATTAAAACAAGTTTCTTTAAAGACAAAAGTGAGAACACAGGTGACAGGGGACTCAGTTGCCGCCTCCTCTAAGGGAGGGTTTTCTTTTAAAATCATGATTGCAGAAAGCCCTTTCATGTTAAAACAGGTACATTTCACTATCACCAAAGAACATACTAACTTACCTTTCTTTAATTTTCTGGAGCCTTTCTGGATCTCTTGAAGGTGGTATTTTAGACTTGCCACTTTCTTGTCCATCAGACTGATTCCAGCCAGAGGGAATAATATCTACAGTTATCATAAGATTGTCAGACAGACTGCTTCCTAATGTTGGAGGCACTGCAAAGCGAAAGAGAGAACCAGGCAGAATTCCCGAACTTCTTCCACTGCGGGCTGAATCTGGTGGGGAGGCAGTAGCTGTAGAAATAACAGATACTGCAGGTGTGGGTGGTCCACTGACAGAAGCCCGAGGAGGGCTATCTGATGCTTCGAGAGAAGTCTCCTCACCTGACTCTCTCCTTCTAAAGACATGCTGTGATCTAGCAGTTGTATCAGAGGTAGAGATCCTTGCAGATTCATCTCTTCCTTCTCTTCTTCTTCTGGAAAAGAGAGGTGTACATCTGTTCCTCAAAGAGGACGACAGCCACGATCCTGTGCTCCTACTTTCAGTGTCTGGTCTGTAACTTTCCCCATCAGAATCAGAGCTGCGATTCTGTGAAACTCCTGATAAACCCCATCTTCGTCCAAGAAAGCTAAACCCCTGAGAAGCTTCGGATGACTGAAGCCCTGTAACTTCCGGAGTTGCAGCTCCATTACTACTTGACAGAGTAGTAGCTTGAACTCTTGGGACCACCGTTGACTCTTCAGAGCCTAATGATCTCGTATGCAATGGGTCTTGGCTAGACCTTCGAGAGAAAAATGTAGATGACATACTAGATGCTAAACGAGACAGCAGCTGTCTGGTCGTGCGCCTCCCTTCACTATCAGCTGCAGACTCATTCAATGACCTCTGAGAAGATAAAACCCTGTCGGAACCACTGGAGGAAGGGGTTTCATCTCTAATGGCAGTAAGAGAAAATGCTGGCTGTACACTCTTCTGGGGAGATTCCAATTCATTTCTCCTTTGTCTTGAAGAATAGCTGGATCTTGAAGAGCTCATGTTAGAGTCTCTGCTGAAAAAAGATGGCTGATGATCAGAAGGCAACTGGTGGTTCATGGGTGCATTCAGCCTCAAAGTGCTTAATGAGTTCTCTTTTGGTCTTGCTCCCTCTGCATATGAAGAGGCAGGCCTGTCTCGAAGATCTGTTGCAGAAAAGCAGAGGAAAATACCATGACAAGATGTGCTCAAACACATCAGAAAACATTCAAGGTCAGGTTCAACAGGGCTCTAAGCAACCTGTCCTAGCTGAAGATGTCCCTGCTTATTGCAGGGGGGTTGGACTAGAGGACTTTAAAGGTCTCTACCAACCCAATCCACTCTATCATTCTTAAAAGTGTATCTTCTGTAAATGCTGCCTGAGTATCTCAACACACTGAGAATTCCACTGTATATGAACTGTAGCTCACATGAAGCGGCTGAGGTGGCTAGTCTCCTTCCTCAAATGGCTGCACTGAGGGGTTGTGGGTGGGAAAAGGGGGAAGGAAGAACAAGCAAGGATAGATGAAGGTAGGAAACAGAAGCTCTCTATGTATTCTGGAATTAAAAACTTTCATCTTTGTAGTTTTGGTGACTTTCCTTTAATGGGTTCTGCGTTGCAATCACCATTTACCGCTGAAGATAAGCGCTATTTATCTGGCAGATTCCAGCTAACAAAACATCTGCACAGATGCCAAGCATCTATCATATGCTTTTGATAACACATCAGGGAACACAGTTGGGAGTTCTTTTTATAGCACATAGTAACAGCACTACTGCTAGAAATGCAGCATGGACAGTACAAAGCAAGGTTGCTCACCAATCCACTTCTCCCACTAGGCTCTACCAGGCAGAGTAGTCAAACTGTCCACTTATTAAAAAGTGTTAAGAGTATGATGACATTAAAATACACCCTCCTGTCGAGGTAAGACTACAGGACAAATTCTCAAAGTTGATTTTATCTTTTCTGCTCATCTTCTATACTTATTAACGTGGTACTTTTTTTAACTTCTGCATTACAGAATACCACCAATGCATCTGCAAAAGTTTGCAGATCAAGACTAATGATGAGCTTCCCCTGAGACAGCTCTAGAAGGCCACAGCACTCTGAACAGAAAGTGAAAATTACAATGCAGAAGTCCTTACTAGTCCTAGCAGTTGCTATGACACTCTACTCTCACCTCATGTAAAGTGTGTGTTTATCCATTTTTATTTTCAGTGGTCTAGCAGTTTTCCCTAATAACCATTTGAGAACCCAAATAAAAAGAGATAATATGCACCTTTAAGAAAAAACTTTCCTGGGCCAAATCAACGTTATTTCTTTTCCCATACCTAAACCCCAAGAGATTTTAATATAAACAAGAAAAGGGCTTTACAGACTAATCACGGAGTTACAGTGGCGACCACCGACACCACTTTCACATGACTGAATGCATCTACAAGCTAGACCATTCACATATCCTTTGATGGTTTGTTCAACGCACGGAAAGCGGCCAACCAACTTTATTTAAAAGGATACTTTAAAATATATTTCGTGTTTTGAATAAAATATTAAAAGAACATGCCCAGAGAAGTTTCGGACATCCCATCCCTGGAAGTGTTCAAGGCCAGGTTGGATGGGGCTTGGAACAACCTGAGATAGTGGAAGGTGTCCCTGCCCATGGCAGGGGGTGGAACAAAAGGTCCCTTCCAAACCAAATCATTCTGTGATTCTACGAACATGTTAAGATATGAAAAGCCATACAAACTGTAGGTTTACGAGCTTTTGGTTACACAAAACGTACATGTTGAAGGTGAAAAGTCACTGTTTCTGTAGCTGGGATCCACCAGGTTATTAACAGATAGATCTGTTCTTTCTAACTGTGTTCGCTCTCTCACCAGATCAGTTCCAAGGGAGCCAAGCATTACTGATGAAGATCTAGGAATCCTACTGCATCTCCATGAGGAATCTGGAAAGCAAAAGTAAATAAATCCCCCGTTTTAGTAATCATCTAAAAATCCATTAAAGCTGGCACTTACACAGGCATTTTTGTTATTCCTATCAAGGGCAAGTTTAACATTACCACTAAGCTGACCAAGGACCCAGCTGCCAACATAAAGCTAAGGGCACTCTGCTGATGCTGGCACTTACTTCATCTTGCAGCAAGTTAGTTCTGAAAGCTGAATCTAACAAAAAGTAGTAATACTTTTGGGAAGAGTCAGACACTCTTACAGGACAGAAGAGGAAGAGAGGTAGCATCTTGCTTCCTAATGGTAGCTAGTTTTTAAAAAGGTTTCACATTATAGCAAAACAGCAGCTTGAGACTTAGCAAATGCTGCCATTCCACTTGACACGACTTAACATGAAGTTTCATTTCTCATAAAAACAGATGATGAAGCTTAAATGCAGTTTAGACACAACTTTAAGAACAATGACTAATACTGTTTGTTCATATTACAGAGCAAAATGCTTCAGTGTAAAAAAGAGATCTTGTTTTTTGTTAACAGCTCTAACAGCTGCATAGCAAACTGTACACACATCAGCTGTGGACAAAACTCTTGTTCCAAAAGAATCTTCTTCAACAGCCCTGGAAAATTCACCTTTATATTATTTGCTAACTTACCAAACCAAATTTAAGCACTCATTGGTCGGCAGTGTGACGACCAACCAGAGTAGAAATGGAAAGATAAACAGTCCTACACCATAGTGAGAAATGTTAATGGTTGTCGTTTTATTAATGGAGTAAGAAAGTATCAATAATACTGAGGTTTGAGCAAGAACTTATTTTTATTTGGACGGCTGTGCAATTCCATAAGGGGATATAAAAAACCCCATTAATCCATACTCGTAAGGGTAATCTAAATTAATCCAATGATCTGTATCAAAACAGTTTAGAAAAATTTTCAGTGTAAGGTTTTGACCGTTACTTCCTGAGTTTTAGACTTTTGTTGGCGCATTGCATAAATTCTGTCTATCCAACTTCCATGAACTTACTCGCAGCTTTAACGAAAATCTCAGGTTTTCATGAAAGAGCTCTTAGTGCAGAGTATTTCTTTACAATGGGACCTAAAGAATGAGTTCAGGCCCTGCTAAAAAAGGAGTGCTTTCTTCCCTGACCCCTAACAACAGGGCTCTAACCAGCCATGACACTGTGCTTGAACATATTGCTAAGTATGGTAAAGATTTCCTTTCTGCTGTCCCTGGTACACACTGATGTATCAACACAATTTGACTCATGAAATAAGAGCAGCTGCACTCATTCTTTTCTTGAAATCTTAACCAATTAAGGTGTGTTTGAGCCATCAAGTTCAGCTTGACCACAAATGGAATAGGTACAGGTAGTAATTCTGAAACAAACAAGTACAATTGGATTTTCAAAAGACCATGTTAACAGCATACTCAGAACTTTGGATACTGCTATCATTGTGAACACACTCTTCAGACAGGCATAAATCTTTATTATTTAGGAAAGATATAAGCATAATATTTGAAGCGAGTCTTTTAAAACTTGGTAAAACCTGATCTTACTACTCAGACAATTATGATGTAATTCAGCTCAAGTAATCAACCTCTCACCTGAAAAGGCAGTCAAGCCATTACTTCTCACAGAAGAGGTAGATGTACAAGATAGCTTAGGTCTCTTTGAATCGCTATCTTGCTGCTGGCTATGCAGTCTTGAATATGCTCCCTGAGTTCTCTCAGACTCACCGTAACGCCCAGATGTAAAATGAGAGGAAGAAGATGCAGACTGAAATAACATTAAAAAATAAATTACATAGTATACCAGATGCACTTACACGGCACAAAAGCATGCATACTGTAAAACTCACATAAATTGTAAAGAATAACTTTAGATACAAGACCTTTTCTTTAAAAATAACGTAGGAATTAGGCTTGTGCTCTTGATTAGTATTTCCATGTTTATTCAATACAGCCCTACCAACCAAAGTCAGTTTCTATAACATTCAACATTATATTTCCTTTACAGATAGATGTGGCTTACAACAAAAAATTGTTGTAAAAAGGGGGGAAAAAATTATATTCCTGGCTTGTAAGATGCTATAAGCACAATCAAATATAGCTTTACAGATCCCCACAGGAACATATTTTGTTGTCCAGAAATGGCCAAAACTGAAGAGCTACATAAGTTGGATTAGTTAAACTGTTAAATAAAATAATTTTTCATCAACCTAAAATATAATTAGCTAAGGAGTGAGCTTCAGGAAAACTCTTTGAAACAAATATATTTTGGTTACAATAAGCTCAAATGCAACCGAAGGAGTTCAGAGTACAGAACAGGTACAAAACAATTTTTGCAGTGTACAGCACTGAAACAAAACAGTTTTCAGAAACTAGTACTATAGGACTTAGAAAAATAGTTTGAAATAGCCTACAAAGCAGTTTGTCTGGTTACTTACAGTCAAGCCATTTATTTTCTATTTGAAATGCTTTGGGTTTATTTTTTCATATAAAAAAGAAACAGTTGAGCTCAATCAAAAAGCTGAATTATTTGCCTTCCCAGAAACTATCTACAACCAAGATCCTTTAAAGATCAACCAAATTAGAGTATGTTATATCTGCATTTTATTTCTACTTAGTTACTGCATTTACTAAGTTTAAGGCACAACTTCTGACTCTTTCAAACTAAGAAGTCTCTAAGTATTTCCCTCATCCCATCATAAAAAAAACCAGATAGGGAGACAGAAACTAACATCAGAAACCAAGTATGAAGCCAGGTTACTTTCCGTCACTAATCTTCTATTTAACATATCACTTGTCTGTTAATCATTTACTATTTGACATGCGGAATTTTCAGTGTCTTCTGCAAGGTTCACTTGAATTAGAATTTACTTTAAGAGAATAATTAACCTTAATGGGGAAAAAAAGGGTTTTCATCTTGAAAACTTTACAGCACCAATTTAACTAGATATGTAGACCACTTAGAACCACAGATTCTATTTGCATTTCAACTATATGTAGACATCTACCATAACTTCCTCTGAAGGCCAACATATGCACACTAGTTCCTGCCTCCTCACCCCCCAATATCTCAGTTGTCTTCACTTTCAAGTCACCTAAGAAAACCAACACCTCTTTAACAATGAGAGCACTCTTATGAACCCAAACATCTTTCCCTTTCAAAGTGAGCAGAATTTTTACTTCACCGTTGTCCCACCAAACCTGTTCAGTTTTCTGCTTTTCCTATCTTAGTATTTCTACTGCGCTTTGAAGTGTTTTACTGTCATTCTAGAATGCACGAGCACGTCACAAGCGAACTACTTTATTCCCGGAGTTACAAAGGCACATTCTAGAATCCAGTTAAGACAAGCTATTAGGGCCTGAGTTTTGAATCTCAGGTAACCATTCTTTCACAGTAAGAACAAGCAGACTATGAAGTACACCTCACAATTAAATTTCCTAAAGCAGGTCTCCAAACTCATGAACTTTGTGTTAACTCACAAAGGTAGTGCCATCCCAAAAACATCCCCTCTGGAAATACCTGATGGAACAAGTATAAATATTATCAACTTTGCCATCCACAGAACTATAACATGTATGAGATTCTAACCACCCCCTCCTTTTCCCTTTTAAAATGAACTTTTACAGAGCTACTGACTTCAAATGTATTTCTTAACTCTTAGTAAAACTAATATACATCACTACTTTCATCCTCTGTTTTTTTACACTGCTATCTTCTAGCTTTTGCTCCACCTTGAATTAGTAAGATCTACTTCTCTAGAAACTCTACAGCGAGCACCTGCTGGCAGCTTTTCAGATTGGGAAAGCTAAAGTAAAACCCTGGGGTTTCAATATTTTTTTCCAATTATCACACATTAACAGTTCTCACCAATCTGCTTCTGCTTCCCAAAAATGTTCCAGAATGTGGATGATCAAGTGTCCCTGAGTAGCGAGTTGGAGACGACGCTGTAAGCTTCCAAGGAGTTTCACGGGTGTCTCTTTCTCCAATTCTCCAGTCTCTACTGGAACTATTCAATACACTGGATTCCTGAAGAACAACAGGCTTATCATATGCATCTTGTAACTCAAAAATAACGCAGTATCTGATCTGAATATTGAAAATATAGGGAAGTGGAGGCAGTAACAAATCTGGAAACCTTTCATAAGAAACCTCAAGAGATAGCCAAGAAGTGAAACAGGCTTAGAGAGAACCACTGTAAAAGGAAAGTTTTGTTGTTTTGGGCTTTTTAAAGTACTTTATAGCAGCTCCCTCATCTGTCCTCTCATTTGACCTAGGACAAAAAAAAGGTGAAGTCTAAGGCTTTTGAGGCATTACCCTAACTTAGATACTGCAGCAAGAGATCAGAAGTAAAGGCCTCACTTTCAAGTGTTATGCAAAAAGCCCCACAGGTATAGAAAGGGTCTCCATGACAACAAAAGCACCTCTGGCCACTAAAACAAGCTGAATTTCAATGAATAGATTACAACTGAGGAAAGAGACTGCAATTTAATTTGCTCCATAGAATAATCATTGAGATTGGCAAAATTAATAGAAATAACAGAAATGCAACCATTTTATTAACACTAAGCAGCACTTTCAAGTGATTATTTGTCCATTCTCTTTCTATGAACTATTAGTACCACCGACACAGTAGCTCCCATCACCATTTCTTAAAAGTGACAACAAAGTACTCAAAACCAAACCAAGCAATATGAAAATCTCAGCTTGTTTTCTTCCTTCAGTTCAGCTTAAGACTATTTAACATCTGACATTTATCAGAACGTAACAATTAAAGCCCTACATAAGGTATTCTGGTTTTGGTGTCTATTTTCAGTAGCTGAAAAATGTGATCAGGAAAACATTCAAAACAATTTTATAAACTACACTTGATCCTATCCCTCCACTGAAAAAAACCCCAAAACTTATAATTCATTTATCATAAAATGTTTACTATGTTGTATCATAAAGGATAGGAATATTTTTCTCATACCATGACACCAGTTCAATTTTTGTATTTTAAAGTCATCTAGAAACAACACTATATCCCATACATCTGATTAGTTTACAGTTAACTTCTTTGTTATGCCTCCTCAGATAAGCAGGGGTTAGTCCCTGGATCGATCTCAAAAGTGCATGACACACAAGAATTTCATACCTATATGAAAAAAAAACAAAACAAAAAAAAAAAAAAAACCAAAAACCCCACCCAATAGAAACCTTTCTTATTCATTAGCCCTAATCAAAACCAAATACAAATTTGACTGCTCTGTCCCAGAAGTTTTTGAGTTAACCTATAATCAAGTGTTCTCTCCACGGAAATTCTGTATTAAAAATCCAAGTCCTCTTTATAACTAAAGCATTACCGAGAACCATAATTTTTTTTCTTCTAAATGACATATTTTAAATTACTTGTAACTGAACTAGATCTTAAATACTTTAAGGTAGGTTTCTGAATGGATTAATGAAGTGAAAATGCCTGTCCTTTGCATTCCTATCTGACTGGACTTAAACCTTCTTGCTCCATCCAGTCTCTGTAATCTTAACCTACAAGCAACAATGCAATTTGTTCCTACCAGCTCTGTAACTACCAAAGGTTAGTCAAGAGAGGGAGTTTCCCTACGGTTTTATCAGTAAGCACCAGTCTTGCATAATGAGCTCTCAGACTACCTTATACAAACTGGGAGTGGAAAAAAGGGGTACAACATAATCTTCTACACAAATATTTTCCCTTCTGTTTTAACTGGCAAGTGTTAAAAGATCATTCCTCAGCTCAGAATCACTTTGCTCAACAGGAAATAGTCAAAAGAACACACAGTGCAGTGAACATATTGCAGTCCATGTAATAAATTAAATAATGTAAGGTACATTGTGTCAAAATCTTTTAACGGTGGTAACACATCGAACTCCACAGCACCACTTCAGCTGAAGACTCCTCTTCTGATCAATGGCTTTCAGTATACGTGCATGATTTATGGACTGTGTCCATAAATCTCTACAAAAGAGTAAGATTGTTTGATCTGCTTTTGTTGAGCAGCCAGCCACTGAAAAGCATGTAGGACTCCAAAATGCAAAAACGACTGACAACTGCTTCCCCTTGTACATCCCCTATAGCCTACATAATAACAAGCACTTTCGTGCTAGAGATAACCAAAATGTAACACACATACATTTAATTGCTAAAAATAATGTTCTATTACTTGTAAAATTCTTTCTCAAAAAGGCATTATATAATGCAATGTCCCAGATAGCTGGTCAGCGGGGACCAAACTACTAACCAGGTTTTTTTTCAAATATGAACATTTAGTCATGGAGTTAAGTTTCTGCAACTACAAAGACCAAAATGGGCTTACATTTCTGGGCCCAAAATCGAGGTGAGAATTGCCGACAGGAGCAGAAAAAAAGTACTAAGATAATTGAGCCAAACTGCTCTCTGTTGCTTCCAAGTGTCCAAAATAATTTCTAAAGTAGTTTAATCTCTGCTTCCCATAATAGTCTCCCAAACTGCAAGCACCTGCACAGTGTGAATACTTCCTCTTAAGCACAGCTCCCCCCCTCCACAAAAGTAGATTGGTTAGTGTAAAATGCTGCTTGTGAAACAGCAAAAGGCCTTTCTTCAGTCCCATGTATTGCACACGAAGTCCAGCTGTACTAATATACTGACATGACAGGCTGATGTGAAGTCTGTGCTGGTTTTGCAGCACAGTGATGTGAAGTCGGCCTGGTTTTTGGTAGCGGGGGGGGCCACAGAGGTGGCTTCTGTGAGAAGCTGCTGAAAGTTTCCACCACGTTTGGCAGAGCCGATCCCTGACAGCTCTGAAGATGGCCGCTGGCCAAGGTTGGGCCAATCAGAGATGGTGGTAACACCTCTGTGATAACAGATTTAAGAAGAAACCAAAACAAAAGTAGGGATGCGGGTTTAATTCCAGCCATAGCAGAGTAGCAGGTGAGAACGTGTGAGGGAAACAGCATGGAGACACCAAGGTCAGTGGAAGAAGGAGGGGGAGGAAGTGCTCCAAGCGCCAGAGTTGAGACTCTTCTGCAGGCCGTGGTGAGGACCATGGTGAAGCAGCTGCACCCTTGCAGCCCCTGGGGATCCACGGGGAATGCAGAGATCCGCCCACAGCCCACGAGGGAAGTGCTCACGCTGGAGCGGGTGGATGCCTGGAGGAGGCTGTGATCCAGCGGGAGAGCCAGTGGAGAGAGGTGCCCCGGCTTCCAGAGTGGAGCAGCCTGTCCTTGGAGGACTGTATGTATCCCATGGAAGAGTGACCCACGCCACAGCAGTTTTGGGAGGACTGTTTGTCTGTGAGAGGGACCCACGTTGCAGCCATTTTGGGACAACTGCTGCTCGTGAGACTGGATCCACGCTGGAGAAGTTCATGGCGAACTGTCTCCCTTGGGAAGGACTCCTCTCCCTGAGCAGTGGAAGAAAACCTTGGGTGATGAACTGACCAAATCCCCACGCCCTGTCCCCCTGCACTGTCGGTGGGAAGGAGGGAGTGGTTGGGGGAAGAAAAGGTGTTTTTAAGGGCTTATTTTACTTCTCATTATCCTCCTCTGACTCTGTTAGTAATAAATTCACTTTGTACCTCAAAGTTAAGCCTGTTTTGCCCTTGGACTGTTTTCTCCCCATCCTTACCTCAACTCATGAACCCTTTGTTAAGTTTTTCCCTCCTCTGCCCAGCTGTGGCAAGGGAGGCCGAGTGAGCGGCTGTCGTGAGTGCCTGGCATTTGGACAATGTCAAACCACAACAGAGTCTAGAGCTCTTATGCTTACCTTTCCAAAATACAAACACAGGAGGTGCTGCAGAATGGCATGACCTTAACTGACAACACAGTCCTGTACTTTTTGCATCACCAAGACATCAAGTGTAATGCCCTACACGCAGCAAAGTTCAAACACAACCCTCACCTCTCCCTCAACAGAAAACTCCATTTACCCAGGTTTAAGATGGCCGTGACTCATACGAAAATAGATCCGTATTATCAGGATGCCCTCTCATTCATCAAACAGTTGATTTCTACAGGTGCAGCTACAAACAAGAGCAGGTAAAACCAGAAAATCTAGAACTACCAGTTCAATAAATACTGTCATTGGCCTGGTTAGTAAATTCTTGCATTTGAGAAATTTTGTTTGTCCAAGTTTTAGGGCTTTTCTTGGTAAAAAAGACACCTTTAAAATTATTTATACTTTATAAAAAGAAAAAAAATACATTACCTGGTATCCAGATTCTAATCTCCATGAAGATTCTCTTGTGCTATATGCACCAGATAAACTGTTTCCACTCCTAGATCCTAGAGGAGAGCTGGAAGCTTGAACACTTATCCTGCGAGGAATTCTTGAGGGTTTTGACTCCATTCTTTGTATCCTGTACAAGGACATACTGATCATTTTTTCTCACAGAAGCAGGGAACTCATGCAAAACATGCACAGGCCATTCCGGGTGTAACATAAATATGAGTCACACATACAAATATTTACACAGTGCTTTGGTATGACTGTGCATCAGTAAAATGGGGAAACAAGTTCTTATCCTAGTTTTTGTAACCTCTTCTTTACATCTCCTCCCATCCCTCATTAGAAAACTACAGTCCCTTTTATCATTTTGCAACAATGTATTCTTGCAATTATAAGAGGGTGGTCCCTTAAGAACCACACAGTAGTCGTATTAACACCAAATGAGTCAGGAACAGACTACTCAGATTTTTTACATTCATATATTACCATTTTTGCTAATGAACTGCATCTCAACACTTGCAGAATTTATATTCAGACTTATTTCTCAGGGTTGAAATTGTGAAACTTCACCCTCCTGTGAAAAAACACATCTGCAGTCTATGCCTTCAACTTCTCCAAAGACAACTCCCATGGAAGTTAACATGCACAAAGGAGCACAGGCTATCTCACAAGTGTATTTATAAATTTACTTCTCACTTGCTGAGTGTTTATTTGCCTTTCGCTATTTCTAGGCATTTCAAAAGAAATGCTGGTGCCTTTTCCACATGAGAAGTGTTCCTGTACTCATCCCTGTCCTTGAAGTGGTATCTGACTTAACGTTTATCTAAAACTCCAGACAGCTAGATTCTTCCTCCTCAGGATTGTAGAGACAGAAGCAGACCACAAATGGTAGCTCTTAAATAAAAAAAAAATTCAAGGGAACTGCAGTGTCCTCAATGGTGCGGGTACATGAAGAGTAGCATGACACCTCTCAGCTCAAACAGATGGCCGAGAATCCCACTGATAGAAGGTGATTTGCAGAAGTGGTACAGTCTATTTAACCACTTTTAATTTTGGCCTAACTTTCTGAGAGTAGGAGTAAGCTATATTGATAAAGAGAAACCCTATCCATTGATAAAGTACATTTTTTCCACAATTCAGCTATGCTCATCAGTATCACATTCTGCAAAATGCTGCTACATCAATCCTGACACACCTCACGTCTGGCCACAGTTTCAAGGCGAGTCCACACACTCAGGACTTTTAATCTTTGCTCAAGTCACACTGAATTAAATATTCTACCTGGTAAAAGCCAGTTAGTTTGTACAGAACTCCACTGACCAAACAGTTGGGACAGCTGAGCTTAGTTTCCTTAACCACTGTTCTCATGCATATTGAGTTGTTAGCTATACAACAGCAGCCAAAACGTAGCCTAATCCTATCAAGTAGCCAAAATGCTTCATCTTGCAAGGAGGACTCTAAAGTATACCAAGTTTAAGTGACTGTTTACCTTTGTGTACAAAAGAGCTACTGGCTTGTATTACAGAGGACACCTTCTTCTAGACCACGCTTCCAACACTAGTAACCTGTTCGCGTTTGCCAGAGCCATCACCAGTTAAACAAGATCTGGTCAGGAATCTGAAATGCTCACTTGCCCAACTTTGCATTAATAAACTGCCTAACTATCTAAACTACACCACTTCAAGTGGATCATTAGTTCAATAAAACATAACAATCGTATTTATTCCTAAACTGTAATGATAGTTAATTTAACCTTCAGAGTAATCTGCCATAATGTGCTCTACAAGTTTAGTCCTTGTATGAAGCTGCAATCAGTGTAAAAAAGTAACCATCAAAGTTGCAAACTGTGAAGCTAAAATAATATCACAATAATATACACTAGAGTGTAGGCTAGACAGGACAGCCATATATCTTGACAAGATCTGATACTCAAAGCACTGTTTGTCTATGTTTTACCCTGATATAAAATACAAGGAACAAACACACAGAATAACGGATACAATTCTGTACTATTAAGTACTCGACAAAGAGTGCCGGCATTATCTCCTTTATTATGGATCATTCTGTTTCTGAATCACTTTGTTTCAGACAGGTGTGGAACAAGATGAATTAAATAACATAGACAGAAGTCAGACACGGACGTACATAGAAAATGCAAAGGTTCAAGAAGGGATGGAAGCTCCTACTAGTAGGAATTAATGTCCAGATAAATCAGCAGAGGAGACAGAAGTGTAAGACAACTTCAGAGACTAAATTAGAAACCATCTAATACTAATAAAATTGCTTATGCACCATCCACAGAACAGAAAAAAATAAGAGCATTCAGATAAGACAGGGTGGAAGACTGGACACCAGAGCCAACTACCTGCAGCAGCTGAAATGGAGTCCAAAAGTAGCAAATTGCTTCTACAGATATACATAAATAGGCACAAGACTAATTTTGTCCTTCAGTGGTAGCCCCAAGAGGACAATGCTATCCATCAGCCTAATCTTGTAAATTAGCACAGGTTGTGATTTCAACTCAAGTATGTCAGGATAATACGATCTATAGAATATTTTCTTTTTCAAAGTGAAGAAATCTTGCAGCAACTATACCCAAAAAAAGGTGAAGTTAAGGCAGCACAATAGAAAAGGCAAAATTTAATGTGTCAGTTTACGTACACACACTACGATTTACTTCTTGCATACAACCTCACATTTCTTTTGCAGTCTTGGCTTCAGCCAGCAAATGAGAAAGATCTGCTATAAACATCAATCAGAGTCGTGTAAGAATAGGCATCTGACATTGGCCATGTCTGATGCAGAGGTGAAAAGATGCTGAATAAAAGGCCTTATGGTCTCGGCAAAGAACTTCTGATCACGGAAACTGGATTTTACCTTTACCTTTCAACAAAGATTCAGTGACATAAAGCACGTCACTAAGATGAATCATTTTTTAAAATATGCTGCCTAAGAGCTCTTCAATTTCTGGGGATCCATTATAAAATACACTCGCAATCCAACTAGCAGAAATCATACAGTAGTTTGAACTGGAAGGGATCTTTAAAGGCCATCTAGTGCAACTGCCCTGCAATGAGCAGGGGCATCTTCAACCAGATCAGATGGCTCAGAGTCTGATCTCACCCGACCTTGCATGTTTCCAGGAACAGAGCACTCACCATCTCTCTGGGCAATCTGTGCCCAGGTTTCACCATGCTCACCATAAAAAATGCCTTAAATTTACTCCTTGTTTTATCACGACAAGCTCTACTAAATGTCTGTCCCCGTCTTTCTTATAGACCCTTTTTAAGGGTCTGAAAGGCTACAATGAGGTTTCCCCAGAGGCTTCTCTTCTCCAGGCCAAACAACCCCAATTACTTCAGCCTTCCCTCGTAGTCTTACCCAGACGGAAAGAGATACAGCTGAAGTCAATGGAGCCATGATGTCCATTGACTAGATAGACAAAACTAGATCTAGGCATTTCAGTTCTGGTAACATAATGAGGTGGTCATAAATAAGGTGAACATGCTAAGCTATCACACAGCACAGGACAGAGCCACACAACGGTCTCATGCTAACAAAACAAGCACATTATTAAAGCCACAATACTACTTGTCTGCAAGGGGAATATTGTGCTTGTATACAATATTTCAGAATGAGAATGGTTCCCTTTTACAGTATCAGCATCTTTCCTGAAGAAAGATGCTCAAAACCTCAAGAATTTTGTTTACACACGCAGGAATTCAACAAACCCCAAGTGGTAATGAACATGAGGTAGTGAGTTCTATAATGACAAAGTAGACACCTCAATTTACACAGAAGGTAGTGAGACCACAAAATACTTCAATTACTTCTCTGAGGAGATAATAACAATAATCATAGTAACAGAAACTGGGTTGCAGTCTGAACTGATTAAAAAGCCTGTTGTTGCCAGAAAGAAAAGGAACACCTTCCTCAAATATCACACCTGATGTGTCCTTCATTGAGAACCCTCAATACCTGGGAAAACACACTTCTGGCTTCTCCATTATTTTGGCACTACTCCCACTTGTACCCAACAATGGAGAAACAAGAACGTGTACAGCAGGATGAGCAGCACTCTTCTTACCAAAGCAACATATTTCATCAGCTTATGCCATGTTGCACTACTTAGCAACCAAAACCTCATGAAAAAATCTGGAAACAACTCTAGAGACTCCTGAAATAAGGGATATATATGCAATGCCTCTCAAGCTTGGTCAGAAACCAAGTTCTGAAATAAAACTTTCAAGTCATACCTGGGAAACATGACCAACTTGAAACAGGAGGTGGAGCTGCACAGCCTATTTTGAGCACAAAGATCAAATGTCCTGCCTTTCTTGATCTGTCATCCCTCTAACAGCATTATAAAAGATCAACTAGACCTAACAGAGCATGGATAGAGACAACAAAAAGATAGAAGATCAAAGAGGTTTTTGCGGGAAAGCAATGCAATCTCAAAAGACAAAAATAACACAGAGAGTAAATATTTTGCTTCCGCCTTGACCCTCTCTACTGATAAAAGAGGAGCAAATTCAGATAGTCATGTCTACGAGTAAGTAAAGCCTTTGCCAGCTTCCATGATTTCTACCAGTTCTAAGTAATCTTGTACCCTCCATAAGAAGGAAGCATACACATCACCGCCTGCTCCTAAATTCAAATCTTCTATCTTGGAACTATGCACTGACACTTCTACCTAAGACTCGAGCTCTCATGTCTACATGTTTTTGTGTGGTTTAACACAAAACTATTCGTAAGATTTTCTCCCGAGCAACTTGTGCTCGCGTGTCTTCCTCGGGGCTTACTCACAATCACGTTTTTACGACAAACAAGACGGAGCTCACGAGTCTTTCTCTCAGATGGTGCAATTCTTCATTCCAGTTATTTTCTCAACCTTCAATGTAGTGAAATTGACAAATAACTCAGGAGCCTCCCAGGAGTCCAGTGAGGAGCAAGAATATTTACAAATGTCGAGAGTTGCCCACGCTGCAGCGGCTGGTGCCCTAACGCTGGGCTGTTCCCGCAGTCCGGAGCCAGTGGGGGCTCCGCAGAGCCGCCGAGGGCACCGCACCTCCCCCGCCAGGCCCCGGGAAGCGGTCTGCACGGCTCCGGCCCGGCCGGAGCCCTCGGCCGCACCCGATCCTGCTGCCCAAGCAGCGTCCGACCCCAACCGCCGGGCAGAGGCCGCGAGGGGGACGGAGAGGAACGGGGGGCACCAGGTGTCACACGGCCTCGCTCCGAGAGCGGGCGAGGAGCCGAGCGGCCGTTGGGGGCGATGGCGGAGAGAAGGGCGGGTCGGCCGGTCCCAAAATGGTTCACCCAACCCTGGCGTGAGACCGCCGGGGCGGGCCGGGTCCCGTTGCAGGCGCGGCCCGGGCCCCGTTGCAGGCGCGACCCGGGCCGCACCGGCCGCCGCGGGTGGTCCGTACTCACCGTGGCGGCCGGGCCGCCGCGCAGGCCAGGCCAGGCCAGGCCGGGCCGCACCTCCCGCTCGCACCGCTCCCACAGCACAATGGCGGCGGCGCGAGACCGCCCGCCTGCCAGGCACGGCCACTCCCAGCTCTCGCGAGGACTGTGGCCGCCCCGCGGCCGCCCCGCGGAAGAGGCGCGGCGGGGGCGGGGGCGGAGGCGGGACCGCGCGCAGGGGCGGAGCCCCGAGCGAAGTCCGAGCGCTGTGGGGCGGGCAGAGCTGCGGCACGCGCGGAGCGCGGGCGAGAGCTGAAAAACCCTCCTGGTAGTGATGGGATTCAGTTTTGTCCGCGGAGCAGCATCCCCAGAGGCATCGGAATCGACTTCCATGTTCAGCCTGAAAACTGCAACACGGTCTTTGAGTTTTCTGTCTGTGTCACATCCTCTTCTTTGCCTGAACCCTGTACTGTAAATGAATTCCCCCGTCTCTCGTGACCAGGTACAGCAGGCTGCCCCTGAAGGACACGGAGGGATGGGGATTCTGGACACAGCGCCCTCAACGGCAAAGCAACAGAATTGCCATTCATTTTAATTGTGTTGAGGCCTCAGTTTTGTCCTCTTGAAAGTAACAGACATTGGCAGGCATTTTTACTTGAGGGGAAGATGTTACATGATGAAGGAAATCAGGAGTTAATCTTCCCAAATTCTTAAAATGCCAAGTCTTCACATAATCGGAGATATTTTAGATTAGCAATCCTAAACAAATTATGATTTCTAGTGTCCCTGCCCACTACAGAACACAGCAGAGATTTCACACTATGTTTCTGAACCAGGCCCTGAAGAAGACAGGTTATGTTATTACTAAGCAGTCTAGACTTGTATCACAGCAGTAATGAGCCTCAGTACTTTACTGATCCAATATCCATCTGTCATCAGTCTGCAGCAGGGCTTTCCTGAATCCCAGTATCACAGTGAGATGCTGGGATATCACACTGTTGCAAGTCAGATAAAGGGGTCTGCAACAGTAGCAGGCTGGCTATTCTTTAAGGGAGGAAAAAACGAGGGGGGGGGGGGGGGGGGGGAAATAACAAAAAGAAAAAGAAAAAGAAAATTTTTAAAAGGGAAGAAAACACAACCAGCCACTCCGGCACGAGGCTACGACACATACAAATTCAATGTGTCCATGCCTAATAGGTCTGACAGATCTGGGACACATGTAAGTCCAGCCAGGCTAGTTAGAAACTAGCCAGGTGGCACCTAAATTGTAGATAGTCCTATTGCTATGTTTAGCAATACTCTTGATTCTGTTTCCATTCATGCTTTTAAATATGTTTTTCCATATGTTTGGATTGTGTTGCATTTTATTCATTTACTCCCACAGGGAAATAGTGGGCAAAGTTCTATTTAATCAGAGACAAAGATGAAGAGCTGGGAAGAGCTGTAAACAGAGAGTGGAACAACTGAACAAAAACTGATAGGGAGAGAAAGGCTGTTGGGTTTTGGTTTTTTTGCTGATGGGCATGTTGCCTTTCACCATCAGGCCAAGAGTAATGCTTATTCAGCTTGGGAAAATCTTCTCTATAGCACTCAGAAGCAGGCCTACTGGCCGAGACAATACCATTTATTTGGCATAACCATCTCCAGGGAAAGAGGACAGCTAGAATGGATTCACGAATGATTCCAGCAGTAGCAGCTGCTCCTTTTCCTGGCTAGCAAACAAGAGCACTGATAGAAAGAGTTAGATCTACAATAAATTCAATCCTTAAAGGAGTCATTCTGTGTTTTAGTCATGCACAAATCAAGTGCTATTCACAGATCTAGTGAAATGCCTGTGTAAATGTGGAGGATGAAGCATATGGCCTTCCCTGCAGCCAGAATAGATCACGGCCACCACTAATCAAGGGCATTATGCTTGTCCTTTTAAAAGCAGGTTAGAAGGTAAGCAAGGACAGCCCTATCCTATACTAAACTTCAGAGGTCTTCAACTCAGTCTTGCTATCATCAGAAGAGGACTTACTGGGAATGCTAAGGTGTTATACCATTCACTACATTAACCCTGTTCAATGCAATGCACAGATTGTATTACTTGGGGGTTGATGCAATAACCTTTCATGAACAATCTATGAGCTCTGTGACCCATTTGTTGGCTCATAGAAAAAAGAAATTGGACTATCACCTGAGTTCATGAGCTTGCTTTTTTTTTTAAATTTGCATAATGGATCAAAGATCTACTCTGTAACAACTAGTTTAATTACAAATATACAAAATCAGGAAAGGTTAAGACATAGTGTTCAATAACACCATGTTGCACGAAGACTTCTCTACATTCTGAATCATTGCTAGAATGGCACCATCTAATGAACCTGGATACGATTTGGGTTTTGTCTCAAGGAAAATGTCTAATACTGGGTGTTAATGGCTGAAGGCACAATCCTGTGTAACAGTGTGCTCGAAAATGGCAAGGCAGTAGGTTTAGAGTACATCTGCTTTACCATGTTCTTTAACCATATCAATGATATGGAAATAGGGAGATTTAAATCACATAATTATTAACAGAGTTACTATCCTTAACTGTCCAGTCTTACATTCTTTCACAGAAAGAGGTTCACAAAAGCTGTTTTTCCACAAATGGCTGAACTTTTTTGTAGCGTCTGTCCTTAACTTCAATAGGTCGTAGTCTGAAATTTTAAGATTATCAGAAATTGGTGATGTCTAGTTGAATGGTTTTTACTTATCCCTATTAGTAAGTCATTCTTCAGTAAAATTCACTTTTAATAACCATCTGGAGATGGACAGTTTACAAAGACTTTTTGTTAAATTTCCGACAAAACTGCAAGAATCTTAATAGAGAGCACATTTTTTAAAATGCAATTTAGACTGCATCTTGAATATTCATTTGTTATGAAGGATTTCAGGCAATATTCTAAGAAGATTAACCGTCTTCTTTCAGAGAGAAATGGTAGCAAAAAGTTCCCAAATCTAGAAAATGGTTTTTGATATGGCATGCTATCACACAGATGATCCCAAATATTACAGTAACCATCCATGTTTCTGAAGCTGGGCAGAGGCAGGAAGACCTCCATGGATAGCAGCCATTGTGTCCTAGAAAAAGGAAAATGCATCCTTGAGACAAAAGTCCATTTATTCAACATTCACTATGAAACACAGTTTTTGAAATACACTACCTGCCATGGGTGTGTGTTATGACAGCAGAAAAGGAATAGGTTGAAGAACTTGCAGACGAGACAAAAACCAAGGCGATCTCAAATCATCTTTTAATGTGTTTTTTTCTGCACTGAAGTGTTAAATGTGGACTTGTTCTTTTTACTGTATTAGCTAGAATAAGTACTAAGAAGATAGTCCCAATGGTTGACACTATATACATTCCTGGTGCTGTCTTTAATTAATTTAACCCTGGCATTTTCTTCTTTCTGTTATACATCACCAGCAGGCTGTTGTGTCGGGCACTGAACCGACTCCCCAGAGCAGCGGTCATGGCCCCAAAGCTGCCAGAGCTCCAGGAGCATTTGGTCAACACTCTCAGGCAGAGGGTGCGATTGCTGGGGTGTCCTATGCAGGTCCAGGAGTTGGACTGATGATCCTGGTGGGTCCCTCTCAACTCAGGCGATTTTGTGATTCTGTGTGCACTAGAGCTACTAAGCATGACACTACATGTATTAGAGGCTCCCTGGTTTCCAGCCTGCCAGGAGGGGTTGTGGGGTTGCTCCTGGCTGACTTGCTAAACGGTAGGTCTGTACCATGTAAGTTTTACAGAGGAGGGAAAACCGGGATGTGAAGAAAAGCAGAGTTCATGTTCAACTGTCTGTGGTAAACATTACACAGGAAAGATTTCTGAAAGTGGACAGTGAACTAGAAAGATGTCCTCAGAAAATAAATCCAAATCACAATTCACAGCTTAAACAAATCTTGTAAGTGTGGTGTCTGTAAAAGTCTCTTTGTCCCTATCCAAACTGTAAGATAAACAGCATTGATATAAAAAAAAAGAAGAAAAAGAACCACTGCAGAGACAAGAGAATTTAGAACAGATTAAGCCCTAAAGAAACTGCTGTAATACTGACAGCGAGAAACACTGCATAACTCTCATAGAAATAAATAATTTATCACAATATATATAGGCTTTACAATGCAGGTACTTTGAACATAGTAGTTTTTTAAATGCAAGGTAAAAAATAACTGCATTTAAATTTTTTTGATACAGGAAATTTAGCTAGTAAAAACTTGGATAGCCTTAAACTATCTTTCTATATACCTATTATAAGAATCTAATACTTGCACAAAACCAACACACACACACACACATAGATATATATATGCACATAAACATGTGGGATTAAAAAAGCTTTTGAACAAAAATAGTAGCGGTGTAAGGTTTTACTGAAATCTATCTGAGCTCTGCTACTGAGGATAGTATGTAGGTAGGGTGGGGAATGCAATATGTTTTACTTCTGTGTTGATAAGAATGGATTGGAATCCAGATACAACATAATTATTCTCACTGTCACATGGTGACTAATTCAGGGTTAAAGTAGAGAAGGAAGTAGGAGGAGCAAAACATCAGGAATTACTAGTTACATGTACATGCAACAAGGAGTTCATTCTGCTTTTCTCGTAATTGAAAGACAGGCAATGGAGTTGTCTCAAAAACTACTTGAATTTATTTATTTATTTATCTTAATTTTAATTATGTCAAGTAATTTTATGGGTAGGAACAAATGACTCTGATTAAAACATAATTAAAACCAGAAAGCATTTGCAACTGTTGGTGAACCTATACCTTTCTCTTGCTCTTGCTTTCTGAGTGAACAGATTAATAACCCTTTCTTAAGGTTCAACTGGGAAAAAATGAAAATGAACAACTGCATTTTCTGTGCACTTAATAGGACCAGAGTAAATATCTTCCTCTTCGGCCTTACACAAATAAGAAAATAAAAATCAAGTAGATTTGACCCTAATAAATAATGTGTAGGACTAGGAATATAGATGTTGTTTCTACTGTTATATGTACTACAAGTGTATTTCAGCTGTGGAAAAGCTGCTCAACTCCCCATCTGCCTGATTTTTTTTTTTTTTTTTTTTTACAGTGCAGATGTGGTAGATACAGTGGTGCATTTAAAAATATGTATCATCATTAATTTAAAATGAATGGTGTGTACATAAATATTACAAAGGCCTAGTTAGAGTTTACCTGAGAAGTGATTTACATGAAAAAGGCCCTATATGTTCCACTGTGTCCATTTTAAACCAGCTTAAGATAAAGAAACTGAAGGAGAAAAGAAAAGGATTTTGTTTTGACCAAGGATATGGAACAACCAGTCGGCAGAGATGGGAAGGGAGAAGAAAGGAGATGAGGTTACACCTCTGCATTTGGCATAAGATATTCTTGGAGGTTTATATCAGGGAGGCTCACATGGGACTGAGGCAGCGTATCTTCACCTTCGCCTCACACAGAGAGGAAATAACAAGAAGACAACATAGCCAATGCTGGAAACAGATCAAGAAGTGAAAATGCTCTTTGACTTCACGGGATATTGAACAACAGAGGCATTTTTGTCACCTTAACCTCTTTTACTGATGTGATGATAGGTGCTGTTGGTGTTACACAGACTGTGATACGGGACACGTGCAGAGTTTGTGGGAAGGAACACCAAATACCAGACTTGCATTTCAGAGCTATAGATCGAAAACAGGTAGTGACACACATCTTTATGACGACTGATTATTTTATCCTCACAGACACATCCTGTAGTAGTAATTCCAGAATTTAGCTTTGTGACATGAAAAATAAGGATTATCTTGTTGTTTGCTTAGAACTCACTATCTGAAAATTTAATTTGATACTTCCTAATTTCTGAAATAAGAGAAAGAGCAAATAATTGTTTCCTTTTCTGACTTTATAGATACCTATCATCTTGACTTTGAGTTTTGCCTTTTCTGAGTTACAGGATTCTAGTCCATTTTTCAGTCCACGAGTTCTTCTGTGACTTTGAACAGCCTTTATGTCAGTTTTTTGGTCCTACTAGATAATTTCTGTCAGAAGTAGCCATAACAGAACTGATTATCAGGGTGTAGGCACACCACGGATTAATAGTGGTTTAGTGGTGACTTCATTTTTATACTGTATTCCCTTTCTAAGCACTTGTAACACTGTACTTGGGGTTTTGATCACTACAGGCTGTGAAGAAATACAGGTGCCTAAGGATTCATTCTGGAATGAAATTCATGCTGCTTCCCAGAAGGAGGGTTGAACAGTGCCTCCTCTGTATGTTGGATTCTAAAGCAAGCCAGAGAAGCTGCCTTCATTGTACCTTGTGTTATTCCCATAATCTCCCTAGACATCTGCTATTAGCTTGTATTGGGTTTACGTGGCAAGGATTTGGTAGTGGGAAGGCTGCAGGGGTGGCTTCTGTGAAAAAACATGGGAGTTCCCCCCTTGTCCGACAGAGCCAGTTCCAGCCATATCCAAGACAGACCCACTGTTGACCAAAGCTGAGCCCATCAGCGATCTTGGTGGTGCCTCTGTGATAACATGCAAGAAAGTGTAACAACACTATGGAGCAGCTGGGTGAAAGTGGAGTGAGAAAAACGTGAAATAATCCTGCAGACAACCAAGGTCAGTGAAGGAGGGAGAGGAGGTGCTCCAGGCACCAGAGGAGAGATTCCCCTGCAGCCCATGAGGAAGACCAGGGTGATGTGTGTTGAGGCCCTGTGGCCTATGGAGGACTCCACACCAGGACAGTCTACCGGCAGAAACTGTGGTCCAGGGAGAGGTGACCCGAGCTGGTTTTCTAGCAGGATCTGTGGCCTGGGGGGGATCCACACTGGAACAGTCTCTTCCTGGAGGACTGTACCCCATGGAAAGGGCCCATGCTGGAGCAGTTCTTAAATAACTGCAGCTCATGGGAAGGACCTATGCTGGAGCAGTTTGTGAAGAACTGTACCCTGTGGAAGGGATCCCATGCTGGAGAAGGGAAACAGCATGAAGAGGAAGGTGTAGTAGAGAAGTGTGTGCTGGTGTTCATGGAGATAATTTTCTTCATGGTAGCTTATATGGTCCTGTTTTGGATTTGTGATGAAAACAGTGTTGATAACAGGAATGCTTTATTGCTGCATAGTGCAATCCCCATTCCCCACTCCCACTGCGCCGCTCATGGGAGAGGAGGTAGAAGAGTCAGAACAAAGCAGTAAAGTTGAGCCTGGGAAAAAGGGGAAGGGGAGAGAGATTGATTTTCATTTTGGCTTTGTTTCTCACCATCCTGCTCAATTTTAAATTGGCAATAAATTAAATAAATCTTCCCCCAGTCAGTTCTATTTTGCCCCTGATGGTAATTAATAGGTGATGTCTCTGTCTTTACCTCAAGCCATATAATTTTTCATCTTATTTTCTCCCCCTGAGCTCTTGAAGAGGTGGAGTGGCAGAGTGGTTTAGTGGGCGTCCAGCAGCCAGCCAAGGTTAACCCACCACATGGGCGCTGCTGGAAACAAGATACTGTCTTGGATGCTCATTTTCTGATCTTGTATAGGCAGACTGTTTATTCACATTCCTTGAATGTTCCGTAAGTAGGAAATGTGTCAAACTAAAATCTCTGTCAACTACTGACTTGTTTCTCTCTCACACGTGTGAGTTTGATAGCTCTACTGGGAAGATGGCTCTCATTTATTCCTGCTATGCACATACCCCTAAACAAATTTGAATCTTCCTGCCTGGAAGGACTGAACCTGAAATCTCAGTCTATGGTTAGTGACATACTGCTTTTTCATTTGAGGCAAGCTTGTGTGAAATTTGGCAAGTCTGAAACAAATTAATTAGATAATTTCCTTTCTAATACTGTGCCCAAACCCACTGGGTGTCTCATATGCACTGCCTTACATAAAAAGGGATTAGTTTTTGATCATATTACCTTGATCTGGAAAAGAGGGAATTTTTATGTGTTACTTTGTGTTCCTGCTATTGAAGTACATCTAGCCCTTCTTGAGATGCATAAAGGAAGTGACAGCTGTTAATAACCTGCACTTCTTTCTTTTTATCTGTAGTCTCAAAGATCACTTTTTGTCCTCTCCTGCATGCCAGAATGGGTGTGCGATCCAGAAAGGTTCTAAAAGCTTTGACCCAGTGCCTGAGAAGTTGTGCACAGGGGAAAAGGATGGGAAGGTTACCCAGGATGGGATTGTGAGTTGTGAGTGTTGCAAGTGAGGTAGCATGTTCCACCCTTCAGATACCATTTGCTTGAGGTTTTTTGGTCAGAGCCTTAGGAGAAATACACAGTCCTTACAGAACAAAGGGCCTATTGCTTTTTTGTGTTCCATTTAGAGGTCATACCCCAGTGACTCAGAGGGCTCTGTTCTTCATCGTGGAAATCATGATCTAAGATTCAGGAATAATTAAATGCAGACTTCTCCTGTTTCACATGCATCTTAACTTTATAATTTTGAGTGGGTCGTTTTAGGCAAACAAGAATGGCTTTGTCTTCCAGAGCTTCAATTAGTTTATTTCTGCTTTGGGTTTTTTTTCTTCTTCTCTTCATTTTAAATATCAAGTGCAATATAAAAGGCTTTCATTTTGATGCTTTGTACAATTCTGTAGATACTAAATTGGTTTTATCCAAACTGTACAGCCTAAATAACAAATACATAACATCCATAAGATAGAATAAGAAAACTTAGATCTTACATTTTAAATCAGATTCTTAGTACAGTTAAGTAGCACTTCTTAACCTTTTCATTATTAGAGCTTGAGACTACTAACAAATCTATTGCTTCCAAAAGTAGCCAAAGAAGAATTTGGCCACAAGCTGTCAAAACAAGAAATTATTGCAGCTAGAAGTATCTGCTTTCTTTATATATGTTTGTTGAGTAGATGTGAACTAAAACGTTAGTGAAATAACTGCAGTTTTCAAACTGCTATTCAAACTATCATTAACATAAAAACCTTTAGTGTTTTGACTGATGATTTAGCTGTGTTTGGCAGAAAGTCATAGAAAAAAAATGCATGGCAGACTATTAGCATGTTCACTTCTCATTAAAGATGTAAAGAATAAAAAAATTCTAAAAATACAACCAGTAACATTTTACTTCTAAAACAATGAAATGTGGGAGAAAAGGCTTTTACAATGGGAACAGCTCTGAATAGCAGCTGGTAGAGCCTATTTAGAAGACTTTTGTGTGAATCCTAGGCTGAACGAAATGTGGAATTTACGCTGTTGTTAAATGCAGATAAAGGTCAGAGATCATGATCTCCAGAGACAATTGTTTGCAGTATTTCCAACTTGTTTTATGTACAGGAGGCATGTGCAATGCAAGAAAGTAGACAAATCACTGCAAAATAAGGTTTTCTTGGCAACTGAGAAGAATTTACTGCTCCTAACAAAGACCAGCATACAAACGGGTTTGAAATTCAGACACAGACAACTGTTGGAAAAGAACTGAAGATTAGCATTTGTCTTGCATCAGCTGGCCGATAGGAAAAGGATATTGTGTCTTTTTTTCTAGGGAGTCTCCCCTTTGTCACTGGAGTACTTTCATATGAGTTCACACTTAGAATCTGCAAATTTAATTTTTAGTTATAAGCATTTACAGAACCTGTAGCTCATACATATCAACATGGCATACCATGTCCTGTGACGCTCTATGGTATGGAGTATCCGTTTGGCCAGTTCAGATCAGCTGTCCTGGATGTACTTCTCCCCAGCTTCTTGCGCACCTCCTTGCTGACAGAGCATGAGAAATGGAAAAGTCCTTGATTTAGGATGAGCATTGCTGAGCAACAACCAAAAGGATCACAATATCAACATCATTCTCATACTGAATCCAAAACACAGCACTCACTGGACCAGCTACTGAGAAGAAAATGAACTCTGTCCAGGTTAAACCAGGAGATCTCTGCAAACACTGACATCTCTTCAGATTCTAGTGAAAACTACTACTGCATCTAGTATCTGCTAGTGGTGTGATTACTGGTATCTTGGAAGTGGTTCTGCACACTTCACTCAAGTAAATAAGCTTTGTACATGTAACTGACTAATATTAAACTTATAAATATTACTGACATCCTCTATAAGACAGCCTGTGACATTCTTTCTTAGATCTCTAGACTGATTATCAAGCAACAGCCCTCATATGCTACAGAACTTATGGATCTCACAAACCATAATGGTTAGCATACTCATAAATCTTCGTAATACAAGGTGTTAAAAGAAGCAAAAAATAAAATTGATATGAAGATACTGGCTGCACCAGCACTGTGTTTCCAAGTTTGCAATAGGAACTTGGGCTTGGACACCACTGACACATATTAAATGTATGCTTTATAGTTTATTGAAAACATACAGTTTTCTCTGGAAACAATTTGGGGATATCTGTTTTCACTGGTTTGGAAATGCAGCTTTGTTTTTACTCACTGATTACCTTGAGATGTGCCACTCTTCTGGACTAACTACAGTAATTTTTTTTATTTTGCCTACAGTCAGGTTGCTTGTATAATGTATACTGCATTTCTTGTTTCCAGTGAGGCCTGTGAGAAACTAGAAAGGAATTTAATTTCCTTTATTTAAGTGTACATAGTCCTACTGTTTTTGTATAAATACACCAAATCTCAGTTCTAATTAACAGCCATCTAATTTACTTATGAAAACCAAAAAGAATGGATGGACATTTTAAAACAAGGGTATTGTACTCAGCCAAAACGTTTCAAATAGAATGGACTATTTCAGTTGGAAGAGACCTACAACAAGCATCTAGTACAACAGCCTGACTTCTCAAGGGCTGACCAAAAGTCAAAGTTTGTTATTATGGTCACTGCCCAAATGTCTCTTAAATACCTGGGACATCAACTCCCTCTCCAGGAGACGTGTTCCCATATTCGACCACCCTCCTGGTAAAGAAATGTTCCCTCATGTCTAGTCTGAATCTCTCCTGGTGCAGCTTTGAGCCATTCCCACATGTCCTGTCCATGGATCCCAAGGAGAAGAGTGCAGCACCTGCCTCTCCATATCCACTGCTCAGGAATTGGTAAAAAGCCCAGAGGTCGCCCCTCAGCTGCCTTTTCTCCTAACCAGACAGGCCCAGAGCCCTCAGCTGGTCTTCGCAGGACGTGCCTTCCAGCCCCTCACCATCTCGGCTGCCTCCTCCAGTGGCATCTGAGGACCTTCGTGTCATTCTCTGATGCTGGGGCCCAGTACTGCACATGGGGCTCACGGTGAGGCCACATTGATGCTGAGTTCAGTGGGACCATCTCCTTTCATGATCATCTGGCTCCTGCTGAGCTGCTGCCAGCCAGCACCCCTGGGTTGGGAACTGAAAGTATAACAGCCATTGATGCTGCAATACAAGAAGTAAATGAAGAAAACAAATGCAAATACTCAGAGATGGAAACTCAGGAAACAGATCCTTGAGGCTAAACACAGGACTGCCAGATCATTCTTAAATAACTGGATCTGTAAGAGGAGTTTGCTACGTGATACAAGAACTGCGTCTCTTTGTGGTCAACTGACCCTTGCCTAGGAGAGGTAAAAATCAAGTTCAGTCTCCTTCTAGGAAAACTCTCCCTATCTTTTATGAAATGTCCTTACACTACACTATTGGCTAGGCTACGCATATGAGAAAATAAGGAGGGCGAGCCCTGTCATTGCAAGCTGTTATGCAGAAAAAAGTTAAAACTAATTCAGTATTCATGAAACCAGGAAATAAGATTATTGCTTTTAAAACACTATTGCCTTCACTATTCATAATCAGACATAATCACATATGAAAAATTAGTTTGTTTTAAGAGAAACAAATTGTTCTTGTGGACAAAAAGATAACTTTTACATATAGATTTTCACATCCAAGACATTATTTAAAAAGTAAGGGTTTATCTGGAATGTTAATGAGTGTAAATGAAGGCCTCACCCAAAATCAAGATAGAAAAACGGTTTGAAATCACACTTTTCTTTCGCTGATCTCTTATATTTTCTTCCTTAAGACTTAGAGTTTTCCGTCGAACATATTTCTCTTGCCTTATTGACGCTTCCTATGTGATCCATCATGTTTTAGCCAATGCCTTCATGATAATTTCCTTCATATCATCTGTAGCATGAAGCACACATAAACTATAATGACCCATTGGATATTTTTGAGATAACTGCTGCTCTGATATAGAAGGAAAATCAAAGATGGTCTTAATCCCAATATCAGGCAAAGTAGTGAGGAAACAGCACAGGAGACAATGAGAGCATATTTCTCCATTGGATGGACAGTGGTCTCAGCAAAACGTCATCATGTATTTAAAGGCTGAATCCTAATCCTTATGTACAGGAGACCAATGTAAAGACTGTTAAGACGCAAGTGTGTAAGGACTCGGTGATCCTTGCGGGTCGCTTCCAACTCAGAATATTCTGTGATTCTGTGATTCAGTGCGAGACTCAGGTTACGGTAGGAGGCAAATCGCGGCTGTACCTCGGCAATCCACTCGGTGGCGCCCCCCTCGCCCAGGGACCAGGCCCGTATGTCGCAGTTATAAAATACTTCGACTCTTCAGGACGAAAATTGCTAAATATCTGTAAAATATCTACTGCTTAAATAGAAATACTGAAAAGCCTGGGTAAATAAAATGCATTTAGCCTTTACCCGAATTTTCAAGCACAAAAATAAGAAGAATTTAGCCAGAACGAAATACAGAGCCAACTCCCAGAACTCGATGGAAATAGTGAGTTTCAGACCGGCAGGTGGGGCTGGAAACAATCCTGTGGGGGTGGCATTTATCAGTTAACCACTGAAACTATACACTGCCAAGATACCATGTACAAAAACTAAAGAAAGCAATAGTACACTAACAAAACAGAAAAAAGGCTTTCACAATATTTTATTTACTTTAAAATACCTGTATGTAGGTAGAAATAGGTTTCTGAAACTTACCCCAGGCTCAATTCCTCTTTTGTGTAAGCACATAACATTATGTGAGTTTTTTCCCCTTTTTCTGTCTCAGTACCCATTTTCCTCACCGAAGGAGCACGGTATCTTTTCCCTTTGTTGTAACTTTTTATTAGCACCACTTGACACAGTAACACTGACTGGTGAAATCAGAATCAGAAACCTTGTGATGCAGTAACAACTGATTTTGATATATCCCACGACACCATTTCTCCATTCTCCTGCGAGGAAAACTGTTCACATGAGTAATTCTTGCTCTGGAAAGTTACACATTGAAGCAATTTTATAATTGAATTATTATTGATTAACTGATTCCCAGTGATGTACAAAGAGGGGAAAGACCACACTGCGAGACAAACTCTATCACCCCAATCCTAATACTCTCAAACTGCTTTTAAATACCCTTTGAGAAATTGCTTTGTTGCAAGCCATTTTGCTGCTTTATTACGTAATTTGTGCGTACTTTTTGGTAGTTATATGAGAAGGACAAGGTCACTTATTACATCACTGAAACAGCTGAGTGTATATACTGGGGATAAGTTAACCTCTAAATTTTGAAAATATCCATTGCATTTGCATCTTCTAATAAATTTACTACTTTTCTTTGTATCCCTTGCTAATAAGACTTGCATCCATATAAATGCAAGCAAAACCATCAGATTGGTCTTGTTTATGTGTCATTATCAATGATCCTTTTCATAAAATATTAGAGCCTTTCTATTCAGTTGCAATCCTAAAGGTTGATGTCACTTTATGCCTTCTGAGTCTCAAACAAATAAGAATTGGTCGGTTTTGAAATCAGCCATGGATTTTTTAACTGTCTCCTGCTTCTTCTTCAAGATATCTCTCTTCTAATCTCAGACTATAACAAGAATTTAGCATATTGATGAACAAGTAATATTGTCTGGAATTTAAATAATGTAGATTCAGTAAGAAAAATATTTACATATGAGAAAAAGTGGATTGAATTATGGATTATTGTTTATCTGTGAAGTTAAAATCCCAGAATTTGAATCTAGCTCTGGAGAGCAAAATAAAGGTCTCACAAAAAGAAAAGTTTATATCTTACATTTTTTGTAACATAACCCAGCCTGCTTCTACTAATTGTGCAGAATTAAAATATTCTTATGCTAATATATTTAGATTCCTGTGATTACAGTTTGCACAATTAAATTTAGAACGTGTTTTGTTTGGAAGGTGTCATACATACATATAGCCTCTGCATTATTGTCACTTAATAAGACAAAGAACAAATATAGTAAGAAATACTCAAAATTTCTCATAATTTAAGGCACATTCATGAAATTAGTTAAATAACTTAGTATCCTAGGTATCAAAACTATAGGTTCTTTTGTTTGCTTTAGTAAATAAGCATGACTGCCAGTTTCATATGAGGAAATAATGAAGAGAAAAACAAACACATAATTTCAGTTCCATCACCAAGTTCTATGAGTTGCAAGTGAGAGGTGAAAACAAATACAGTGTACTCCTTTAAAATCATCAGTCTGCATTCCCCATTGCCAGTTCTAACATAACCAGTTACAGGTGTAGTAGGTTGAAACATAGTTGATGGACAAGCTGTTAATGCTTATTTTATGATAAAGAGTCATTCAAACAATTATCCAAAACAAATATATGCAATTAACATTGATTATGTCCCTGAATCCAAATAGTGACCGAGAAGGCCGGCCACAGATGACCAAATTAGAACTGAATCTGCACATTACATCTTCTCAGAATTTCTGTCAGAGCTCATTTAGGCAACAGTTCCGGACTCTTAAAAGCCTGGAGCCACCTGAAGATTCACACAGGATTTTTAAAGTCCAGATAAAATTGATGTTCAAAGCTTTGGGCTCACTGGTGCCTATTTAACTGGCATAATATTAAGTACTTTATAAGGATCCAAATTGCTGGGTTTGGCCTCAGACTAAAATAAAGGTTAAATTATGCCTCCCCAAAGATTTGTTTACTAATAAGTTTGCTGCTTTTTGCAGTGACTTTTCATCAGATGGGTAGTTACTATCCTGGCCTGAGATATTGGTGACAATGATCCCTAAAACCATTGGTGAGGCTTTCTGTGCTCACCTTCACTCACGCACTAAGACATGGCAGTGTTGTTGATCCAGCACTTGGAAAAATGTCCTGCACTATCAGCTAAGTCCATTGCCTCTAGAAAAAGTGACATTATGACAAGGGGAAAAAATAACCAATAATACAGTAATTCACTTCATCACACTCTGGTTATTCCATCCAACTTCTGTTGCATGTCTCTTTCTGAAGTTAGTTAAATTGTTTTCTGTGTTCTTTGCTTCCTCTATGTTGTATATACATATTGATTGATTTGGAAGTCCTCCAAAGACAAAGTAGGGTAGCTTGTTTAACACTATACTAGACCAATTATTTATTTTACTTTTTTCCTACTTTTGCCAAATAAATGCTTCTTTCCACTGGTACTTTACAACGAGGAAAAGGAGTATCCTGTTAGAGCCAACAAATCAAGACTCAGGAGAAACCACCAGAATTGTCAAAGTAAAAAGAATAAACATGAGAAACTTGTCTTTATCACATGGAAACAAAGCTAATGGAAGAAAGCATAGGAATAATGAAAAAAATTGGAAAAAAGAGTCTCATTATTTTGAGGAAATTGCCTCCATTTTGTACTAAAAATACTGCATTAAAAATTATATCTATCTCAGCATCTTATCCAATGATCTGCAATAAAAAATAGCAATATATACACATTCTTGGAGGAACATGCAGTCATCTGTATGCATCCACTAAGGACCCAGCAAAGCAGGTAGTACCATGCTGCTGAAAAACATGCAAATACCAGGAGTCAACAGCCCATCTTCTTACCAATTACCTACTCAAAATGAAACCTTTTCGAAACTATTCACCGTGCGTGGCAATTGTTTCCTTTGTCTAGATGATGGCTAAAAGAGTTCTACACCTTAGTCTTGTATAAAGTCAATTTACCTGCTTAGTTTTAAGTAGTAAGCCAGTCTGTTAGTTTAAGTGCACTGTGTTAAAGTACACCTTGACAAGCTTCTGCTCCTATCAAGGAAATTAACTTCAAGCGAAGATCAGAGTAAAACTTTAAAAAGTTACTTGAAACAAATTCTGGTAAGATATTTCTTTTCATAGCCCTAAGTAATTTTTCCCCCAGCAACATGCCTCTGTTTATATTGGTAACGATCTTTTGCACATAGCAGAAACTCATAGCTCTCAAAAATACCTGCGTGTTTTTGCCTGCTTTCTTCCTTTCTCCTTGCACACATCTGCCTCCTGTTGCCTTTCCAGTAAGGCTTACTTTCAACCTCTGCCATTCCTGGTTGCCACCTTTTTTTTCTGACTTGAAAAAGACAGGAATAATTATGTTAGCCATTCACCAGTTACTTTTTCTTTCACACTTACATTTCTAATATTAACATTTAGCATACATAAATTCCAGTGTTTTGTTACAGACTTCTTGTAAAATCCCAGCAGTGGATGTGCCCAGGTCTGATGGACAGACAGACTATGATGGAGGCGTGTTCTGAAAGGGAGCAACCGTTTATCTCTGGTTAGCCTGTATCTGGAGCCACTGACCCCTGCAGAAGTGACAGTACTTGCACCAGCATGGTTGAGAGACATAATTCTATTGTGCTTTCACAAGGAAATGAGGCTCATACAAATGCTTTGCCAGTCCCATTGTTTACTGTCTTGACCAATTTCAACCTGTTCGAAAGATGGATGGAAATCTGTGTCCCTGCAAGTTTTCTGAAAATCAGTGACTGTGCAAAGGCAAATGCCAAAATAATAGTAGCCATTTGAGTGATAAATCCAGGGTGTGTAGGAGTGGAAATTATTAGATCTGAGCCTAAACAGACAGAGAGAGAAGTTGCCTGTTGCGACAGAGATGCTAACCAGAGACCCTGAGTGAGCAGTAAAAGCAGACAGCAGGAAAACCTATTGGAGGTAACATTTGGTGGCTGGATCTTTACAGGCACGAAGGAGACTAATACGAATTAATACTTTGAGAGAAGAAAAGAATGCAGGATGCATATGCTGTATATTCTGGTTGGAACAAACCTCCTGGCCAACTCTCATGGATTTACATTAGCATAACATATGTTGTCTCCAATCCTGGAAAGCATACCAAAGGGATCATGGGATAAACAGGACTACTGTGATAAGAGAGGAGTCAAAGGACAAAATCCCATGGAAATAATGCCTTCCTGATTGTTCTTTTCACTGAAAACTTGCATTTTGTGCAAACATAATTACTCAAATTTCTTTTAATAAACATATCAATATCAATAATAACAATCAATAAACACAAATTAAAATAGCTCCATGGCTAGTGGAACTAGCAAAGCCTAGTTTCTTTTCCCTCTCCAGAAGGTCACATTACAGCTTTTTCTATAGTTAAAAGGTTAGTAGGAGATAGGACATAGAATCAATGCATGGGTTGTTACACAGTTTTTAGACTAAAATGTCAATTTTTTAATTCAATTTCCTTGAACAAGTTGGATTTTTAAATAAGAACTAAGCTTATGAAAGACCAAATGTTTAATTTATAGAGACAAAAATACTCCTGAAATTAGTGACAAAATAGAATAAATTCACTACCTTTTCACAGAATGAGGACTTAGAGAAAATATTTTGATTTAATTTGCCACGCTTACAAAGCAACAGTAATGAAAATCACCTTTGGATTGAGACGCATAGGTAAAATCATTCTGTCAAAAAAGCCAGCACTCTGAGAACAGGAAGGAATCTTTAATGAAACACCTCTCTATTCATGGGTCTCAAATTGCTGCTGTGTACTTGTAGCAATGGCAATACAGATCAGATTACAAGGAGATATTTTAAATAAATCTTCATGTGTTTGTTATTGCATTGACTGTAAATGAATTGCTCTGTTGGAAAGCAGCTGAAGTCAAATACAAAGCCAGATTGTCATAGTTGTTTGTGGGTGCAAAATGAAGAAGGACATCAAGCTTCTATTTCTTGTATGGTAGTAATGTACACACTACTAAGGCACATGAGGAATTTATCAATTCAGCGACAAGAAGTAGGCTATAAGTAATGATTTTTTTTTACAGGTGAAAATTAATCTGGAAAAAGAGCAGACATGAATTTAAACCAATTATTTATAATATGGCCATTAGGCCATGTATGAGACCATGTTTATGTGACAGTTGATTCTGGAATAAAGTAGTCCTGATTTGCTAGTTAATATGTATTATGAGTGATTTTATCAGTTTTCATATGTGGCATATTAAAGTATGTATTTGCTAACTTTGCTTGACATGTTTGGATGCTCAGGTCAAGCTCCTGCGTTTGGTGAAGATCTTTGCTCAAAAAACAGCTCAAAATTTCTGTGAATTGAAGTTGGTGAATACCCTATACTTTTAGAAAACAGGTGGTCAAATTGCATGCTTAGGTAATAGATTAATTACTGACCATTCAGTTTAATAAAAAACATTTCATGTCAGAGGTTGAGACAAAAAGCCTGCTCTCCTGTGTGGTTTTTGTTTTCCTTAACTTTCGTTTCCTTAACTAAAGACCAGCAACTCAGTATTTCATTCATTCTGTGGTCCAACTTCTGCAGCAACTGGCTCAGGAACTGAATAGACAACTGCCTCCTTTGTCTACTGCCCTAACACCCCACCAAACTACACTAGAATAATAAGCTCATGAGAACAAAGAGGCCAAACTGATGTCATGCATGCAGCTTTAGTCCTGTTTATTCTTAGCTCAGAGAGCTTGTCCGTGCAGTCTTGAAAATATTTGTTGCTATAATAGTAAAATGTAAGGCCCATAAAGTAGTACAGGATTATTTCTATAACATATGTTAATTTTCAGTCCTTAGGCCTGCTCAGCTCCACGGATGACTGACATTTAATTAGCTGTCAACTTTGTAGTCCCTTTCAGAAGGATGAATCCTAGATTTTTGTCTATTCAGTTTTCCAAAAAACTTAAACTGATAGAATATGAATCAAAGTTGTCAATTTTCACTGCTCCCCTCCAAAAGTCTGTTCTTTCTTTCTGTTTTATAGCTGCCACCCAGAGTTTAGGAAGTCAGATACCTCTTCCTTGGCCATCCAAATCTCTAGTGCCCCAGTGTTATTACACGTATGCATCAATATGTAGCTGTCTTTTGTGAGGAAGGTCTGGTACATATAAGCAACCCCAGTACTGTCCTCTGCTGTGGATTTTCAAAAATTCATAAAAGAGGTATATTTGGAATTTTGAGTGGCTGCACTTACTATTCTGCATACATCTTAATATTCATAGGAATGAGATGATCTTTCACTCAAACCATTCTGTGATTTCATATAAATGAAACTACAGAATGTGATGGCAGTTCAAACAGATCAGATTAAAGGGGATCTCATGAACACCAATTCATGCCCACTCAAATTAAGAACACATGGACAGGTGTGGAAGTTTTCATTTCCAGGGCTGACTGCACCAAGCCAGACTTTCAAGACCTAAGCTGTTAGTGCACCATTTATGCTGGGCTTTCAACTTAGTCCTAGTTGAAATACAACTAATATTTGGACTTTAGAACAAAAAGCCTTATTTCTCAACTTCCTCAAATTGTGTGTGAAGCTTAGGCTGCCTAGGCCAAGGAACCTGCACACTCCACCCCCACTCTCATCAACTTATTTTGGTTCCATATACTTCAGCGCACATAGAAGACAGCCAAGAAATCTGTACATGCTGGTGACCTCAAGAGAGGAGATCGAAGTAAGTCTCAGACAACTGTAAGAAGTAACTTAACAGCTAATAGTAAATACCTCTGGTGTGCTTATAGAACTCACACTTTTATGAAAGGACCTTGTATCGGTCAGTAAAATTAATACTATTCAGCAGAAGTAGGGCAGAGAAATTAAAACTCAGATTACTTTTGTCAATTCATTTGACTTGAGACAAATCGGTGTAAGTTAGGATGGCTCAGAGAATGGAACTAATATATTTGATGCTGGGGAAAATAAAACCCCGTATTCTTAACTGAACTCTTTGGTAGAGTAAATGGAAAAATACTAGTCAAAAATAATGCATAGCTCAAGGTCTAACAGCAGAAGCATACACTTTTGTACTTTCTATGACAGAAAATTAATGCTTGGTAAGAATAGGTTCACAAGTTCAGTGAACTTGTTTACCCTTAGTAAACACCTTTTCTTAATAAATGCCCACAAAGGAAAAGTCAGACTATTGAGGATTTGCTTAATGCTAGGTTTCAAATACAACTACGGGAATTCTTTGCTAGCGGTTCCCTTGACGTCCTCTAGATCTCTTGACTGAAGAACTATAAGGATACTATTTAGTTACCTCTTAAAATTGTCTGAGACTTACCTTGATCTTCCTTCTTGCAGTCATCAGCATCTATAGATTTCCTCTCTGCCTTCTACATGCACTGAAGTATACAGAATGAGATCATTTCAGGTCAGTCTGCAATGGAAAATTGCCTGCTGCTGCCAGTTTGTTCTTACTCTTAAACAATGTTCAACACTGGACAATCTTGATGAACTGCCTCTACCAACACTGATTTTTGACAGCAGATAGTACATCTAGTAGAGATCAAGCCTTTTTAATAATTCTTTGCCATTACTCCAACTTTTCCATAGTGCTTTCACAAAACACAGCCTTTTAAGAAGCAAGTACATCAAATTGCCTGTAAGTCTCACCTTTGAAGAAGAAGAATCCTTGCCAGTGAAGTAGGTGAGAAAATTTAATTGTGCAATAAACCACTCCAGTTGAGCATGAGGTCACCTCCAGTCAAACTTACAGGAGCAAAACCCAACTTCAAGCAGAGCTATAGTTTAATAACCAAGATGGGACTTGGACCCAACTGCTTCAGTCACTCTGCAGCTAGTCTGGGAGTGGGAGCACAAACTCCATAAGGCAGTGTCTGCTCAGTCTGTGGCCACCTGTCCACGCTGCCTTGCTGGGCAAGTGGGCTGTGAGGCCACGGCTGCCCTGGTAGCCGGGCCCCAGTGCAGGCCACCACTACAGGCCATCGTCGCTTCCCTCACGGGACCCCTGCCGCCCACGGCCGCCTAGGTGGCCCACGGAGGCCCGAGGGCCTGCGGAACGGCGCCGGGGACCCGAGGCGCAGTGAGGGCTGGGCCGGCTGCCTGTGCCCTGATGGCGCCGGGCCGTGACGCTCCCGCCGCGCTGCCGGCGGGCCCGGTCCGCAGAGCCGTGAGGGCAAGGCGGGAGCGCGCAGCTGGGAGCCGGCCTTGGGCTCGGCGGGATGGAGGCTCTGAGGCGCTCTGGCTTGCTGCTTCACCTCTGACGGTGAAACACTGTGAACACCCAGGTCGGCTCCAATGTGTGCACTGTCTTTAATAGATGGGAATTACAGCCACAGCTGAATGTGGGCCAAGGGCCATTAATATGGTAAAGCCAGAGAAAAGATGCAGGGTCTTGTCATTAACTCTAGAGGTATTCCACTATTTGCCTTTTTTTTTTTTTAAATAGCTGTTTAAAGTCTTTCCTAAACTGCTAAAGTACTACAGAAAATGAGATTGAATTAAGTATTTATAGCCTGCTAAAAATACTGGGAAAAGCATCGAGGTTATTTTTAACTCTTACACTTCATGAACATATGCAATCTTTTATGAGATGCATAAATGCAGCTGTATTTATATCTGCTGAGTATGAGTTAATGTAGACATTCAAGACTAGACACTCGGAATGTTTTGGACTTCTTTTTTTTTAATTTCTCTGTTTATGTTAAAACATAATGACACAAGAAGCATCAAAGCAACCTTTATTGATTTCTATGATCAAAATGTGATCAGAAAACTGAATTTTTAGAAGATAAAATTGGGAGTGACATGCTTAGTTTGAGAATACTATCTACTATAGTCATAAAAAGTTCAAACATGATACACCTTTCCCACTTATTATAATTCTTATGAGCTTTCACAGAAGCACAAGTTAGTTGTTTTACCATACCAGCGATTTAAGTAAGGCTTTGTCATAGAGATCTCTGTAGTGGATAGTAATGAATTTATGCATTTTTAACTTTCAACACAGGAAGTTAATATAATCCGCAGGAAGAGAGGAAGGGAAAAGGTACAAGAAAGGCCAAGACTCTGGAAGTTTAGAGTTATCAATACACGTATGGCAGCTTTCTACTATTCTAGTTACATCAAATAGCTTTTTCTTACATGTTTTTTTGCCTAAGATATCCCCAAATATATAACAATAAGTATAGAGTGTTTAGAATTTTCAGTAGTATGGAAAAAGTCCTTTTTAAGCTTGCTTTCCTGCAAAGAAATGTTAGTTACTTAGGTACAAAAAGGTATAAAATTTCCATACTACATGTTGCAGTCTTTTCAGAAACACTTTTTAAAAATAATCAGGTTCTGATAGTTGGAATAATAATCTCTAGATCCGTAGTTCAGCATTCTGTAGTCCTGAAAGAAGCCTGATCTTTATTTGGGTTATGTTGTGACGTGTGGCGATAATGTTCTGAGGGTTCTAAGATAATGAAAATAGATGTGACATCAAACAGATGATGCAGAAAATGTGCTCAGATTAAGAAATAATGGATTAGCAAGAGCTTCTGTAGACATGGAGATAGGAAAACGTTTGGGTTTTTTTAATGGCTATAGGATTGCATTCAGGAATATTACTTCTGAACTTTCTGACAAATTGTATTATTATAAATTCCTAGAAAACTAGCAGTTTATGGAATATGTATTTCTTTACCAACATATGCAACTAATCTCAGTACAAAACTATTCCTAAAAAGCTTTTTTCTAATGTTTGGAAGGTGGAAATTCATAGGATTTAGAATCACAAGCTTATGATTGCAGCTCCTAGTTCTGTCTACCTCAATCCTTGTCTATAAAAAGGACATAATCATTACTACTTTTTAAATTTAAGAGTTACTGTTTGTAAGGCAATGAAGAAAGAGCAAGTAGATGTAACTTCTAATGGCCTTTGTATATTTTACCTTTCAATATAGCTCTCATATAGAATAGTATTTATGATGTTAGGGGGGAAATTAAGTATACTAATGGGTTGGTTCTGTTGTGCTAAGGACATTCTTGGACATTAGACCCGTGTCCTCTGCATTTCTTTCAATTAGTGGTATTGTTGTGAGAGTCATTATCTTAATGGCTGAAGAGAAGTGTCAGCGCATTTATCCTCCAGCTTAGCATTTTTGCAGTAATCCTTATTCTGTTTTACTTATTTTCTGGTTTATGGATGCATCACCAAGGTCTTAAAATATAGAAATGGGTTTGTAATGTCTTTTGCAACATTGCAAACACAATAAGGATAGACTAAGAGAAGAACTAGAAGCTGAAGAATCTGAACTGTCTAAGCAAGGCCAGTTTCTGCCTTGAAACTATAGGTTTTGCAAGCATGAGAGATCTTAATTAAATAAAACTTGAACAGGATGTGTCTCTTAAAAAAAAAAAAAAAAAAGAAAAGAAAAAGCCAGAAACCCAACCACTAAAAAAATCTTTGTTGTGTTACAGTGTTGGTGTTCTTCATTATTCTGTGTTAATATATAAAAATTAACTAGACAATATGTATACATTTGATGTAGCTTTAAAGGTAGCCAACTGGATGGTGCTTTATGGATAAAAATATTAAGAGTACACTAAAGGCAACATCATTAATAGCTTAAGTGCAACTTGAAAATGTATCTACTGACAAAATAATTTGCCACAGCTCTTTTTGGTGCGTACAGCACTATATATGCAGTACTAATATGCTGTGCTTTTAAATTAAGTTCATGGACAATTAACTAAGACTGTGCTGAAATTTTTGCAAGAGTTCTTAATCCGTGTGACCTGGCCAGGTTCCAAGTTGGCTAATTACATTAGATTATTTCCTGCTTAAATATAGTTTAATAAGAGATGCCATCACTTCCTGTCCTAAACTATTGTGTAGTCTTGTCTGCTGTGTAATAGCTGTTGTGTTCCATCCTGAAAGAGCTTCTTTTCACTTGTAGGTGTAATTACTACAGATCTACACTAAATTTTGAGGTAGGCCTTTTTGCATCCTTGTGGTTAAAGAAGCAACAGGAAAAAAACCCCACACTACATCCTTTGATCAGGGAGAACTAACTTTAGTTTTGGTCGAGAAGAAAAGAGAGCTTTGTAGGCATAAGAAAATTAACCAAGTTATTACGTAAGGTATTTTGTAGACTTATATAGGGAAGGGAAAATGCCAAATATGCCTAAATAGCAAAATGCCAAATATGCCTAAATAGCAAAAAGCATCCATTTTTTGGAAGAAGATAAAAATTAACTGAATTTGCAAGTTAGTATTTCCTTGCATTAGTTCTTCTAAAACACTTAGGGGAAAAATGATACAAAAGTAATCCTTGATTCTTTTGGTTTTATGTATGTCTTTTGGTCACTTTAATTTGCAAAGGTTTTGATAGACCAATGTGAGCTGTCATGGTAATCAAAGATTTTCAGTACCTTATCTGCTAATACTGCTATCAGTGAGGTTGGTGCTTTTCCAGTCAAATAAAAAAAATGTAATCTAAGTCTTTTTTAATGTAGAGGTAATTTACTGCCTGACTGTAGCATTTAAAATGACCTTGTTTTTCATTCATTCCAAGGGTAAATATAACATCCTGGATATATGTCCCAAACAACTTGCAGGTGAAAGCACCCTCATACTTAAAATGCAACATTGGTTCTGAGTAGAAGAGAGAGCCAGATATTATAACCGTAAAATTTAACAGGAGTACCAGTACAGAAGGGACCTAGTAAAGAACATTCTTTTATGTCTCTACTTGCAAAGGGTTAATATTTTAATTGTTTAGGTTGAACTGGCATTTCTCACCTTCAGAGATTTAATTGGTTAATAAAAAGACTTCTTCATCATAGACATGAAAGAAATGCTGGAGGAGCTATGGAAGGCAAGGTTGGGGTATGAGATACTGCTAAAATGGGATTGGCAAAACAAATAATAGATTTCTCTATCTTTTATGATGAATAGAGTATCCTTTAACAATTTAGGAGTGAAGGGAAATAATGCATAGCTGCTTTCACCTCTTTCACAGTGAGATCTGTTGTAAGAAGAGTGCACTTTCTATGAGATGTATTTGGTAAGTTGTCTGTAATATGAGCTGATGCAGAAACTCCTTAGGAAAGATTTCTAGGCTTTTATAGAACGTGTGAAGTCTAGATTCTTGCAGTCTAGATTCTTTCCCATCCTTCAGAAGTTCTTATTTTGGTTCTTCAAATCTGAGTTTTCTGCAAACCAGTTATGGCTGCTCTGGGGATTAATTTAGTTCAGCACCTTCGCAAAACTTTAAAAGAAAATTTACCTACATACCGATTTTCAATAATTGCACAGCATTTCTTAATGAAAGCAACTTAGTGGTGAACACATTGATCCAGCTGCAAAACTATTTTATTAATTTTATACTTTTTATAAACTTATTTATGCTTTTAAGCATTCCTAGGCCTTTTGTACCTTGACCCTCATTCATTGTAGTGAAGAGAAGTAGATACTCATTTGGCCACTCCAGGATGGCATAATAAAACCACGTGTATAAGAGCATAAAGCCAGGAGTACTTAGACATGTTAAATTTTTTAAATAGCTGTCAGAGAGTGGTAGCATACCTTCTGAAAATGCTGACAAGTATCTGTGATGACAATAAACCTCCTAAACACAGAGCAAATTCAGCAAAAAGGTTTTGCAATGTTTTTGAATGTAGTGTTTTAAAAAACAAATTGCACATCTCAGATGAGTGATATATTCAAGTTCTTATGAAAAAGAATCTTTTAATTTTTTTAATTAATAGGATTCATTAAATGCTAACTATTTCTACCCTTCCTCAGGGGAAGGACTAGCCCTACTAGCCTTGTAAAAATTTTGTTATTTTTGATTGTTGGTAACTTCCTGCTGGTCCTTACACTGTGACCAATCCGTTTTAATATGTTTTATGATAATAAAATGCATGCTTTGCAAATATTGCACAGGACACCTGTTAACAGAAGTATCTAATATAGTTTCTAGTCCCTAGTGAATACCGCATAGCCTTTTAAAATACTTTCAAAGACTTTTTGTTTGTTTAGTTGTATAAGAAGGTCTGTCTAGAACAGATCATGTTACAAGATCAGAGTTTGGAAATGCTGTGTGAGTTTTAACTTTAGTGTTGCCCCACAGACAGCTGGATTGCTACAAATGAAGGGCTGTAAACCTGTGCTGATAGCCTGTGAGTGGAGGTGCAGAACAGAGAAACCTTTTAAACTGGCTATGCCTTTGGAGAGATCATTACAATGAACTCTACCTCTGTAGTCCCACAAGAATTTAGGATTTGACCTTCCAGACATATATGTATGGTATGTGAATGGCCCTAGTAACATCAGTGTAATTGTTCAAATGTTAGGTTACACGTCTGTAAATACGGTGCTTACTTTATTCTGTTTTCTCCCAATTCAGCAGTTAAGACTATGAATGCATTGGTGCGTGCAGCTAGTTAAAAATATATATAATGATAGGGTCAAAAAGCATAGCAGAAAATACTAAGGGAACTACAAAACTCTGGCATGGTATATTTTTTAAAATGGTATTTATGCTGGAAGCCTGAAAAGAATGAGAAGGCTAACTGTATGTGTAATTAATTCATCATGAATAGGAAGCAAAAGAAAAAAGAATCCTGTTTTTGTAGTATATGTGCTGCAGTTTGAATTTGCATTTTTTAAAATTGAAAATTACAGCTTTCATATTGCCTGAGGGAGAACAGCCAAATTTGAAAGCTAGGGACCTTTCTGATGTAATAGTTAATCACTTTAAATGCATCAATAGGATCCACTAACAACAGCTTCTGTTGAATAAGCATATTAAAACAAAGGAATTGTAAATATGTTTTTAAAACCTTAGTAAGTTTTGCAGTAGTAAAACTGATTTGTTTGTGACTAGTGGAAAAACTGTAACTTTTAAAACATATTTTGGTGTAGACTATAAAATACTATATAGCTACCTAAAACTACATTAGTGACTGAAAGCCAAATTAATATTCAGTACAGTGAGAAAGATATTGTTCATATTTTGAGGACAAATATAACCCAGTGGTGTAAATTTGGATGGTTGACTGAACTTTGAGAAGAGAAATATGTGTTGGGACCTGTGGTTCTGTGCTCACATTGATTAAATTCTGTCCTGCTGAGCATTACAGAAAACAAAGATTACATAACATTGTCCAAACACACACACTTTTATTTGTCACAAGATACTATAGTTCCTCTTACTAACAACAAAAAAATATATTTAGAAAGGTTATTTAGAGAGGTTGTAATAATAATGCCTACTAGAATTTCTTTTAAAGCAATTATTACAAGCAGCAATATTAAGCATGCACCAAACAGCCAGTAAATTTTATAGTGAATTATCTAAATCCATTGTTTGTTTCCCCTTACAAAATTCTGTTATCTCATGAGTGACAGAGCTGTTGTATTGCAAAATGTGTGAGCTTTTGATGGATAACATTCTGAGCAAAGCAGCTGTTTATTGTATCTATACTCGTTCTTACCCCACACTCTTTTTTTAAGACCATTATTAGTAAATTTTGAGGTTAGAGAGGTACTGACCCAATCAAACATGTACAGAGCTCAGCCTCTGAGTTAATTAAATGTGGGTTAATAACATATTATAAGGAAATCATTGTCCTTATTACAGTTATTAGGTAGTTAGTCAAATTATAGCTTCAAAGGAATGCAGAGCATGGAGAATTTGGGACTAAATTATGCATTTGAACCTTAGGCCAGCTTTTACTGTTGAGGCAGTTTGCTGCTAAAAGAAATTGTGTGTCATTGAAATTAAATGCCTTTCTGGGGATGGAAGCTTCCATTTTTTAATGAAATTACTGAGTGTGGTGTAGTGAAATGATTAAAATCTGTATTCCGGGAATGTGGTGGACAAAAAAAAATCAATAAATGCTAGGAAACCTTTGCTGCTGGATGTGAATCCTTGGGATGAAATAGCCTGGTACAAAAATAATACTTAAAAACATATCAGCACATTAATGTATTTAGCATGAGTCTCACGAGACATCATCTTCACTAATTTTTAGCATAAATTTTACTGTGTAATGAGAAGCTTTCTTTTCTCATATCCGTATTAGGCAGTGTTTTTGCCCTTCCCCCAATGTTCCTGCATTGCAATCATTGTGCTTGCACTTATTATGTTACAAATGACCGAGGTAAGGCTGACATTCTCGTTGCATGCAAAAAGAGCTAGTCTGCCAGGCCTTTTTTTTTTTTTTTCCCCTAATGAAGCAGCTTTGTGAAATCTCCCCATGTGTTAATACTAATGAAGATCCTCCAGCACAATTAAAATCGCAGCCAGTGGCTGAAGAGGAATCAGAAAACAATGGCATCTTTCTGCATGTGCATATTTCCTTATGCGTAGATCGACTTTATTTAGAAATATTGTTGATTTTTAAAATGCTTATATGTAGTATTTAACAAGGTTAACAAGCTGTACATATTCTTGAATTCTGCGAGTATGTTTTTACCAACTCATACTGAAATCACTTTAGATTTTCTTCGTTGCACTGTGGTGTGACTTCAGTGTTATGGTTTGTAGGGAGCAGTCCTTTGGCTTTTGCAGTGTACTTTAACCCTGCTTGAGTTTGAGACTATGCCAAAGAAAGAAGAAAAAAAAAAAAAAAAAAAAAGGAGGATACCATGTGTGTAGTGTGAAGGGTTGGTATAGGGAAGCACAGCCTTTCGTTTTCTACAAATAATCTCTATGGGTTGTTTCAGGAAAGGCGAGAACATTGGTATTTAAAAGATGTATTTTTTATTCTAATTCTTGTGTCAATAGCTGGTGAATGTTAATACTTCCCCTTGATTTTAATTTAATTCCGCCACCCTTGTTGCCTGCTTTACTTGAATTTATCTAGTACTTCAAGAACGTAAAAGTTGGCCGTTGCTTCTTTAAAATGTCTCCTCTTTTAGAAGTGGATGGCCTTTTTTTTTTTTCGTAAACGGCAGTTGTTTATACTACAGATTCTATTGTTGCTTTATTAATTTTTTTTTAACCTGAACTTAATCTGTAGGTTCTTAAAGTGGGCACCTTTGTTTCTCCCTCGACCGATAAAGTCATCACTAAAAAATGACCCAGCGCCGACTGGAACTTTCTGTGGCTGTCTAAAGAACGTGGGCTGTTCAGAACTTTTCCTAAGCCGAGGGTGGACGTGAGGCGCGGGCACCGTTCCTGCATCGAAATCCACAATTCCGCCGCCAGCACTGTGGGGAGCGCCGGCGGTGACGTCACCGGGGGCGCGGGGTCCACGACCCCCTCCAGGGTCCCGCCGGCTGGGGGTGGCCGCCGTGCGCGCCGCCGCCCGCGCGCGCCCCCGCCCCCTCCGCGCGCTGCGCGCGGCTCCGGGGAGCGCCGGGAAGGGCCGGCCCGGCGCGCGCCGCCCGCACCGCTCCGCGGAGGGGAGAGAGCGGGAGAGTGAGAGCCGCGCACCCCGCGCACCGAGCGGCGGAGCTTCTCCCAGGTGAGTGGCTGGGGTGGGATGGCGTTCTGCCGCGCCGGAGCTCCCGAGCCCGGGTAGCGCCCGCCTCGCCGGCCGCGTCCCCGCCGGTGCGTATCGCCCCTTTGTTGTGTGGGCCGAGCGCGAGTCCCGCTGCGGGGCCCTGCCCGGACAGGGCTGCGGGCGGGAGGCAGAGTGGCTGCGTAGAGGTGAGTCCCGTGGAAGGGCCGGGGCCGGTGTGCCTGCAGACGGGACGGCCGTGTTCCGAGAGATTTTAAACTTTACTCATGGCCGCACGCCCCTGCCTTGGCCGGGCGGCGCCGGTCACGTCTCTGCCGACGGACGCCCGCAGCCTCCGGGGCGGCGCGGCGGCTGCTAGTGGCCACCGGGCGGCTCTTTTGTGTGGCGCTGTGTAAGCTCCGCTCCCGGCGGCCCTCCCGCCCGGTTCCCCTCTTGGCGGCGGGCGCTGCCCCGCTCCCCTCAGTCGGGGCTGTCAGGGCGGGCGCGCGAGGCGGGGCCGCGCGGAGCGGCTGCGGAGCAGCGGCCGGAGCAGGCGCAGCCCCTCCGCGGGCGGCCCCCGGCCCCGCGCAGCCCCCGCTCCCGTGCGCGGGTGAGTAGGCGCTCCCTCTCTCCCTCCTTCCCTTCCGCGCGGTGCGGGGCGCGGCGCGGGCCGGGAGCGGGCGCCGCTCCGCACACCCGGCTCGCTGCGGGTCCCTCTGTCCGCGGCTTTATGCGTGTCCCGTCCTTGTAAAGAGAAACAAGCAGCTGCAGCGCTGGGCCGAGTTGTTGAAATTTATCCCTTTGTGTATATTACAATATCCTCCATTTTTCTGCCCTCCAAACAACAAGCCTTTCGCCATCTTGGGCAAATTTTTATTCCAAAGTCTGACCGTCTCTTCTAGGAGGGAATGAGTAGAAAACCTGAAAGCGCTTCTGGATGAGCATCAAAGTTTAGGAGATGTTACAGGGACAGATAGTGACGTCATGTAAAGTTTAAGGGGATTTTTCTCCAAGACTCTGTGCTTTCCCGTAGAATTCCTGGTCTAACGTGTTGTAAACCGCACTTTAAAAGAGAGGTTCCTAGTTGAGCGTGCACGTACAGGGGACATTGTGAATATGCTTCTTTATTGGTGTCTGGTTTCATAACAGGAAAACAATCGTGCTTTTGGGTTATTCCTCCCCCCCCCCCTTTTTTTTTTTTTCTGCCCTGGCCTTAGTATTTAATATGTAATGCTTAACTGTTCGCTTATTTAAAAAAACGTTCTGAAGTTACTATGTTAAATAACAAATTATCTGGAGATCGGCATTGTTTTTGTTTATGGCAAGTAGTAATCTGATGTGAAGTTTACATGAAACACTGGGTACAGGATCTTCCCTGAGAAATAAATAGTTTCTTTTTGGCATGAGGAACATGGCAATACAGACCTCCATTTTTAAATGACAAACTTGGAGGTATGTTTGGAAGCAACAAACTTATTAAGCTGCATTATTAAAAGGCTCCTTCTGGAAAGTACCTATAAATATTGCATGTCGTTTGGGTTATGTTCCAGGTGCTGTATAATGTGTGTGGCTAAACGTAGTAACTATACTAAACTCATTGAAAGAACCAACCCCACAACAACTCCTTACCCAAAACCCAACAACAAATCGCTTTTCCTCTGACTACAAGTTTTGTATCAGCTGTTGTGAAAGGGAGAACAATAAAAGGTACTGTTCTGTTAATTTGGTTCTCAATTGATTTTTTTTTTTTTTTTAGTCTCATGAAAGTTTTTCTGGTTGCATAACTTAGTGAAACATGGTGTACTTGATAAGGAGTACTTGTAGGTAGAGTTCTGTTTTTCCATTCTTCTTTCTATGCTTGTTTGACTTGCTGCATATTTAAAGTTGCACTATGGAAAACATGAAACTACTTGTATTTAATTTGCATTTTCTTTGTCTCCAGGATTGGGAAAAATATTGACAACAGTTAACATAGAAACTAATAGGAATAGCTGTTTGTGCATGACTACTTTCTTTCTATCCCAGTCAGTATTGAATGCTGTACTTAAAGCAGCCTTAAGGTTATGTTAGAACAAAAGTCAGATGCTTACTTTATTTTTCTTTCCTAAACGCATCAGAAAATGTGGTTGGATTTGCTATTTGCTATCTGTGTGAATGCTGAGTAAATGAAAACATTTAAATAGTTGAAAGCACGTACAACAGGTGATTCTAAATTATAAATGCAGTGAAGGTGTAGAAGATTGGGTAGGTTATAAATGGTGAGCAACAGAGGATAAGTAGTTTCCAAAAATGGCGGTATAGCTTTGACATCTCAAACTACGTATGTGTTTTTGTCAAAATGCTGTGAAATCAATAAACTTCATAATGTTAAGAAAATGGTAGCCAAGGTAATTTTTGTAAAGTGTATGTAGAGAAGGCACTAGGAATTGTTCAGGAATCTTCAGTATTCAAGAAATTCTATGTTCACTTCAAGCAGGTGATGCTTGTGTAATCATAGATCGTACCAATTCCTGTAAGCAAGGGTAGTATTCAAATCAGGTTATGATGAAGTTGTTGATAAACAGAACTCTTTGGAGGGTAAAAAGTATTTCTTCAGAGGTTCAGGTATTGTTTCCTTTTCATTCCTGATCCAAAGTCTGTTCTGGATGGCACAGTATAAGGTTTTGTGACTATTATGTGTTGAAAATAAACTGGAATTGTGATACCTTGTTCTAGTTCCACCCAGGACAGGGTTAATTTTTGCAGTAGCCAGGAGGGGCATGGCCAGGACCCAGTAGTTCTGGCCACCTTGCCCCTGTCCGTTGGGGGTGGGAAAGGCAGGCAAGGCACTCTTCTTTTTGAGGAGAGAAGGGCTCTCTTCCAAGTGAACCTAGGGTATTGTTGTTTCCGTGTGAATCTTTGGACTCTTTTTTGTACTCTCTGTCATTGGTATTGTTGCTATTACTATTCATGTTCTTATCTCATTGCTGTTTCCGGTAAATGCTCCCTGTCTCAGCCCGTGACCTTTACCTTTTGTGCCTCCAATTCTTCTCTCCATCCTGAAGAAGGGGTGGGAGTGAATGATCAGCACATGGTTTCAGTGGGAGCACTGAACTGGGGAATATCATCCCTAAACCATGACATACTGGTATTTCTCATACAAATTATTTTCTTAAACTAAATTCCAATGTGCTTGGTTCCTTACAGGTTTGTGTTCCCACAAAAAGGTTATTGTTTTTAAGATTATTGTAGGTGGTCAATACCATTATAAAATTTTTTGAGTAGTGTGAGAGGAATGGTAACTAAATACATACTTCATACCTTTTGGTGAAAAATACTTGATTTTCTTGAACGTGTAATAAAATGTTTTGCATTTTCAAAAGATAAACTACCAATATCTTTATATCATGGAGGGAAAAAGCATTGCTTGATGACTTCTGTATGTTTCTTTAACCTTTATATTGACCTTATGTTAAGAAGAAAGTTCTACAAGACTGACTTTTTTTTGTCTTTTTTGAGAGACACTTAAAATGCAAATAAGAAGGTAATAGAAGCCTTTCCTTATAGGTCCTGTTGCCCTTTTTCATGTTTTCTTTGTTTGCATGTTTATTGTAGAATTGCAGTGTAAAGGAGCAGATGTTTTGCAAAACATCCTGATGTGTTGCTTTTTCTTATGGGAGTGCATAACTGTTCCTTCTGATGCATCGATTTGACAGCCGGTTGATTTCATGAAACTGCTAAGAAGCCGTTAGTGGTGTCATTGAATTCAAGTAGAACAGTCCCTCCCAGCTTGAACTGCAATTGTTAAGGTCTTTGTTGCTACTTTTCTATTCTTGCGCAAGACTTGGAATATCAGAGTTGCAAATAAAAAGAAGCTTGTGCACCCGATCTCACATCCCAGAATGAGAGAAAGGAATACCTAACTGCTGTTAGTTCTATAATTTTCTTATAATGGCGTATTTGGGAATAGGAGATCTTGACTGTTGGGAGGTACAACCAGCAATGCAGTTTCCTACACCCTTCCTCCCCTCTCTCCCTCCGGTACATTAAGAGTTTCACTGTATGAACACTCTGTGTTCACATCCCTTCACTGTGATCTGTCTCCCAGACTCTAATGTATAGGTATCTTTAAATAAAACTAAGTAGTGTAACTAATGGTGGATTTTTTTTTTTTTTTAAATAAACAGACTATTCTAATAGAGTACATAAGAGTGGTACTTAGTGTTCTCATCACTTAGATAATTTGGTCCAAGGAAGATTCCCACAGTCTACCGGTTTTCTCCCAAGTGTGGCTCAACCTTTGAGTTAATTTAGTTTTACTACAATATATTCAGTAAATTGTGTCATACCAGATTATAGACTGGTTTGTGATTGTTAATTGCCGCCACAAGAAACACTGAAACAGTTGTCGAGGTTAGCAGTGATTTTTGTGATTCTTTGATAGTTTACAACATTCGGAATGTAGACAAAATGTAGTAAGTATATGTTGGTCAATGTATTTTATAGAAACAAGAAGTTTGTATTGAAGAACATTATGCAGTATTTGGAATTTAGGTACAGGTGATCTTCCCCACTGCATCACAGAAGGAAATGAAACATCCTTTTTTAACTGACATCTATGCTTCAAAAATTTTTTTTGTTATACTACTGCATTTTTACTTTAAAACCATTTTTATTGTAAATAGCAACAAACAAATCAACAAGAAACCACCAAAAGATTTGTGTTAGGAAAATAGTAGGTTCACATTAATTTTATAGTTTGTCTTTCTTAGGACTTTATGTAAAGGCGAGACAGTATTAGTTTCACTGTTACAGAGATAAGGACTCCGAAAGGGTTTTGTCTTTTACCAACATCACAAGTAGTTGCTGGTAGAGGATGAAAAAAGAGCTGTCTTCACTGACTTTAATCTGTAGTGTGCTGTGTAGTTGTTTCCTTGAAAACGGAAATGTGTGGTTTGTTATTCCGCAGAGTAATTGCTATGGGTAGGTAGGGTAGGCAAGCAGAGTGCACGTAGTCATTAAACAAAACTGGGACCATGTATTCATTCAGCCTCTTCAGAAGGGCCAGGCAAGATGCAGTATTTTGATTTTATTTTATTTCTTAATCGTACAATTTTAAGTGGAAAAAAGGTATGTAGAACATATAATACAGTTAGCACACAGTTTCACCTATTAGCTGTGTTAAGTTCTTATCCAAGTTCTTTAGTGTTTAAGCTCTTTACTGTCCTAAATTTACCATTATGTAGTGCCATGGTCTTGAGCCATTCCTTAAATAGAAAAAAACAAATATACTTTATTAAAGTCCAAGACAGAACTTCCTTTGAGATTTAAATGGAAATAAGTAATAAAAATAAAAGTAGTAATTTTATGGTATCAATTAGATTTTTATTTCTTTTTTGGGGGAGGAGAAACTGTGATTTATTTTATTGCGATACTAGCATTTCATGAGACACTAGGTGAAAGAAACACTCTTGGAGCGAGGAAGTCTTAACGCTTGTTTCAATTTCTTTTAATGTAGCAACAAGGAACAAAGGATACAAGGGTTTTCCCGGCTTAGTTTAACAGAATTAATTTATGAATTTGACTGAATTCCTAATACCAGTTCCTTCTCTTTTTATGTGAATATCTTTCAGATCACTGGAAAAAAGACTGATATATCAAAACAAGTATGCATTTTGAAACCTTGCTTAGTGACAGATGATCTTTCAAACTTAGTCTCTGAAAGTATGGCCTTAAGAAAAGGTGTGCTAGGCTTTTCAGTGTCTGTATGATGCATGTTGCCTTTAATGTGAATTCTCTCCCTTTACCTTGCTACTCACACCCTTTAGGGCCTCCTGAGTGTCTTGTTTTCTGTATGTAAAGGATGTAAGACCCCTTTCACTTGATGTAGGTCAGGCATTGTAAAGAGCTGAATGGGTTAAGCCTTGGTAGTTTGCAAAAAGAGATTGCATAGATTTTTCTAGCTGCTGAAGGAGGAATCACTCAAAACCTTAAAATTCAAACTACTAAAAATGTATAGAAAAACTATCTGAAAAATTATTCTACCTGATGGACTCTTTACATTAGTAATGGTCCCACTGAAATCAGTGGGACTGCTAAGTTTAAGTATTTGTCACAGGTAATGTTTGCAGTATAAAGCCCTGGGAAAGAAGGTAAACTTAAAAATAATACAGTGACCGTCAGAAAATGCTGTTGACTTTTTGGAGCTTCACACAGAACTTAGTTCTGCTCTGGAATTGTTGGAAAGAATAATGACTTTTCATTTTCTAAATAATGGTGAACCCTACCAGTGTATTCTTATTCCTGTAAATTACAAGAAGTATAGGGTAGATTTTCTTTAGAGTATTTAATACAGTGATTTAAAAGCAGAAAATAATCTGCCTAGCTGTTCTTGAGCTTGAACCTCAGTCCTAAGTCTGTTGGATGAGAAGCTAAAACCTTGAAATCTTCTAGAGAGTATTTTTTCTTCACTGAGTACATAGATAATGTTTTTGGATTGTGACCCTATTTATTAATTGATTTGTGTTAATGAATTAATGTTTTTCGAATGCTGAAAGTTTCTTTAATAAGCAATTCAGTGCATTTACCAGGTACCTATTTTAGAAGAGTGGTGTGTAGTATCCAAGTATAATTAGCAAAATAATCCCAGAACACCCTCCTCAGCCCACAGTCTTTCTACAACAGGAAGCCAGTTGGACAAAAATTATTGCTGTGGTCTGTCAGTGCACAGGGACATAATGGTGTGGATTTTGCCCTGTTTTTTGTTCTTGCACTTTTCCACGAGCATGCACTCATTAATCAAAGACACTGTACTGCTGAGGGCAGAGAGGTTCATCAAACTGGCAGCTAGTTTGGTGTAAAGAACAGCGTGCTGAAGCTCTTAACGTGCTAGGACATAAATAAATCGTAGGTCTTTGTATGCAAACCCTGGAGGTTAATACTGTATAATTCAGTGTCCTGTCTTTGTTTTTATGATTGATGTTTTTAAATGTTTGAAGCTTGATGCGAGTCTTCAAGCAGGTCAGAGCGGACTGGCTGATTGGCTGAAGCAAAAGCCTGGCAAAAGGGCTTTTGCGTGTATGCTTTTGGCTTGGAGATCATTGTTGTATTGCCTGAGCTGTTGTAGGAGAGTTCTAAAGACTGACAACCCTTTCTATGCTAATGGACTTAGTGATGAAATGCCCATAGTTTGGTCCTATTTGTTCCAAAGTTATTGCTGTTTGTATCCTTAACGGAACTAACATGTGGAACAAGCAAAATAAACTGCTAGGATTTCCCTGTAAAAAAGGTGCTGTGATTTGGCTTTAACATGCATTGGCTGCATATTCATAATTTAAGAACAGCTGGTTACAGCAAGTGTGTAGTCATTTGGAAGCTATTATAAACAATTCTACTCACACATGGAGACTTGAGCTCGTGCTTGAGCTCTTTTTTTATTGATCTACCTGCATTTGAAATCTGGTCACTGCAGCCACAGAGGCCCTTCATTTTAGCTGTGCTTGCATCATAGAACAACCTCAGTATTAAATACTTATTTTTAACTAAATGCTGAATAAAATGTTAAACTCTGAGCTTCTAAGAAACAAGGTGTAAGGGTGAGCAGTGACATACATCTGAAATACGAAATCTTGTTATGTAAAGACTAAAAAAGCGACATCAGCCAAGCTTTGTAGTCCTTTTGTAACATTTGTTGTTCTGAAGAAGAAATCCTTGTTAGATTTACCTGGTGTTGCCTTGCTAACATTGCAGTTGCTGAAGTTTGTGCTTTTCATCCATTGTATATTCAATGCTTTTGGAGGGACACCAAGGAGTATAAAATGTGATTATATTACACAAAATGAAGGTGTAGTAAAACAGAAGTGAGTAGCCTTGTTGAGTAGCCCATGGAGGAAAATAATGGATGTATTAGGAATGACTGTACTCTTACAAAGGTATGTGTTTCTATCATTATAATGTGAACAGTACATACTTAGAAATGTTAGTTATTAACATAGATAAGCTGTGATGTAAGGTTGATCTGCCCCCCTTCAGTTTTGCTGTTCAGTTAGAACTCAAGCTTAAATAGAAAAGTTTGATAACTTTTCTGTATTTTTGTTTGCCCTAGTGACTGGAACTTTTATAAGGAGTAATGTATTTTTCACTACAAAAGTCAGTTTTCCTAACATCCTTAGTTCTTGCGGGAATAAAAGGGAGCCCAAAATTTCTGCCCTCCATACATCTTTTGATCCAGTATGTTGTAAGTTACTAACTTGTAACCTGGCATGTAAATAGAAAGTATTGCTGAGGAAAGTTGTAAATAAATTCTTACTTCATGTGTATGGATCCAGGAGAATGGGAAGCCGTAAGGGGGTTTTCTTACTATGTTAGCGAGATAGAAATATCAAACATACATGCCTGAAAGAGTCTAGTTTTTCAAGATGTATCAGTTGATTTAATAGAAGATGTTATCACTCTTTACAGCTCTGGTCTTGTCTGAGTAGTTATAGCAATTGAAAAAAGGATAAACTGTGAGAAACACAAACCAGTATTTTTCCATTGCGTCTCTGATAATTTTTTTTCCTTAGAGTTACCCATGCACCTCACTGCTTCTTTTCAATATTGAAGAAAGAGCTAGATCAGAGAGAACCATTGAGACTACAGATGTGTGGTTTAGGAGAAAAGTGAGGTGGAAGAGTGCTCAGTAGGTCCCTGGGAGACCCAACCTCTACAACAGTTGTAGTGCCAGAAACAATTTCTTTATAGCACGATTGTAGAAGCTTTCGAAGCAGCAAGGAGAATTCCTGTTTGGGTTGTTGTAGTTAGGAAGTCTAATATTAGAAACAATAGACACTCCCATTTTGGCTCTTTCAGTGAAACTACCTTAGACAGGAGTCTGAAGAAGTAAATTGTTAAGGGTCTGGAGGGGAAGTCGTGTGAAGAATGGCTGAGGTCACTTGGTTTGTTCTGGCTGGAGAGAAGGAGACTGAGGGGAGACCTCATTGGGGTCTACAGCTTCCTCATGTAGGGAAGCGAAGGGGCAGCTCTGTTTTCTGCTCTCTGTGATCAGGGACAGGACCCGAGGGAATGGCTGGAGCTGTGTCAGGGGTGCGTTTAGGTGAGTATCAGGAAAAGGTTCTTCCCCCAGAGGGCGATGGGGCACTGGACAGGCTCCCCAGGGAATGGTCATGGCCCCAAGGCTGCCAGAGCTCCAGGACTGTTTGGACAATGGTGGGATTGTTGGGGTATCCTGGGCAGGGCCAGGGGTTGAATTCCATGATCCTTGTGGGTCTCTTTCAGTGCAGGATATTCTGATTTTAGGTGATTACACATCCACCCTCCTCTTAGTAATCACTGACACATGGTTAACAGCAGACAGTGATTGAATTTTTTTCACTGCATTGTCGAAAGAGACCATGTTAAAAAGCTACTGTCCCAAAGAAAGTGTGAGAAATGGGAAGAAAGTTGAGATCCCAAGTCTTGACTAAAGGCAGTGAAATACTGTGGATTACTGAAAAAAATCACAGCAATACATTCCAACAATTACTATCTTTCTGGCCGCTTAGTAGAGAGTGCATTTGGATTTAGTCATACCTTAAGTGTAGTGGAGAGGGATTTGGAGGACAGGATTTTAGAATGGGTGTATATTTGAACACAAAACAGGTATGCCCCATTTTGATGACATACTGGAGTCCTTCTGTTTGGTGTTTTTCATGTCTTTTTTGTTTGTTTTAACTTGCCAACGACTTGCCAAATAAAAAATATATTGAAGAGTTTGTACAGTTTGCATGTAAGAGTGTTCGGAGGAGTAAATTTCAGAAAAGAGAAAAAATGCATATGGAAAGAATATATTACTAAAATGACAACAAACTTAGTAAGGGTCCTTTATTGTTTGGCATTTAACTGTGATATTAGCACTGTATTTTTCTGCAGTTCTCTTCTTTTCTAGAAGTGCTTTTCAGGCCTGATTTTCCCCCTTTAAGGCTTAAGAGGTATAGCAAGTTGTCTTCATGGAACTAAATGTATTTTTGAACAAGAGTGGGATGTATTGATTCCATAGTTGAGCCTTATCCAGAGGGTTAGTTTTGAACTAGTTTTTTTATGATTTGCAAAAAGAAGTGTGTTCATTGTACAAGGAAACAGTCAAAGTGCATGCGGGGAAGGAGCTCGCTCTCACTTTAGGTTAAAACTAATGTTAAGTGCACCAGTAAGTGCAGTCAGTTGTAAAATGCCCTTTTTCACCTGGTGTTAGGAACTGAAAGGAACAGATTATGCTAGGTCATTTTCCTTTTTTTTTTGTATGTGAGAAAGATACAGAGCAGCTTGAAACACTTGGCCTGTTTTTTGGGAGATCTTTTTCTATGTCAACCTGTTTCTGATTATCACTGAGGTAAATTTATAGTCTTTTGACTCTTGCAGATGCCAGTAAATTTTCAGTGTTAGCAGTTAAGGTGTTGTAGATATACAGCATATTGCAAAGTTTATTGTGTTGATGTAAGCGGTTTATACAGAGCAGTGTTTAAATGTAGCCTGCACTCTTTTTGTGGTCATGGAAATGAATTGCGTGTTCTGAGACATCCGTAAATAGTGTAAAGACTTTATGTTATAACAGGCATGTAGCAGGGACAGTCACTTTTTAAAGATTTCTCGGCATCTAAATGCTTAATTTTTGTAATTGTGGTCATTTTTGTATCTTGCAATGTGTTTAAAATAAATAGACAAGCAATCATCTTAAGGAATAATTTGTATTATGTGTTCTAGGGGACATTTGAAATGCAGATTAGTGGGATCTCTTGGTAAAGCTGAGTTACTTTTTTTGCTTCATACATTGACCTCAACAGAACTGGCCTGCATTCTATTAATTTTGAGAAAATTTGGACTGAGGGAAGGGTTCATTCTTCAATATTTGTTGTCTCTGTTGCTTCCAGCAGCATAGACAATAATATAGATGGTTTGAGTGCTAGGAGATAGGTAGGTGACGTGTATAATTCTTCATGTTAATTACATTCTATTTAACATAAACACAGAATCTTATTCTTTACTTAGCAGTCCATTACAAATGTTGATTTCAAAATATATAAATTGAGCGATTTATAAATCAATATATAATTTGCAGTTTTCTGTAAAAGTTAGCTTTCATTTTAATGAGCTATTTGAGTGTCAGATTTTCAGTCTGATTCCTTATAATAGTAATTTTAGATTTTTTAGAAAAATGTCATATGCTACCTTGTGGGAGAGACCCATGACAGAGAAGGCAATCCAGAAACAGTAAATCGGAATTGTTGGCCAAAAATAGTGCTGCAAGTTGTAATACGTTAAGTGAAAACTGCTGGTTGTGGAACGCAGTGACAAACACTTAAATACTCTTTTTTTTTTTTTTTAAGAGATATTTTGGAATAATGTTTTAGGTATGTAGTATCTGGTTCTTGGAAGGAAAAGTTGCATTTTTTATGTTAGGATTTAGCCTACAGAAAATGTACAGTGACCCCATTTTAAGTGTAGCATTAGACAGATTGGTAGATAGGCTGATGAGAACTAACAGAAATACAGGAAGAATTTAGAGAAGTTACCTGAGTTACTTACGTTGCTTACAATCTCAGAATGTCAAGGGTAGAAACAAAGATTCATGTACTGGTTTGGGATATACAGTGATCCAATACTGTGTTGAAAGGTTTCTCTGGCTTGGTGAGAAGTGATAGTTGCTGGTATGACTAATTGTCACTCTTTTTTCATTCGTATTTTTTAATTCTAAAGTCTGTGATGGTTTACTTGGAGAAAAAAGAAGGATGATGAGTACATGACTGGGTACTTGGGAGCTGTTTGCCTGGCTTACTAGCCATAGAAAGACATTGACAGCATCGGTTAATGCACATTCGGCATGTCAAAACTATTCAAACCTAAACTGTTGCCCTGAAAAAGGATATAATTGGCCTTTCATTTTGGTGTCTTCAATTCTTAAAAAGGCAGTTGCTTCCTTTGCCACTGGTGTGGTGATAGGGTCTATGTAGCCTCAAGCTCATCCACTGTTGCCTATCCTGTTGCAATATATAATGAGTGAAGATACTACTTGTTTATTGAACATCCTTGTTAGTATTTACAGAAAGAAAAAATGCAAAACTGATTCTAAAATATTGCATTATATAGGCAAAAGGGCAGCAGATGTACTTCATGTATGTACCCAATTTTGTAAGAAAATGTCACTTTCAGGATGAATTCAGCAGATAGTTTATAGATTTTTGTTTTCTGAAATTCAGACTTATTTATTAAGTTTTATTCTGAAAAAACAGCAGCCGCATGCAGACTAAGAGTAAGTTAAGACCTCACAATAGCTAAACCCTTTCAGACGATGTTTACAAACAATGTGCTTCAAATTCTTGAGTCCCATATTGATTTCTGCTCCTGGGTAGCTTGTCTTTATAATGAGTGATGTCAGATTTTTGATGGCTTGGTTATGTTGCAGGATTTTTTTTTTTTTAATAGGATATGATTTGAGAGGATCTTGTAGAGTACAGGCTGAGTTTATCTGATAAAATCTGCTCTGATTTTACCATGGTGAAAAACCACAAAGTCAAACTGAATTGGAAGAGTCTTATTGTTTGCAGGAAAGAGTGGCTGAGGGAACTGGGGATGTTTAGCCTGGGGAAAAAGAGGCTTGGGGGGGACCTCATTGCTGTCTACAATCACCTGAAAGGTGAGTGCAGTGAAATGTGTGTCAGTCTCTTCTGCCACGTCTCTAGTGAAAGAACAAGAGGAAATGGTCTTCAGTTCATAGAGTCATGGAATATGCTGAGTTGGAAGGGACCCACAAGGATCATGGAATTCAACCCCTGGCCCTGCCCAGGATACCCCAACAATTCCACCCTGTCCCTGAGAGCATTGTCCAAACAGTCTGGAGCTCTGGCAGCCCTGGGGCTGTGACCGTTCCCTGGGGAGCCTGTCCAGTGCCCCACCGCCCTCTGGGGGAAGAACCTTTTCCTGATACTCACCTAAACGCACCCCTGACACAGCTCCAGCCATTCCCTCCAGTCTTGTCGCTGGTCACAAGGCATGGGTTACCTGCCCCCCGGCTTCCCCTCTGGAGGATGTTCAAGACTGCAGTGAGGTTTCCCTTCAGTCTCCTCTTCTCTAGGCTGAAGAAACCAAGAGTTGCACCGGGGAGTTACAGAGTAGTTACTAGAAAAAAAACCCTTTTCACTGAAAGAGTGGTCAGGCACTGGAAGAAGTTGCCCAGGGAAGTGGTGGAGTCACCATCTCTGGAAGTGTTTAAGAGACGTCTGGCTGTGGCACTTGGGGATATGGTTTAGGGGTGGTTATGGTGGTCATGGGTTGATGGTTGGACTGCCAGCCTTGATTCTGTAAATTGGAATAATGCACATGGAGCAGAGGGAAGCAGGGAGTATAACATGAACTAAATAGTGATAGGTTGTAGATTAATTACATGTTATCAGGTAGAGATACTGGAGTCATAACACATACTTCTGTCAAAAACATCAGTTTGACATCTTACTGGGAGGAGAAAACAAAGGACAAACCAGAAAACATCTGGAACGGTGTATTAATTCAGGTCACCCTGTCAAGTAGAATAAAAAGCAAATAAAAATGAAAGGGGTCATCAGTTTTGGAACACTTTCCATATGAGATGAGAGTACATAGAAGTCTTCAGCTAGAAAGTCATGCCTGAAGTAGTAAAGTAAATAGAAAACATTTTTGGGTCATGTAGTAGTAGAACTAAAATAACCCAGTGAAACAAAACCCAGTGATGCTGCGTTAGGTTGTGGAATCATCCTTGGCTGCCATGGAGAGAAAATTACACTTAGAGTGATGAGTGGAAGATGTGTTTATCACGTGCTGCTGAACGTGGTGATTGAGTTGCAGTGTTAGGTTTGTTAAATCTTCCTATTTCTGATTTTGGAAGAAGAGTATATACCTTTATTCTTTCTTGAAATGTTTATTACTTGTGTAGATGGACCTTTGTTCTGAATAAGTTCCTGTTAATTACGGTTTTGTTAATTTGAGTTTTGTTAATATTTGATGTTTTGTGTCTTTGGTAATTTGTGTGGATGGAATAATAACGGATGCAAAAATAATTTTTTTTTTTGGGTAAGATTTCAACGAATACAGTGGTTTCTTTGTGATTTTTATGCAGGATTGGAAAGTAATCATCTTTGTTATGTGTTCGTTTTTCCAGTCTTCACTGATTATCCTGTCCTTTGTTCTTAGTTCCTTAGTGGACTCTTTTTGCACTGAGTTTGTTAATGTGCATTACTCTATTAACATAATGTAATAGAGAATAGTTCTATGTACTCTAACTTCAACCCTAGGGATTTTTCCCATATCGCTTTCTTTCCCTGTTTCTGTGTGGGAATTTTAGTCTTCAGGTATGTAACATGGGATATTCATAAATTCAGTCATTATAGGTGTTATTGACATTATATTAAATGGAAGTTAAAATGACCTTTCCTAAAGACTTTGCTCAATATTGCAAGTAAGTTGCAGTTAAATTTGGGTTAATGTGTTTCATTGGAATAGTCAATAAAAAAGTTGAAACTACATCTGTCCTGTGGGGTTTATAGTGGTACTCCGAGGCATAGAGTTCACATTTGGTTTACTTGTAACATATATGTAAAAGAAGGGTAAAAAGGGCATCCTGCTACATACAGTTCTTGGACTGTTTTCCTCAGGATCACCTGTGAAAAGAGAAGATTAGGACCATATCATAAACTAGTGTAAATACGTTTCTCTTTTTGTTGGTTTGGTCTTTTTTTGAGTGCAACGGGTAACTGATCAGTGCTGTCAATGTGAACAGCATAGTACTAATAAGCAGAGCATCAGCTCTCTGAAATACAGCTTTTAAATTAAGAACATCTTGAAATTATACTTGTTATAGTATTGCCCCTAATAGCAAACAACATTACTTTTAAACATAGAAGCCTGACTGTATTAATTGTCACAAACAGGTGTAACTATTAGGTTGGCCATTCTCCACATGGATATATTGTGTTTGATTTTCATTACAAGAATTAGAGAAATAGTAGTACTAAGAATTTGAAAAACTGTATGTGATAGATGGGTAGCTACTTCTAAAGTACCAAAATACATTTCATTCTAGTGCAGCAAAGCTTTTAGTTATGGTGGTTTTTTTAATGCTTTTTTAAAGACTGGTTGGTGGCTTTAGTATCACGGTGATATTTTAAAGGATTCTGTGAGGCTGAATTAAAGAAGTCTGCTCATGAGTTTATCTGTAATTCATATGTATTGTGAAAATTAAGGCCTCCAGTTGGTCAGATATGCTTATTTTCTGAGTGGAATTCATGCAGTTGAAACAAAACTGATCTAATGCAGAAGACTATGAAGTCGAAGTGGCCTGATCCAGTGTGCTCATTAAGACTACTGCACTGGGTTAACATCAGTTGTGAATCTTGGTTCAACAAGAAGGTATGCATTTTTTCCCAAAGTCTGTGTCAGTAGCAGAGATAAACAAGGGAAGGTGCTCCCCTGGACTTACTATTTGCAAGCAGAGAAGGACTTGTGGGTGATGTGATAGAGGCTGGCTTGGGCATAGCAATCACGAGAAGAGTTTTTGATTTTTGGAGAAATAAGGAGGTGGGTCAGCAGAGTGGCTGCCCTGGTCTGCTGGAGGGCAGACTGGACTGTTTAGGAGACTGGATGACAGAGTCAGTCTCCAACACACAGGAACAGAAGCAGGCTGTTCACGTGTGCCCAAAGATGAGCTGGCAGGGAAGAGCAGTGGTCTGGCTGAGCTGAGAGCTTTGGCTGGAGTTCAAGGGAAAAAGGAAAGTCCCATGACCTTTTTGAAGAAGGAGCAGGCAACTCAGGAGGACTTGAGAATGTTATGAGGTTATGCAGGGAGAAAATTAGGGCCACAACCCAGCTAGAACTTAATCCAGCTAGTGCCATAAAAGACAATAAATACATTAGCAACAAAAGGAGGGCCAGGGAGAATGTCCAACTTTTATTGGATGGGGGTAGGAGGGGGGAAGAAACATAGTGACAAAGGATGAGGAAGAGTCTCAGTTACTTAGTGACTTCTTTGCATAGGCTGTTAATAGTAAGATCCGTTGTTCTCGGCATACCTGAGGTGGAAGACGCAGGCAGGGAACAGAATGAAATCCCCATAGTCCAGGAAAAATGGTCAGCAACCTGCTATGCCACTTAAAGATGCACAAGTCTATGGGTCTTGGATTCAACCGAAGGCACTGAGGGAGCTGGCAGAAGTGCTCATTGAGCCCCTTTCATCATTTAACAGCACTTCTGACTAACTAGGGAGGGTTACGGTTAGGGTGGACTGAAAGGTTGCAAATGTTCTGCTATCTTGTGAACAGCCAGAAGGAAGATTTGGGAAACTACAGGCCTGTCAATCTGACTTTGATGCCGAGGTAGGTCATAGAGCAGATCATCTTGAGTGCGGTCACACGGCACATACAGGACAGCCAGGGGATGGGGCATAGCCAGAATGGGTTTAGGAAGAGCAGGTCCTGCTTGAGCAACCTGATCTCCTGCTATGGCAAGGTGAACCCACTCAGCAGATGAGGGGAAGGCTCTGGATGTGTCTGCCTGGAGTCCAGCAGAGCCTTTGATACTGTCTCCCACACCATTCTCCCGGAGCAAGAGGCAGCCCATGGCTTGGACAGGTGCACTCTTTGCTGGGTTCAGAACTGGCTGCGTGGCCAGGCCCAGAGGGTGTGGTGGTGAATGGAATTCCTTCCAGCTAGGGTTGGCCACCAGTGGTGTCCCCAGGGCTCAGTATTGGGGCCAGTCCTGTTCAATATCTTTATCAGTGATTGGGATGAGGGGATTGAGTGCACCCTCAGTAAATTTGCGGATGACACCAAGTTGGGCGGGATTGTTGATCTGCTTGCGGGTAGGAAGGTTAGGAAGGCTGTGCAGAGGGCTCTGGACAGGCTGGATTGATGGGCCAAGGACAAGTAAATGAGGTTCAATAATGGGAAGTGCTGGGTCCTGCATTTGGATGACAACAACTCCCTGCAGTGCTCCAGGCTGGGGACAGAGCGGCTGGAAAGATGGAAAAGGCCATGGGGGTGCTGGTGAAAGTGGCTGTACGTGAGCCTGGGTGTGCCCAGGTGGGCAAGAGGGCCAAGAGCACCTGGCTTGTATCAGCCCTAGTGTGGCAGCAGGACCAGGGCAATGACATGTAGCTGGCACTGCTGAGGCAACTGGGGTGCTGTGCCCAGTTCTGGGTCCATCAGGAAGAGGAGGACGGACACTGAGGGGCTGGAGCAAGTCCAGAGACTGGAACAGAGCTGGAGAAGGGGCTGGAGCAGCAGGAGCAGCTGAGGGAGGGCTCAGCCTGGAGAAAAGGAGGTTCCTGGGGACCTTCTCCCTGTCTCCAACTCCCTGATGGGAGGGTGGAGCCCTGTGGGGGGTCAGGCTCTGCTCCCAGGGAGCCAGAGGAAGTGGCCTCAAGCTGTGCCAGGGCAGGTTTAGATTGGATGTTAGGGAAAATTCCTTACCTGAGGAGAAATTTCCTACCTGTCAAGCCCTGGCCCAGGCTGCGCAGGGCAATGGAGGAGTGTTCACAGTGGTGGAGGAATTCAGATAAAAGTGTATTGGTGATATTTGGGGACATGGTTTAGTTGTGAACTTGGCAGTGGTAGGTTAGTGGATGAAGTCTATGATCTCAAAGGACTTTTCCAATCTAGATGATTCTATAAATGTGCTTGTTTAGTTGTCGTCTCATGTCATCGTATCATAAAGTTGTAGTTGTTTAGTTGAGTCGGAGCCTGCATCTGCCTCCGTCTGCTCAGAAGGAGACTGAAGTAGATCTCAGGGTTTGCCAGTGCACAAGTTTGCCACTACATGTAGGGCATGTATCGTGACTCAGATGCAGTTAGATTAGGTCAACACATCTTAATCCTGAGTAGTTTTACGTGTGTGCCTTCATAAACAGGCATTGACCTACTGACACTTAGAGGAGCTAAGCATGTAAAACTGTTTTGCAGAATCTTAACCTTAAATTAGTGACTGGTCTCTTTTCATGATTTCGGTAGTAACCTTAATGGTATTTTAATACCTTTATATAATTTTTTCTTTAAAACGTAGCAATATAGACTTTTTCTCATCAAACTTATTTACCATGTTTCAACAACCTTCTCATTTCATTAACTGATACCTTCTCTACTATGAAAAATGTTTAGCCCTCTTGGACTAAATCACAGTAGTCAGAAGAATGTAGGCTGTAAAAATTCAGGGTGTTTTTCTCTGGGCAGATTGCAAACTTGGCCGGTTTTGGTTTTGTTTTTTGAAGATAAATGCCTTGTCTAGACACAATCGTCAGAGAAATAAGGGAACTAATACATGTGACTGCTAATCTGGTGAATATAATACTTTTTTGTACTTGAAAGTTTGGCTTTGATGCATGTACACTATTAACGTGTGGTTTTTAATCAGGTGACATGCCATTCCAGTGAAGAAGCTGCCTATGGTGCATAGAATGACATTAGTTAAAAAATGAAATACTTTTGAATACAGATTCTATATAATGTAGATTTTTGATAATGCTAAAGTAGTTATTGTCATGGATCCAGAGCTTGTTAGCCATGGAGCTGCAGATTTACTTTTATTTGCGACTTTATTATGAGTAGAGATTGAACTCAAATGCTGTTTATAGAATGGAACAAGCAATTTCTGATGAAACGCAACTGGTACCATAATGCTTCTGAATACTCCTAATTAAGCAGGAGGTTCCTTTGTGCCTCTTTCCCTTTAAGTAGCTGTTGTCAACATGTAAAATTTTATGACTGTGCTTTCTGCTCACCTGTTTGTCCATATGCCTGTCCATTCCATGCCATAACTTTTGTTTGTCATTTCATTTCAGCCATAACTGAAAGTAGGCTAGGCATTCAACAGTAAAGTTCTACAGTTTTCTGAAAATTAATCACTGTATTGAAGAAGATGGACAGATCAGGCCCGCCTGCTGAGGAAGTGGTAGGCCAGTATTAGTGTTACTTCACCACTGCCCCAAGCAGTTCTCTGATTCCTCAGTGTGTGCCTGCTGTCCAACAAGTATATATGCTGTCAGCACTGTCCTTGTCAAGTGGGTTGTTGAAGTGGACTTGTATTTCCTCATGGGGTCTGGTTTATGGCAGTAGGAAAATGCAGGAATCCTAGGAACACCGCTCACAGGAGCATTTTTTCAGTCACCTCAAAAGTAGCATATGAGGAAACCTGTAGTAAAAAGCTTCTGCATAGTACCATCTACATGGGTTTTGTGCACAGTGGAATGTGGATAGTGGATACTAAATTTTACTTTCTTGGATGAAAATTTTGTTTTCAGAATAAATTCAGTATGATTTCAATTAAAAAACGTTGGTCACTTTTAAGTAACATGACTAGAATGATGTTTACATCTGTAACTACAAGCAGTACGTAATTCAATAATTTCTATTGGTGAAAATACCTTAAAATCATTTCCATGTGCGCATTATTTCTTATTGAGGGCACACAGATAGTCTAACACAAGTCATGCTGACTTGTTATCTTTCCATTCCAGTATTATGTGAGAGAACAAACATTTGCATTGATACGTAAAATGAAAACTTGCCTTTCTGAAATGCATGCACATAATAATACACAGTTTTCCAGAGCTTTCATTTTAGTCGAGCGTTTTTCAGAACCGAAGTCTGTGTGCTTACCGGTGCCCTGTGGAATGGATTGTGTGGATGTGTGACGTGGATGGCTTGCAGACAGCTGATTGCTGTTTTCATTAATAAAATCAGGACTTGCTATTTTATGTAGTCAAATGTAAGTGAAAAATACAAGAATTTAGAAGATATAGTCATAGCTATTTTTTAATGCAAGTGAAGTGTCTGCCCTCCTTCACCCTCCCCCATCCCCTCTCCTCCGCTCCTGCCATGTGTTGTGGACTGGATTTCAGTGATCTAGTAGATTCACTGCCATCCTGTAAATTGTAAACTGGACTAGCAAGAGTACTGTTGGGTTTTTTTGTGATACAGGCTTTTTTATCACCTTTGATACGATTATTTGCACATGGACCAATTTAAAGCCTTTGGTTGTTCCAGAGGAGTAATAGATTAAAGTTACTGTATTAATTTGATAAAATCCGTTCACTAGTTTATTTTTTTAATGGTTGTAACTTCTGCCTTTTAATAACATTTCTGCAAATATGAAGACATAAAAGGGGTGTGTGTGTATGTATCTATATATATATAAATATATTGTGATTTTTAAAATTAAGAAAACCTCTGTTTCCCTTTGGTCTTTGCAGTGCTAAAGTTAGTTTACCAGCTGCAGTGCCTTTTTTTGGTAAGGCAGTAAAATTCAGAAGTTTAACAAATGTTAAAAAACAAACACCCCCCCCCCCCATTTTTAATAAAACCCCCTAGTTTTTTTATTTTTAGTAGTTGTTTTGAAAAGTAATGCTGCCTAGTACTAGACATGTAACTAGGAAACATACTGTATGATTCATTAGCTTGTAATTTTTGTTGTGATTAATAAGATCAGTGTTCTGATCTAAATGTAGTAGTAATGTAAACTGATAAAGATGACTACAGGATTTTTAATGTAAATAAAATATTTTACTAAATACTGTAAAATGAAGATACAATACTCGAATGAGATATGAGGTATTTTATTATCACAGCTTCTTTGAATCCTGATATATTTTCCTTACGTATTGTGCTAGTTATATTGCTAGATATTTGTTATTGGCGTCTTTCAATACAAGGCTGTGTGAGTCAGATTTGAATGTGTGCCTCTTCTGTAGGAGCATAAAATCAGCAGGCTGTGGTTCTCAAGAGCAGAATGGAGGAGTATGCACTGGGAAATACAGAAGAGGGAATGTGGTATTACTGTCTAAGGACTGTGTGATATGTGGAGTGTTACTCTGATTGTTTTGTATGACAGCTGCCCGTGTAGGAGCCTGTGATTGTTGTCTTAGAAGAAAGAGTGAGAGCCTAAAATTGTAGGGGTTTGCCCTACTGAAATGAAGTGGTGTGTGTGTTTGAATATTGTATTACGTTGCCTTGGTTTGTGGATAGATGGAAACTGTACGTCCCTGTGAGAATATTCCAGTGCCTAAAAGTGTTACACATGTGCATAAGGAAGGTGCTGGTATCTTGGGCAAGAGCGAATTAGAATTGCAGTAGATCATTGTTTTTCCATAATATGCATTTATAGGTAAAAGCTGTCTTCATTGCTAAAATGCTCTTATTTGTTAAATCTGTTCCAGTTTTATCTGATGTGCCTATAAAATATAAGTAATGATACGTAGTAAATGATTAGATCCTGGCATTATCTAAGTTATTTTTTCTGGAAATGGTTTTGTTCTTGGCTTCCGGTACTTCTCTGCCAAATAAACCTTCCAATACATTACTTAGGATTATTTTTCCCCAGATTTTTATTTCTGAGTTCTGCTTTATGAAAATATGTTATATCCTACCTGCTTCAGGTTATGTGGTTTCTTGTATACTTCGAAAAATTCTTTTTTGTATGTATAGCCCATCAAGAGAATAATTACAAGTAACTGTAAACAGTACCTGTGTTTCTGCCTCAAAAATGCTGCTTCTACATTATGTTTAAATTAACTCTTCAGTGTCACACAACATGGGGGTTTTTTTTTCTCTCGTGGTATCTCGGGCTCTAAATGCCAGGTGATTGGTAGGGGAGGTTTAGACAGGATATTGGAAAGGAATTCTTCCCCATGAGGATGCTGAGGCCCTGGCACAGGTTGCCTGCAGAAGCTGCGGCTGCCCCATCCCTGGAAGTGTCCAAGGCCAGGTTGGACAGAGCTTGAAGCAACCTGGGCTAGTGGAAGGTGTTCCTGTATATACACACATATGTATACACATACATTTTTAAAAAATTTATTTTTAAAAGTTGGATTAATTGGTTTTGTAGTCAGGTAGGGTGATGTTTCTGTGATTGATGTAGACATATAAAGACAGAATCTGATATAAAGGATGTTTAAATGTAGCTGTGCTTGGTAACCAATTAATTTCCAATTTCATTTGGTTGAAATGCTTTAGCTTGCAGCTAGTAATTGCTTTTATTGGAGAGGATACAAGCTGTTTACTATTTGTCACATCAGAGCGTGTCAAAGTTTTGGAGATCAAACTTTTTTTTTAAGGACCTGGGTTAATAATATCTTTACATGGAAAGAGTTATCTTCTTGTTACAGTTTTCAGAGTAGAACTCTAATCTTGTGTACTCAATATGATCTAATTGTGAATCAAACCTATATTTCACACCTCTTCTAACCATGTGTTACCAGACTTCAGTGCTGGGAGACTTAATTAAAAGTGACTTACTGACATTTTAGATATGTCTCAACTATGTGCTGCCTGTGTGACTAAACACGTTCCTAATAGAGGTGAGAATTTCTGAAATATCAAAGAACTTAAAATTATTTGTACTTTTCATCATCATCCTAATAGTCTCACTTAATTCTTGTGAGGCTTTACGGTTGCATTGCATTTTTGTTCTTAAGTAAGCTATAGTATTAATGGGGAAAAAAAAAAAAAGGCTTTTTAAACTTTCTAAGAGCTTTGTTTTATTCTTATTTTCTTCCTTTGGCTGATTTTTTCATTCTTGCTTTCTCTGTCTTTTCCTCAGCTATGTTTGTGTCTGTGTGGCTATTGCTTTTATAATACTGTCTAGGATTCTCTGAATGATGTACAAGGTAGTGAAGTTTTTTGGTTTGTGACTGGGGCACTATGCAAAACAATAATTGTGTCTTTTTGGCAGACTGGAGCAGCTGTGTGAATGCTGAAGCTGTCTTGCTGCTCCCCTCTTGTTTGCAAGAGCTTACAACATTGCAGAGCAGATATGCAGTCTTCAAAGAGAGGATCAAGTCCTCCTGGTGCAGTAATTCTCAGGCTTTCTCTTACTCTTTAGCTCAAAATGGATGTTAAAGGCTGAAATGGCACTTCGCTAGAAGAAAAAATTCTTTTCACATTTTTTTATCTTCCACTGAAGGTGATGACAGGAAGAGGAGCAGTTTTGAATTTTTACCGACAGTGTTTCTTTCTTCACTTTCCTTTTCTTTCACTGGCATGATAGAGTTGTTAACCAACATGTCCTCACTTGTTAGAGAATAGCCTTGACGCAATTCTTATTTCTCAAATGTACGGAAGTGGCACTTAGGGAGGTTATGTAGAATGGCCACGCTTTTTAGTCCTAAAGTGTGCTTGCTGATCCCTGTAAGTGCTGAGTCAGAGAAAAATTCTGTCATGTCTGTAGAATGTGGGAGTCGATTAAAACTAATTAAAGCGATGCAAAAGCCTTTCAGCACTTTTGGGCAAGCTTTGCTAAAAGATCATTTTTTCACAGGTCTTGAATCTTGATCTAAATACCTAATTATGATGTAGATCATGTCATAGCTGACATCATTGCTTTCAGCCGTCATAACAGTGAAAGGTCCTGATGTGGAAAGGTTCACGGCATAAGTGTGTCCAGTGTGCTGACAGAGCTTTGACAGTCCATGCAGCTTTTGTTTCTTCTGCGGTGATTTTTTTTTTCTGAGTAGCCAAGTGTCAGAATCTCACCTTGTCCAGCTGCACAAAATGGTCAACAATGTGAATAAATCCCCATAGCTCAGCATTCTGAACTTTACTGCTCTTTAGCTTGATCTATTTTAGGGAGAGGATAGTGATGCAAAAAAGTGGCATGTTTTGCAGACATGCTTTACCTGAAAAATGCAAAAAGGACTTAGAAGTTGAATTTGTTTTTTAATACTACTGAACTAAATGAAGCCTCTGATCGATTGTTATGCTTTTGTGGTCTGTTGCATTGAAACAGAAATAAGCACAAAGGAAGATTCTTTGTTCTTCACACAGTGTATATAGTGATTTTCGGCATTTGGAGGTCAAATAATGAATAATTGCTTTAATATGAGAATTAGTAATATTTTTAAAGTATTTGAAAATGGTCAAACAAACAAGTTTACATTAATGGAGACTTAAAGAAATATGACAATTCAGAGGATAGTAAGGACTCTGTCTAGAAGGTATTTGGTGTGATCGTACAGTTTTGTGCCAGGGAAGGCTTAGATATTGGATATTAGGAGCAATTTCTTCCCTGGAGGGGGTTGTTAAACCCTGGCACAGGCTGCTCAGGGCAGTAGTGGAGTCGCTATCCCTAGGGGCGTTTAAAAGCCATGTGGGTGTGGCGCCTGGGGACATGGATTAGCAGTGGCCTTGGCAGTGTTGGGGGAACAGTTGGACTCAACAGTCTTGAAAGGCTTTTCCAACCTAAGCAATTCTGTGTAAGTGGATCTCTGTACACAGGAATTGAATATGAGAGAAGTCTCCAGCTGCATAGATCAAATTGCTTGGACAAAAAACCACAGTGGAACTATGTGCGAGCCTCAGGCATTTTGGGGCCAATTCATAGGTCCTGTGTGCAGTGTTCTAGCAGCTAACTAACTTCTGTATTTCCAGAAGCAGGTACTTACCTAAGGCTTTGTGTGGCTTACATTACTTTGTGTGGCTTCTACTTCCATAAAGCAGTGCTACCATACTCACTGGAAGAATCCGGCTTCTTGCGCTTAGGACATGCGTCCTAAAAATGGATAACTCCCATTTTTTGCTGCTGAAAAGATGATTTCTTAGTACAGTGAAACTGAATTAACATTTCTTATCTTCATTCTGTTTGTATGAAGTTAAAATGTAGGTAGAGGCCTTGGTTTTCCTGCCACTTCTAGAATTTTGTCTAATGTGGGTAGTTTTTTGAGGACTGATAAAATAATAGCGTGAGAAAACTGGGCATTTGGGAGCAGAAGAAGTTATGCTTGTATTTCTCCTTTCAAATACTTAACCTGAGGAATGTCCAATTGCAAATGACTGGAAAAAATGAGAAAATCTTAAAGAAATGAGACCTAGTGTAACTAGATCATATCGAAGATGGTTTAGTGCGGGGGTTTTTTTGGTGGATCCCCGCTTCCCGCCCCCTCAGTTGCATTGTTTCTGTTTAGAAGGTGCAGCAAGAGCTGTAAAGAGCTTATCCAGTGAAGGATTCTGCACAGCAGGGAAGCATGTGACCACTGAGTCTTCATGGAACAATATTTGAGTGAGTAGCTGAGGTAAATATGTCTCTAGATGGGAGCCTTTTTGTGCAGTGACTTTAGTGATTCTCTGACGTGATTGTTACATTGGGAATGTCCTGGTAAGTCCTCATCTGGAATACAGTTGATTTCTGTTTTGTTCCAGAAGGATTATTCATATTCAAGAAGCATATTTTTAATGGGTGAAGGGTACGTACACTGGGATTCTGAGGGTAATCTGGAGACTTACAGAAGGATTTGAATGAATTTAGGCTGCTTTAGTTTAGCCAAATTAAAACCTTATATACTCCTTGCACACTCCGGCCCCATGGTCCACAAGCTCCCAAGAAAAACAGTGTAAAGAGCATAGAAATTGCAGGATTCAAGCAAATGGGGTCAAGCTGATGAAGAACAATTTTAGGCTGAAAACCTGAAGATTGGAGAAGAAAACCAAATTTGAAGGTGGTGCTTGCTCCATTTTGAGAAGAATTGCCTGATGTGGGATAGGAAGGAAGTAGATTTGATCCAGAAGTCATTTTCAGTTGTGTGCTCTTTCCATATTAGTTCACTGATTTGTAGAAGGGGGCAGGGGGAGAATTTCAAGCAGGTAAAACTCAACTACATAAATCTTGTAAGTGAAATAAAACCGAGAACCCAAACCCTTAGAGAAAACAATTGATTTCTGTTACTTTTATGTTCTTCATAGCAACTGATGCGTAAATATGACAATGAAATACTGAACTCCTGTTGAATTATCAGTTTTCAGAATCATAAGGGCTAATTTTGCTTTGGCAGATTAAACATTTTCTGAGATTTTTTTTTTGGTTGATCTTTTGTTCTAAATCCATTTTTTTGGATGATCGGTTCTCCAATATTAGTTCATCACAGGAGAGAAGTCTTTAAAAAAACTATAAAAATATGTGTGTGGGGTTTTTTAAATCAGAGTACTTAACTTAAACTGTATTTTAAGCCCATGACTTCTCTTTTCCTTTTGACTTTTCCAGTAGAAAGGGTTTTCAGTAAATGCATTGTCATGTGCTAGTCTTTATTAGGTATTGATGACTTTTCTGCTAAGCCTTTTAAAACTACCAAAACTGGCATATCTTGTCTTTATGCATAGAGAAACTTGCTTCAGTTTTTTTCAAATGTTCAGGTAAGTTTAAAGGAATAAGGGCCCCCCATTTTATCAAGTGTTCTTTCTATAGGGTTTTCAAGAACTACTGGTTACAAATATTAATAGAAGTATGAAACAGATTGATAAAGCTCCCTAATCTCACCTTCTCAGTCTTTTATAAATGCTACAACTCTGTTAGCTTTGCCGTCAGAGTCAACTTTCGGAGCAGACAAGTCCCGAATTACTAAGGAAAAACAGGAAGAATGTAACCTGAAAACAATGTTCTTTCAGTCTTTGTTTGCAATATAATTAAAAAGGGCACAAAGTTTTTAAAATACAGGCATATCTTTTGTAGTGTGTTTGCATTGGAGAAATAAGCAAATTGCCATCAAGATAGAAAATGTCTTCCCTCACAGTTTTATGAAAACGTTGCACATTTTGCTGCATTCTGCAGTGCTTTCAGATACTAAGTTTTGATTTAACTGAGAAGATGCCATTGCCAGAATGTAAACCAGTTATTCTAGTCTTGCTTAAAAACCCAGCTTGCAAAGTGATAAGAGTAACAAAGGTGGGAATTCACCTCACCCTGTCTTCCCACTGAAGTCAAACCTTAACTAGCTCCATTTATATGCTAATATTAAGCACATGAAGCTTCCTTTGTCTTTTACTTTTTACACAGTAAGGAAATAGTGCAGGGAAGCCTGATTAGGTTACATTAATGTTGCACAGTCCATAATGAGATTTGAAAAGAAACAATAAAATCACTCTTCTCCACGTTTACTGTCCCATTCTCCATTGACTATGTCTGTTTTTCTGTTCTTTCTTTTGTTTTAAATATTCAACTTCCACCTCTCTCCATTGAGTGTGGAATGTTGGCTATTTCTGGCCTTTTATTCTTAAGTTGCATTAGGGTTTTGTTTGTGTCTGAGGATACTTTGTTTTACACTTTCTAATAATTTGTTCTAAAAACAAATCTAAAGAATAAACCACAAAAAATGCTTCTCTGTAGGGCTTTAATGGAATAACTGGGAGTACTGAAAGGAAGAATAAACTAGTTTCAAGGACTTCCAGTATTGAACAGTGAAATGGCAAATCCTGAGCTTTTCATGTTTGTGTGTGTGCAGTTATATCAAGAAAGAGAATATTTAGTCTGAAACAATGTTCTTTGGTCCTTTAAAGTATTTTTTTTTTTTATTGTTCGGAGAAGTTGGTGTTGTGTAATTTCCTTCTGTTCATGCCAAATCATGCCTTTGCTATTGAGTTTTACCTTGGTTTTCCATTTGGGGCACCTGTTTGACTCTGTGCATTGGACACTGGGGCTACAACCAGTCTATGTGTGTTTAATCAGGGAGCCATAGTAAAGCCTGTTTTTAAAAATACTTTGTGACTTGATTCAAGGCTGAGGAAGGTGTGACTGTGTAGTATCCCTGCCTGCCAGGTTCTTAAGTAGCTGGTTATCAGTCTTGGCAAGAGGCAAGCAAGCACCTGAAGAGCTCTTTTCACTGCCCTCTGCTGAACGTCTAACCTTTGTCCCAAAGTTCAGGTTTTGAGGGACTGTTCAGTGCCTTCAGGACTGATCCCACACCCCAAACTTAGCAGTGCCATAGGAATATATGTAGTCAGAAGTACAACATTTGTGTAGAATCTTAGCTGAGAAGCAAGTACTTGAGCTTTGAGCTTCAGTTAGTGCAGGAAATGCCACGTTTCCAACTTAAGAAAAGAAGTATGACTTTGTTTTCTGCTTTCTGGAAGAAAAGTCAGGGCTCTGGTCAGCCAGCAGGATGATTGGGGGTGTAGCAAAGTACATAATTTTTAAGCTTCCCCTCTCTCAAGTGTTTTGCTCCCACTGTTTAAATAGTGTAATTACTGTGTGGTATCTTCTGTCTCCTCTCTTGTTTTGGTTCCAGTAGGTTGGGGTTTTTTGGTGGTGTCAAAGTATGGCAGTAGGGTACAGAAGGAGATGATCAATGTTTAGATTTCCCCTTGGGAGAATAAAGATGATACCCTTCCTTTGTAGGCTGATGATGTTGCCACTGACTGTTGTGAGGAATGTTTGTTCCTGGCTGTCCTTTGTCAAGGGAGAAAAATATCTCTTGCTTTCCTGGCAGGCCTGGGAGTGTAGCTTGATATTGGTGGCCATAACAAACAAAAAAAGCAGTTCGAATTAATTTAGAGGTTGTAATTTAAGATTGAATTAAAGAAAAACTCCGGCTGCTGTTGATGCAACTGCCTACCTAGTTTTAAATTATCTAGCTTGCCTAACTCTAAAAGAAGTTCTTGCTCATGTAGATGATTGAAGTTTTGTTTGTGTAAACTTGTTAGTGTGCTTTCTTGTCTGTGCCACTGTGAGATAGGTGAGCTTTATGGTCACGCAGCCGTGTGATGCTGTAGAAAAGGATCTAGAGCAAAAATACCTGTTTTTCTACACATTTGTTTTCTAGAAAGTATTCAGCGTAAAAGTCCCAATCAAGGCAAACCCAAAGAAAAATCCTGAAATGCTATTTTAGTCTAGCATTTTTGATATGTAGGCAATTTTGCCCATTTGCTTAGTTAAAATTGTCTATCAGTGTAGCTGAAGAGAGCACCTCTAAGCTTTGTAAAGCAAGTCCATGTTTAATGCTACAGACAGTATTTTTAAAGTACCAAGCTGTAAAATTTCACTGAATCTTTACATGTCTTCAGAGAAAAAATATACATTAGAAAAGTCCAACAGTATTGGATTTCTACTGCTATAGCAAGTAACATTTTTCTGAAATGGAAATGTTGCATCTGTTGTGCTGTTTTTGGTGTCCTATACAGTGTGTGTGAACTAGGTGTTTAGAAAAATTTGATCTACCCAGGGAAGAAAAAATCTGGGAAGTAAACAATGCAAACAAGTGTTCAAAATTACTTTGAGTTTTAAATTTTCAGTGAATTATGTGTGGATTGTGTACTGATGCACAGATGCTTCTGAATTCTCATAGTGTGAAGAGAATTTGAAATCTGTGTGCTTTAGAGAGCATCACTAATGGAATGAAGCTCTAGTTTCATTATAAAAAAATTGCGATTTTCCTTTCATTTTTGGGAATTTTTTTTGCATTTTGACAGATTCCTTTGGCTTACTGTGTTTATCAAAGGGGTGCACGTTGTACTGTATCATTCACAATTTACTTATGGTAAAAGGGCTATGTGTATTTAAACAGACGGTTGCAAACAAATCAAGTGTTATTATATAACATTTATCTTCAGCTGTTCCTCTTGTAATGGCTTCATATCTGGCAGTGGGAAACAAGGTGCTTTCACTGTGCTGGAAATACCTCACGTACTTTTTTTTGATAAATTTTGCTGTTCTGTTTGATGTGTCTGTCCTTGTAAAAGTTACTTGATGACTCAGTTCATCATCAGTTGTTTTCTGTTTTCAGGTTGCAGAACAGCAATGTCACAGAACTGACCACGTTGGTCACAGTAAGTAAGCTGTAGCAGTAAGCGTTCTGATAGTTCTCTGAGAAGCACGACTCATGCAGGGAAAAGGAAAATATTACATACTGAATGGCTTAGTGCTAAATTCTGCGTCCAGGTCCTGATTTCAGCCAGGCATTAAGTACAGCCTTAGCTAAAACTTACAGATTCTTAGTCCATGCGTGCAGTTATTTTTGTGACTTCAGGTTTAGCTGTTGAGATGGTCTTTAACAATTAACATCCATCATACTGTTACCATTCTTTCTGGATTACTTTGTATGTAGGCTTGAAATATGAATTTGATAGCATGTAATTTTAGCGTATACCTTTGGTAGTTTTGATGTCTATTGTACAGTTTACAGAGTATTTAAAACTAGTTGAGAGTTTGTGCTGGGAGTTTAATTCCAAAATCGGTTTTAGCAACTTTGGAAGGCATTTTGCGCAGTCAGAGAATACTTGCTATTTTGCTAGATGTTGAGCGTGAGTTTTCTTGTTTTACTAGGCTGGGTGATACAGTGGAGTCTTAGGTCTCAATAGCAACCTTGTGGCCCTCATCCCAGATGTAACTTCACAGTCAGTAGAGGTGAAATTTGCACTTACAGTATTCCTACAGTAAGCCTAAATCAATCATTTTTTGCATGCTGGTTAAAATAATTTATAAGATTAAAGTTAAAAGGCTCAGGTTTCAGAAGTGCTTTCTGTACAATGTGGAAGGAGAAGCTGTTACAGCCACTACATGTGACTTAATACAGTGTTTATGAGAGTGGCAAGAGCACCACCAGCAGCTACTAAATTCAAAGAATGAATAGGTTAAGAGAAAAGAGCAGATGTATTAAATAGGAGGGATCAAGTGTATTAAAGTTCAAAAGAGCAGTTTTCTAGTGAACATATTGCTCAGGCAGTGATAGGAGAGCAGGTAAGGGTGGGAGGTATGATAGCTTGCTATTCTGAAGTCATGAGCAGTATTCTGAACCATTAAAAAAATCAAAAAGCAGAACTAGGCAAGTCATTAAGTAATTTGCAGTAACGGACAGAAATAGGAAGGCTTTATCTAGTATTTAATATTTACTGCAGAATCATATTGTGAAACTTCCTGTAATGCTGTAGTATACTGCCAGCTTCTGTAGTGTGAGCTGGCTTTAATGAAAAAGCCTTCATTTCGTAAAAGCTTTAACCCTGTTGTTTTTTTTGGTAATGAGGTAACATTTTTTTCTGGGATGTACTGAGACTGCTACTTTCCCAGCCTCCAGTGACTGAAGAAGGATGTAGAAACTTGCTAGAAGAAGCTTCCAGTTTTGCAGTTTTGCTTCCAGTTGTGGAACCTTTTTTGAAAAAAAGCCCTTTACCTTAGGAAGGAGATACAGTTCCACTAAGAATACAGGTGCATTGCTTGAGTTAAAAATTTGTCCTGACTTCTGAACACTCAAGTGTTACAAGGGCTACTTCCTCCTTAATGCTTTGGGAGTTATTATCTGCAAACAAGTCCTACTCTGTGGGGCAGTTTTTCCTAGACCTGCAAGCGTGGAATGAGAACTGCTGCTGGCGGCCGCTGACCGCTGTTCCTCTGTGGAACCATCAGGATGAATGCTGAAGAAAAGAGTGCCTTACTCAGGAAAATGGGAAAAATGGTCCATAAATGCTCTGGTTGACATGCATGAATTTCCTCCCCTTAAGTGTGCAACTGGAGGAGAATAGAAGGAATTTATAGTAAGATTTATGCTTTTTGATGAGTTTTCTTGTAGGCAATAAAAAATACAAGAGAAACAATAGCCAGGTGTAGATTTCTTTCTTTCAACAAACTTAATTTTAATGCTGGCTGTCAGTACTAACTCAGTGTGCCAGTTTCTTTGTGTGTTTGTCCAACCATATTTAATTCTTTTCTGAGAGATGAAAAATATCGAATCTCTGAATAATAATCAAAAATGTATCCCTAATCATATCTAACATTTTTGTGAGTACAGTCAATTTTTTTAGCCTACAGGACATTCTTCGCTATGAAGCAATAATAACCCTTGCATCCAAACAAAGAAACGGAACTTCAGTGTGCCTTTGGTTGTAACAAATAGGTTCATGAAGGGAGAGCTTGAAAAGATTAGGAAACATGGCAAGTAATAATTCCTTCTGTGTTGTCAGTTGTGGTGTTGATGGTCTGCCTGTCTGTTTGGTGGGATTTTTTTTTTATTTTTCATGTTAAAACGATGCCATTTTAGATACGAAGTTCTTGTGGATACTAATTTCTACTCCCCAAATACAAAATTATTTTAATTCCTAGTCATGGCTCTTTTTATTTGTTACAAAAGGCGACAATGGTGAATTCTAACAGTCCCAATTTATTTGTGGAAACGGCTAATTTAGAATGTTGACACAGTACTTGAAAGTGATGCAGGTAATACGTCCTAAAAATTTTCTGTATGGTTGTAACTAAACACGTTCTTAATGGCTATAGTAAAAGAAATGAGTTAAAAGTAGAAGATTAGCTCAGCAGAAGGCTGAACAAAATTTTCTGGAGTAAAGTTAGGAAATTAAGAAGAGAGGTCTCTTTCACAAAAACTGTGATGACGAGGCACATTTGTGAGAGATGTTGCCATTACAGGAATACTAGTGTTGGGTGAGTATGGCAATGAGCAGAAGCATCTTTATAGGTGAAATCGACACATAAGGATTTTTTTTCCATTTTTTTTGGAGGGGAGGGAGGAGGGGAATAAAAAAAGCAAATAAGAGCAAGATGTTAGAAGATTCAGAAATCAAGCATTCTACAGAAAGTTTAAGTAGGGATTTTAACAGGTTTTGAAAACTACCCAATTTCTTTTCACAGTAACAGAGTATTCAGTGGCCTACTTGGAATTGGCATCTAGGAGTGTGAAAGCAAATGGCAACAAAAAATGAGTGCGAGTCAGACCCATGAAAGATTTTGTGTATTTCAGTTACTGGTTCTAAAATATGGAAGCAAATTGCCTGCCAAGAAAACCCCTTTTCTTACTTGACATTTAAACATAGATAAATAATAGCCTGTTTGCAGCTAAATAAAAACACAGAAGACTTGCAGAAGCAAGCGAATTAGGCAAACAGTTTTTATTTTATTTTTATAAAACCATCTGCTTTATCTCTTGCAGCTTCTATATCAGAACAAAAGAAAATTAACAAAAAATGGGATTGTTGAACCGGAAGTGAAATTTGATAAATCTGGAAACTGGCAGCTGGTGAGAAACTATTGATAATGAGTTGGAACACATATTATGGAGAAGTAAGGGGGAAAGAAAAAAGGAAAAATTGTTGAACTCGGGCTAACAGAAGTAGTTCTATGCTTTTATGGCAATTTGAGTGTATCGGTAGCTCGCTCTCCACAACTGTTCCCCTTCTCGTCAAAGTTAGCTTAAGCATCTAGATACACAGCTGTATTTGCCTTTTTATATCATGTAACTACTCAAAAGGATGCAGAGAATTCCTAGAAGGATGCATTTGGTTATGGAAAAGGTGTCGCTATTTCTATATTCCCCCCAAAACAATTCTGGTGCCTACAGTACAAGGAAGATGTGGAGCTGCTAAAGTAGGTCCAGAGGAGGCCACAACAGTGATCTGAGGGCTAGAGCCCCTCTGCTCTGGAGCCAGGCTGGGAAATCTGTGGGTTTTCACCTGGAGAAGAGAAGGTTCCAGGGGGGACCTTAGAGCCTAAGGGGGCTCCAGGAGAGCTGGAGAGGGACTGGGGACAAGGGATGGAGGGACAGGACAAGGGGAATGGCCTCCCAGTGCCAGAGGGCAGGGGTGGATGGGATATTGGGAAGGAATTGTTCCCTGTGAGGGTGGGGAGGCCCTGGCAGATGTTGCCCAGGGCAGCTGTGGCTGCCCCTGGATCCCTGGCAGTGCCCAAGGCCAGGTTGGAGGGGGCTTGGAGCACCCTGGGATAGTGGAAGGGTGAGCACCCATGTCATGGGGTGGGATAAATGAACTTTATGGTCCTTTCTAAACAGAATCATTCTGTGACTATAAAAGGAGGCTGTTCATGGTTTGTAGTAATAATGTTTGAAAAGTAGCTGTTTGGGGTTTTTTTGACAGTGTAGGTGGATATACACTTAGCAAGCTCAGAAGGAATTTAAAAGCTTCCAAAACAGGCCATCCCCCCCAAAAAACATGAGAATTTACTTTCTTCATACACGTGTAACACCTGCAGATTTAATTACATCTTCACTTTAGTATACTAGCAATTAACATTGACTAAGAAACTAAAGATAGTATGATTGTAACAATTTTATGTGCTTGCAGTAATTATAGAGAGTGTAAATGAAACAGAGGGCAATTGTGCCTTTTTTTCTCCTTGTTTCTGTGTAGTTTTTAGAAAATCGTGTTATTAAAAAATGGAAAGTAGTTTATTGCTGTGTGTTGTCTGCAAATATGGTTAGTGTATATGTACTTGTATATCCTTGCTTGTGTGTATTTAGATGCCTTTGTTGAGGAAAACAGCATGCTAGATCTAACAACTAAAATTACAAAGTAAAGTTACAAGAGGACTGAAAGTTTCAAGGAAAGAATTAATGAACTGTATATTTCTCTGTGGAATACCTATTTTTTTTATAGTTTTCTTTAAAACTAATAGTCTACGTTTGATGTGTTGTAAATTATAATAGGAAGGCAGTTAAAAAACCAAAACAAAACATAAAACCCCTTTACTGACACAACTTCTGTAAGACATACTCCCAACTGTGTTAATGCTTCTGCTGCAAACCAGATTTAGTAACGATTGTTTGCTGAGAGTGTTGAATGGCAGATTCTGATTTAGTACTGTAAATCCACCGCTAGGAGGAATAAGTGGTTTGTTAAACTTTACAGATGACAACTGGAGGAGCTCAGATGTAAATTCAGTTTTTGGTAGCATCACTGTGTTGTTTAGACCAGCTGATTTCTCTTTGCAATAGCAACATTCCATTTGCACAAGAAAGTGTTTTTGTTGTTTACAGTTCCTTCAAAAGTTTAAAAGTTCAGAAATCTTTCCAAGTACACGTGATTAGATTAGAGTTTTCACTTTGTTTGCTTTGGCTTTCTTACAGAAGGAGTGTTCTTAGCATTTAAATATAAAGCTTTTCCCACTTACAGGAAATGAGAAATATTTTTTTCTAATTAAATTTCAGAGTCTTAGTATACAGTAGCTCTGAAATTTAGATGTTCAGGTTAAGAAGGCATTTCTAGTCGACTATTGAAAAGGTAATTTTTCACATGTAAATTGTTGCCACCTTATATTTTGAATCTAAGTCTTCAGGAACTTTTCTGCTGGTAACATTTCTTGAGTATTGTGTCCCTGTTTCATCTAGAAAGCCTCTTTTTATAGGACTTGTCCAGTTCACCACAGGGAAGCTCCAAAAAGTCTGGTCTTTGTTAGGGCTATGAGTTCAAGGAGGGAGGTATATTGTATGGGTTTGTTTTGTTTTTTTTTGCTATATACCAAAATTCGTAATACTACCATCGATAATTTTACATTTGGTTATTCAAATGTAAAATTATGTAGAGCTAAATTAGCATTACTTTATGTCTTTTGTTATTTTAACGTAGGTAGAAAATGTTGTGATAATAAAGAAAAATTTAAATAGTGGAATCAAAAGATTGAAAGCTTAGAATGCAACTGATTAAACAGAGTTCTTTTAACTTGACAACTGGAAGAGTTTAAATGTATGTTTTGTGAGGAAACTGATGTGGAAACAGAAGAGGTTGGTAAGTGGCAGTCTTGTGCTGATCAGAACCTCTCTTCAGCCATGTGTGAAAGGTAGGTACAAGGCCTTACCTTGTTCTTGAGTTGTGGTTTTATCTCTATTTTTCCACTGCTTTGTAGCATCAGTAGTCCTTAAACTAATTTATCTTAATTCTGGCTAAATAAGAAGATTTCTGCCCCCTGCCCCAAAATTTTTGCCAAGCAAAGGACAGGTTGAAGCAGTAGCAGAATGCCCAATCCCTTGGAAGTGGTCAGAGTCTGGATGGGACTTTGAACAACCTGGCCTAGTAAAAAATGTCCCTGCCCATGGCAGGGGGTTGGAATAAATGGTCTTTGAAGGTCCCTTTCAATCCAAACCAGTCTGTGGTTCTATGAAACACTGAAATGGGTGCTCAGAGAGCTTGCAAAAGATGTATCTTCTTTATTGGCAGGGCTCTGAACAAGTTGATGTAACTTCAAAGTTAATTGGGCTTTGAGCAGTTGATGGGACCAGGTGACCCCTGTAAGATCTTTCCAATCTACACAACTTTATGCTTCTGTCATACAGAACTACAGAATTCCTAACTGTAATCCTTTTCTTCCCCTTTGTCTCTTTTGTCCTAGGATTTTCAAAGGAGGAAGGGAGAATTAAAGAGGCAGTATATAAAAAATTGATGAGTCTGACCAGTGCTTCATTTCAAGGAGTATGTGGTGGTAGGGAGCTGCCGTTGTGTAGGGCTTAGAGGTATTGGATTTCTAAGAGTGATTGATTCTTGTTTGTACTGCTGTCCTTCCATGTCTTCAGTGGGATCTTTCTTAGTGTAATGCTGATGCCCCGATCTGGCTATGCCTGAATACCTTATCTTGTTCTCCTCCTTAGCTCTACTGCCTTGTTGTATATCCTCTCAAAGATGTGTTACTCTGCTTTTGTGTTGGGCCTGTTTTTCCTCAGTTTGGGAACAGTTGTCTTAAATTTGGATGCAGCATCGTGTCCTTCTTTAGGTACAAAATACAGTGAGCACTGAAGTGCTGGTCTCTATTGATCTTGGAACAAGCGTGTTTCATGCAGGTGCTCCCTTGTGTTCTATAGTTTGCCAATCCACTTTGCCACTGTTAAACAACCAAAGCGTTAGCTAGTGGAAGGTTGGCAGGGGTAGTTGCATTGCAAATGAGATAAGTAGTGAAATGTATATTCATAGCAGGTGGAAAATTGAACAAATTAGGTGGGGGTTTTTTTGGTTGGTTGGTTTTGTGTTTTTTTGGGTGAGAGGTCGGATATGAGAGTGTGAGGTGAATGCCTACAGCTCATAAAATAAACACGTTGGGTATGTATCCGTGTATGTCTGATCTGACCCTTTCTAAGGTGGGCACAAAGGTAACACCTGAATTAGTTCAACCTTATATTACAGTTTACCTTGTCTGATCTGACCCTTTCTAAGGTGGGCACAAAGGTAACACCTGAATTAGTTCAACCTTATATTACAGTTTACCTAAGCCCTTGTGTGATTGAGCCAGAGAAATTCTAAGGGCAATGTTTTTTGCATGATGAAGAGATGTTTTTTCCCATACAGATTTAGAAAAGTATTCTAGGTTTAAATTCTGCTTATTTTTGGAAAGTTAAAAGCAGCCTGAACAAGGTGAATAGTGGGCAGAGGGCAAATAGAAATAGAACAGATTCAATTTATCAAGTTGCTGACACTAAGTTTTGTAACAGGAAGAAGTAAAGACCTAAGCAATGGAAAGAAAGGGTGGGAGGTACAGTTGAGATTGTAAAAGATGTACTTCACAGGTGTTATGAAGTAATTTTTTCATAAAGGTGCTTGCAAGCTTCATCTAGTGTTCAAATATTTTGCTCCTCTGTACTTAACATCATGAGGGCTTGTATGGCAGTAGTTGAAGTTCTGGCGATGTGATCGTATGTGATTACATACATATTTGTAATACAGAATTGTTTCTTCTGTGGCTCGGTTTCAGTATAAAATCAAGCTGCACCTTTGCATGTTTTAAAATTAGTCTAGTGTACCGACATTAATCTGCATTTTGAGACTCTGAAAGTTGCTATCTATGAATGCCTTCATTAAAGTCATATTGTAATGAGCTTGATGATGGAGAGTATATTCTCATACTTGAGAGAGAACATGTGTGCATATACGTGTGTGTGTATATATATTGTTTATCTCTATATATGTGTGTGTGTGTGTATGTATATATGATAGGTTTTATCAGTCCAGGTATAATCTGTTTGTCTGAGGACCTAGTTCTTTAGGCTCTCTTTCAGTAAGTCAAGATTTTCTTTCCTCTTCTGACCTATCTGTAATCTGGATATTTTTTTAAAAATCAGTTTGCATATACATCAAGAGCTGAAAGTAGTTTTGCTGGTTTCAGTCAGGCTGTGATAGTTTATACTGTGTAGTAAGTGTCATACCAGGCATGGTTTGTTTATTTGGAAAAGAATAAAGTAAATTGTGATGGTGTGCATGTAGATTATGTAAATACAGATGCTTTCTAATTCTTTTTACATGTTTTCTCAATATTCAAAGGTTTTCTTTTTAGGTTTTCCAAAGGTAATTTCTTTAAGGCAAACACAACAGTGAAAAGGATGTACAACTTGGAGTTTTAGTATTCTTGCACAATTCAGAAGAAGTAAAGAAATGGTGTTTTAGAGTACAGCTTAAATGCATATCAGTTGAATAAAGCATAGGCTTAGAGCTAGTTGAGGGCTATATGTATCATCTGTGTTAGATATTTTACAGAGGTGATGTCAAGGTGAAAGCAGACTTGCAGAATGGTTGGAAATCATTGATATTCTGACTCTGAGGCTGTAAATGGCTCTGTGGCAGATGGAGGCTTTGTCAAGGAAGAAAAATGGCAGCTCTGCAGCATCATAGATGCTTCTGCTTAGCAGCTCAGCACATAGCCTGTGACCTTCCAGTGTTCAGGAGTTCCTTTTGTGCTTTAATAAATTGTCCTCCATTTTTACTCCCTAAAAGTAGATAAATAGTAGTCATTATAATTCAGTACAATTTGTGGTATTTCATGGTGAAAAAAACATAAGCCTGTTTTATTGCTGGGTATTAAAAGTAAGCTTTGAAGGATGCTTACAATTTCTCCATTGAAGTGCCAGTAATAGCGTTTTACTAAGCATTGTGTAATACTGAAAGTAAAGGTGTTAGTGTATGTAGTACAGCACAATACAAAATCTGTATATGCAAACTGGATATGCATATGTGTATATTCTGTATGTAAACATGTGTATATGTTTATGAGTAGTCTCTGGAATATTTGAAACACTATAAAATGGACAGTGTTAATTTTTGAAATACGTTTGTACTGCAAGCATCTGTAATAAATCTCTGATTTATTGCAGTAAAATACAGAATTTTAGACTATATACTGAAGTAGCTATTTCTGGTTAGTTCAGAGAGAATAAATACAGTTGATTAATTCAGAATAATTTCTGAGTTCATGCTTTTTCTTACTAACAAAAATTCAAATATGTTTTAGCACCTGGCATTATCTTATTCTGTGGGATGTTGATGTGGTTTCATCTGTATTCTTGTCTATATTTTTACAATAAGGGTTCACTTTTATTAGTAGGGTAACTGGTTTCTGTATTCTCATGCCTATGAAATTTATGCCAGGTTGTGTGAGTTGTGAAGTTTTATGTTGTGTGCCTAAGGGATAGCATGATTGCCTAGTGTGAACAGCGATGTACCAGAATCACATATTTCATATGTACAGTAAATTTGCCTATGTTAGTCTTTCTCATTTAATCATCTGCATTAAAGCTGTATCATTTAACAGTCTTCTGTATTCTTAGGTTCCATATCCACTAGATTGATCCCTAGTAAAACTAGGGATATCAGTTGCTGTAGTTTATGGCTTCAAGAGCCTGTAACATCTTAGAGAAGATGCTCAATTGGACTGTTGATCTATACTACATGGCAGTAAGTCATTGTTAAAAGTGTGAGCTTTTCACAACTATCATCTGCCAGCCATACTCTTTAGCCTACTTGACAATTGTTGGAGTTACAGAAAGCAATTACTGTTTGTCACAGAAGAAAATGACCTATCACTTTCGAGGGTCAAGGTTGTTGCATTAGAACTTCTTTATTCCAGAGCCTGGAGGTCGTATAGTTCTTGCTTTTATATTAATCATGCCTCCTCTATCTCTTCAGCTTCAGTTGTTTTGAGATGTAATGTGGATGGCTTTGTTGCGGAAAGACAAATGCTTCATAATTGAAAGAAGCATTTTTGATAGTGTGTGATAGTCTTCATACATCTTTTCATTAGGACGTGGTAATGCATGAATGAGAGTAAGACCTCTTCATACGGCATATGCCTGGATGTTTGTATCCTGTAGCCACATGTCTTTAAAAGTGAGAGAAATGGAAGAAAAAATAAGGTGATGTTTTATGCTTTTAGCTTTCAAAGGCTCTTAATGACATAGGTGCTTGTTAACGTAGCAGTGGAGCACATACGAAGACAGTTTATGGAAATTTTTATGCTTTCAGTTGCTTAACTAGTTCATGATGTCCAGTATCTTGATGGTATTCTTCCTGGATTGTGTGGACACCATTTGATACAACTGGCTTCAGGGATGCTTAACTCCATATTCTGACATGTATTTTTTTTTCTCCTCAGTTTTTCGTTTTTTCAGTGGTCTTTTATGCCTTTTTTTTTTTTTTTTTGATGTTGTGGTGGCTGTTGTAACTGTAGAATGACTGAATGGCTTCCTTACATCCCCCAGAAAAAATAAATTACAAATTACTTCCATTTATTCTGCGAGAGTTCTGTGTGCAATTTTTGTATACTGGAGTAAGTAACTGTTTTTCCTTTCCTTTTCATGAAGTTAGGGTTTTGTAGTGCCAGTGGAAAAAAAAAAGGAGAAAAACAAGTGAACACCATGTCACATATGTGACCCCCCCCCCCCACTTCTGCTAAAAAAAGCCAACCCTACCAAACAAGTCAGCAAACATTTATTCTCTCTTGTTTTGTATTACGTTTTGGTATGACTTTGGAGCTCATCAACAAAAATGCTAACTTGATAGTACCGTATAGTAACCATGTGTTATTTCAATTAATTCAATTGAAAAAAAAAATCTGTAAAATGAGAACAGTAGAAAAAAATGGTGTGCTGTATTCTTGTTTTAATAGTTTTGGGGTGATTTCAAAACATAGGTTTGATACTTTTGGAGCTAGGGTTGCAAACAAGTTGCTTTTTATCTATGAACTATAAGACAGCATATAACTTGCAAAACTAAAATATGGTATTAGTATAATGAGAGAAAAATGTCTTTTAAAATACCTTTGTAATTTAAAAATTTTTATGGTCAGCTTGGAGTAGTAGAATAAATAATTCCATTCTGTATTCATCTCTTCTTCAGTAAAGTGTTTTATGTACCTGTTATGTATAGTGCGAACTTTAACATACTGTCACTGAACTTGCTGGATTGTTTAACTTTTTTTCGTGATGATCTTGCATGTTCAGGCAAAGAAAATACACTTGTATTCATTTAATGATGCTAAATTCTGTCCTGTTTAATCATTAGATAAATAGAGAGGGTATTTTTCTAAAATGTGGTGTTCTGGTAAATTCTTGTATTAAGGGGCATGCAACTTGAGCTGTGAAACTGTAGTTTGTTCCAAGCAACAGCCAGTTTTTATTAGATGTTCCTGCAGTTTTACAGAGGAAATAAAACTCCTTTGTTTCTATAGTAGTACCTATTGATTTTTCTTTCAAGGCTGTGTTAACAGTGCTGATAGAAGCTATGCAATTAGAATTGACATTTAGCAGTAAGCAGAGAAAGAAATTTTGTAACATAAAAAATGCTGTACATACAGTGTTAAAATATTTTGTGGTATCGCTGTACTTGAAGCAGTGAAACCAGGAGGACAGGATACTTGAAAGGTCGGAAAATGAGAGAAAGAACAAATGATGCAAAAAGAAAATGACACTGAGGTCTTGGTTTAATACAAATGTATTCCAGGTTGATGGCTGATTTCATTAGCAAATCTCATTGTTATGCAATGTCTGTTCTTCTGCAGCAAAATGAATATTGTATTCTCAGAGGGTCTGTGTATGTGTACTTTGATGATAGATAAAGAATATATTTATTGTTGTTCCAAGCTTTTAAAACTTCTGAAATATCTTTATCGTTTCAAAATAATTTAATTTTAACTTTCAAGTAATGTGGTAAATTAATGGTTATTTTTGTGGAAAATAGCAGTTTAACCCTCCTTCTATGTGCATTTCTCTGCTGTGCTTGCTACCTATGTAATCTTTTCTCCAAAATCTTGTTTGACCAAATAGCAGTTAATACTGAGTTTATCCCCTGCCACCCCATACATACATGTAAAGAAAATTAAGAATATTGGTTTCTTTAATGCTTTTTAAAATGGATGATAGTAGTATATGCAGAACATGTAAATAAATGTCATCTTGGTGTCAAATCTCATAAAACTCAAATGACTATATGTTGATAGGTTGTATTGAAAAATATTAGCAAAACTTTATGGTAAGATATATCAACTTTATTATGAAATGGCATGTTTTAGTACATAGGACAGTGTGTTCCTTGAGATCCTGATATGCTTTAGTTTGTTTTGTTTCCAAGTTGCTAGTTAAAACCATTCAGTAATACTAAGACATTTTGATAATCAAAATGCGAAAAATGAAAAGGAACATACAAGAAGGTTTTGATGCAGGAAAATTAAAATGTACTGAAATTATTTAATTCAGTTATTTTTCTATGCTCTTTGAGTATTTATTCCATGTATATATACTTCGTAGGGTTGTAGTGGCAAATGTTTGAAATGCTGCTAAATAAGCTATGGTTTGGGATTTTTAGTAGTTCTGTGATTAGTTTTAGGTAATGAGCCTGCATGAATAATGATTTTGGGCACAGAAGTAATGTAAAGAATAAGCTGGTTTTCTGGGTTTTTGTGTGACTTCTATGTGCCCTGAAACAATTCTGTAGTTACTGGGCTTTTGGTAGAGATGTATTTAATAAGAGTAGAATCTGGCTCTTTCTGAGTGATGGTTCACTGGTAGCTACTGTGTCTACTGTGTTTATTCCAAATCCAAGATACCATTTTAAGGATCAAATCGACAGATGCAGTGTTCATGCATTTTGTAAACAATTCAGTGAGGACCAAAAGGCCTTGAGAATAAAGCTAAATCATGAGTAATATGACCCATAAATGTGACCAGGATATGTGGGACGTAGAACAAAGAGAAGATTGTTGCCTCTCTTTCTCTTGGCTTTGGTAGGCTAAAACCAGTGTAAGGATGCAGATGACTTGCTGTCAGCTGATGGGTTTTAAAGATTGGTTGATGTAGTTGTTCTTGGTGGTGAGAAACTATTTGAAATAAGGTAATCTATCTTGTGATGCAACTTTGTTTTCAGTTGTGGAAACCACTTTAGACCAATCCAGTGTAACAGTGGAACTCAAGAGTGGGCTCTGTACAGTAGCATATGTAGGGAAAAAATGGTACTGAGGCTTGTAAATGTTGTCAGAGAGCCTGAATTTATAGGGACACAAGTAGGACTTGGTTTGGTGTGCCATTGCGTGAAGGTCTCTGAGGAGTAAAAGGTGGTTGAGACTTTTGTCACAGGCTGAATGTGGGGAAGAAAGTTGGTTGTTGGGTCCATCCTTTGTGGACACACCCCTCCTCCTTCCAATCTTTTGTATTTTAGCTGGAGGTCATTTCTCTTAACTTGTTAGTTTTTCTTGAATAAAAAGAAAATGTATCTGTTACTCCTTAAGTAATGAATTGTCCCTTTTGTCTCCTCCTTATGGGTCCATGCAGTTAGTGTCAGAGGATTCCAGCTAAAATTGCTACAAGCGAAAGACAGACTAATACTGCATTGGAAACTTTTATAAATAAATATATCGATTTAATAAACTGCAGGAAGTTTATGCTCTCCAACACCATTAATGCAGGTTGTGTTCACAGGTGATGCTGGATTTAGGTATTGGGTCTGTATTCATAAATGTTTGCTATTTTGAGCAAGTATTTCGGCTATGAAGTAATATGTGTTTCTTGCAACAATTTTGAAGTTGGATCAAGTGCCCTTGCATATTTCTCCTGCTATACAAATAATTTTTCTTGGATTGCATGTTGTGGTTCAAGCCCTTGTGCTGTTATTTTAGGTCACTGAAACAGTTTCACTTGTATCAACAGGTTGTCTAATAAGTTAACTTGCAGAAATTCTGTATTCTGTTTTTGGACCAAATACTTTATTCTAGTTGCTTAGGGGAACTGAGCTTTTTGTTCTGTTAATCAAGGTTTTTATTTTGGGGGGAGTGTTCTTGTTTATTTGTTGGGGGTTGCTTTTTCTTTTTTTTCCCTTTTAACTTTTGTGGTAACCTAGGACCCTCTTCAGTTCCACCATGAAAACACGATTTTTAAACTGGAACTTGCAGAAATTAATTTTTGGAATGGTTATAGGTAGGGAACAACCTGTAATCTCTTCTCATTGAATCAGTGCCATGCGTTCAGTCCATATGCGGTTATTTCTTTTTGTAGAGGAAAGGTGTTTGGCGGTTGATTTTTTTTTTTTTCTTTTAAAATTGTGTTAATTAAATAATTATTATGATTTCTGAATATTGTGAGTAGATTTCTTTAATTGTGGTTTTTTTTTGAGGTTGATGCCTAAATTCACATGCAGTAATTAGAGTTTGTTTTCTCAGTTCCAGATTTTTCCAGGGTTGTTTCAGGTTATGGTTTCATAGCACTTTTCCATTCCAGAACAACTTGGGGAGCAGTTTGTTCTGGAGAGAGAGAGAGAGAGGGGGGGTGTGTGTGTGTACATAAGCATAATTTACAAGAAAATAAAGATTTTTTTTTTTTTGGGCTTGGCATAAAAAAAGAAAACAATGCAGCCTGGCACTGATGCTTATGTAACATTGTGGGAAAAATTTCCTCATAGTTCAGTTGGTTTTATGTTTTTCTGCTACCTTTTCCCCTCGTGTAATTAAGATGAAGCTGCATACTTCACTTGAGCTGGTTTTTCAGCGAGCAGCTGTGTTACTGGTGATCCAAGTGCTCCGCCTGCCTTTCGGTTTGTTTACCAGGAAATCAAGATGTGTAAACTGCAGGAAGCACTGTTTGACCCTCTCCGACAGTATCTCATTACAATAATTGCTAATCTCTGAATAAGACAGCCATGTTTTATGTGTAACACAGAGGGAGCTTGTGGTAGATTTTAGATGCTTCCTTAAGTACAGCTTTGTCAGCGCTTGCTTGGATTTCATTTTCAGGATAGCTTTTGACAATAAGCATCTAGCGACCTTTGGGCTCAGCAAACTCGGACATGATAGCATGTGTGCTTTCTTCCTACTTGACTGAAAAAGAAAGCAAACAACAAAAACCTCCAAGACCAAACCCTCGGCTTGTTTTGGAGTGCTGTCACTGCTCTGTAGCGACAGGATAATGGCTACTTCCTGATTAAACCCCTCTCCACAGTAAGCTGTTCATGTTCTCTATCTATTCTCCTGTGATGCCAAGTGTTCAGTGCTTTTCTTCTGTGCCTCCTTCCCCCTCCTTTTCCCCCTGATTGCCCACCCTCCCCCCAGCCTTCCCTGGGTTAATAGTTTGAAATGTTTATAGATTAAAGAAGAATACAAAAAGAGTATGTAGAGTAGCATTTTTTTTTTTTTTTTTAATTCTAGGACAACTACGGCTTCTTGTAATGTTTATCTGACAGTAGTGATGAGCAAAAAATCTGATTTTCATGAGATTGAAAAACCCCAAACTATTGAAGTCTATTTAGGTTTTAGACAACTGGTACTAACTTTATGAAAAATTCTGATGCATATTCACTGGACAAATACAGTGACATAGAATGTGAATTTGTGTCATGCAAATTCTGAAGTATTGGTATTTTCATAATATTTTTATCACTTCCAGAACTGTTTCCTGTCTAACAAACATAGTCTTCAAATAAAACAAAACAGCGTTTTGGTCACCTTTTTTTATATGACCGTGTAAGTGCTGTTTCTGTCTTTATTTCAGTTGATGTGTTATTTTTCCTTCAAGTAATTTCTTGGCTCTTTGTGGTGAGGACCAGGTGAGTGTGAGCTATCACTCAGTGCACAGGTATGGTTTTATTTTTCTCAAGAGTATCATTCTAACAGATTTCATATTGTAAAACAATGGTTACAGTGTGTTTTTGGTCTTACACGGCTTGTTAAATGGGTCTACAATGATTTTATTTTTCTTAAGGTTGGTCTTCTGTTGTGCTGGTAAAAATAGCATAGCATTTGGAGTAGTGCTGTACCTATCACGATAAGTGTTACTGAAGTTCTATAGTATATAATACCAGTGCGTGTTCATGGTTATTTTGTGGAAGTTTAGAAAAGTGCTGAATTAAATTTTGCAGTTCTAATATAAATTAATAATAAAATAATATTGTGTTCTTGGTACCAAAGACTTTATTTTTTCCCTTTGTAAACTAGAGCATAAAAAACCTTGTAGTGAATTCCTAGCCAAAATCATTGTTGGTTTTCAAAGGCGCGCTTTTTCTATTATCGTATCTTACGTGGAAATAAAATGATGTACAATTTCATTTAGCAACAGGACATATCCACTATGTTAACAGAAACTGGAACCAAAAGTGAAACATGGAGAAAAAGTATGATTCAGTTAAAAGAAAGAGATGTTTTTATAATAGATGGTTAAAAAATAGATATTGAATTAATTAGCTGTTACTAAAAAACTTGCGAAGTAGACAGCATATATGAGAAATCTGTTTTGTTTGCACTGTGAGAAAAATAAGTAGGTGAGGAACAGTGTTCCTCCAGCTTGGGGTATAAAAATGTTTTTGGACATGTTTGATCTATTAGTTCACACGAGTTGTTAGCTATGGAGAAAAGGGTGTGGACAATGGAGTGGCTAGAGCATGTAGATACAGGCCTATTTTAAGGAGAACAAGGCAGGGAAAATGCCATGGGGAAGAAAGGAAGAGGGAGTCAAGGTATATTACTTTTTTAAAGGGTTTTCTTTTTACGAATTGGCAAAGACCTGTTATTTGGAAGTTATTGATTTGAATTCTTCTTTCCCCAAAATACTTATGCTGTATTCTGAGGATTACTGAGGAATGAGTGCCATTCTCTATGAAACTCTGACTTTTTCATCTTGGGAACATTGACTGAAAGATAAAGGTTTCACATGATAGCTGCAGGTTTTATACACATGCTGCCTCCCTTACAAGCCCTTTAATGTTGGTATTTAATTTGGAAGCCCAGTGACCTGGAGCACTATTCTATACTGATGTCTCTTACAAAACAAGAGCACGTTGATTTTTTTTTTAACAAAATACTGAATTGCTGCTGTTAACAGATAAACTGATAAGCTTCATATAGTCTGATATTCCAGATAAGTTACAGTAGTGTTTAATATTGACTCTGTCTATGAAATGTCCTCGTTTGGGTACCAGCAAAATGTGTGTGTTGTCTTCCAGCAGACTTCCTTGCTGTCCAGCCATCTTCTTGTACCCCTGCTCCGTTCTTTCTGATGTCCTTCGAGCCCTTGCTATTTGTAATCTTTTTTCATATTCTGCCTCTATAGGGACTCTTAAAGCTGGGTGCCTCACAGCTGGCCTTGTTGGCTCAAGCTTCAGCCTAATTTACAGAACCTGGTTCCTGCAGAACAGGCAGAACAGCCCTGATGGGAGCTGTAGGAGCTGCATTACCTGGGCTGCCTGGGGGAAGTGTGTGAGGCAGCAGTGGCCGAGGGATACAGCTGTTTTTGCTGTGCAGGGAAGGGCAGATCCTAACCCTGGGCCCAGCCATAGGCCCTCATGGACCTCTTGAATTGAATGCTGGGTGGCTGGAGTTGGGACTGCTTAGGCTTCCTGCTTCAACACCCCACAAGAGAGCCCCAGTTTTATCTGTGAGATACGACCATCATTGACTGCTTGGCTTTGCAGAGTGCCTTTAAATTTTGAAAGAATGGTTTATTGCAATGTGTATCACTGTTAATCTTTAAAAAGTTTTCAAGCTTTGCAAGCAAACAACATCTGGTACAGTAAAAAATGGCCTCCTGTGTTTTAACCAATGTTCTTTAATCATGTAGGAAGATGTAATGTTTAGCATGTGGCTTTGTTAGAGCCTGAAATCTAGATACAGTACTTTTGTTTTGAAGATGGAAGTTTGGATGGTTTATTATCTTCTTTCTTTCCGGTTTGTGGAAATAAAAGTGCAATGTTGGCAGGGGTTTTTTGTGTCTAACCACTTCTTTAGTTTGTAGATAACATCAAGATGTCAGATTTGCATCTGCTTGTTTTGTAAAAATAAAGTTGTGAATGGAGTCAGCCAGAATAGTCTTCTGACATGGTAATACCTGCTGCGGCTTCTGTTGAGGCTTAATTTTATTTCTTTGTATCTTAAGACCCCCATTATTTTTCCTTCTAGTTTGTTTTGTGGGGGTTTTGTTTTGCTTAAATGTCTCAGTTTTTAAAAAGATCATGATACCTTTAAAATTGGAAGGAACAGTGAACAAATAAGCTAAGAAAGATGTTTTGCAAAAGGGGGTGGATGCCAATGATGAAGCTGACTCAAAACAATGGCTGTTATGGCACGTAACACTTCCTTCAAGAACTGGTTCTGGGTTTCCAAAGAACCGTGAGAGTGCAACTGCATGAAAATGTGGAAACCATTAATCTGTGTCTCAGCCTGTTAGTGGGAACTACTACATTCCTGCTAGATGACACTGCAAGGTGCTTTTAAGAGTTCAAACCTGAGGAATTAGCATTCCTCAATGATAAGTTTTTTAGTCAAGGTGCCAAAACTCAGTCAGTGACATGAGAGGCTGATAGACTTCTTTGCTCTCCTGTGGGCTAAAACTAGTTTTCGCTAGCTTTGGAGAACCTAATGTACAGTTTAGATGTTTGACTTTTTATCTTTTTGTTTTAACATAAAATGATATTAATGTTAGAATAATGAGACTGAAGTTTGGTGCTATTCTGAATCAAACTCAACACCCTTTGCAAAGCCTGAGGCTGGTACAGGAGCACATTGAAAAGATTTGTTTCTCCTGAATGCTTTTCTGGAACTCTTGGTATCTATAATTCATTTCTCATCAGAATATGCTGGTGGTTATAGTTTTTAGCAATATTTGAAGGACTAGAATAGAACTTAAATTGTTAGGATGAAAAACTCAAAAAACTCCCAACAAACAAAAACCCCCCAAAAAATCTTTAGGTCATTGTTAAGGAGGACTTTGACTACCATCCTTCCCCCTTGTTACTTGTTAGATATAGGTGGTCTGTAAGTTAAGGACTCCAGGGTAAAAGAACCCTTTTCTCAGTGTCTTTTCTTCTTGCAGGGCAGTGCCCATGGACTAGTTCTGAGCTTGTTATTTTGACGCATGTGGAGTTCATACACCCAAAAAGATATTTGGTTTGTAGTTATTTCTTCCCCAAATTACTTTAGCTTATGCTTTTAAAGATTTATCTGAAGTTTTCTCTATGCAGTCATTTCTTTGTGTCTTTTTTTCCAACATGAAGCAAAATAATACCAAGTGGGCAAACCACATTGTTTGTACTGAGTCCTTTTGAGAGTTTTTGTATATATATTTTTTAAAGCAGATACTTTAGGCTTCACAAAGTTAGCTGTTGGTTTAATGCCTTCTATTATTATTTGGCAAAATTAGGCAAGACTCAGTTACGGAAATACTAAAAAGCATGTTTGGTGCAAGCGCTGTTGAATGTTAACAATTCCTAGACAAGCCTGTGGCAGCTTTTGCCATCAGAGGTTCAGCAGGGCACTTCCTCTGTAGGTGTTTTCTCCAGCTCTGTAATTGGAGCTAAGCCTCAATTTTGAGCTTGAGATCAAATCTGGCTTTTGAACCATGGGAAGAGGTGTACGATAGGATGGCTAAACGAGGAGCTAAGTTTCTGAGTGGTGGAATACCAGCAGAGAAGCAGAAAATTTGCCTCTGACAGATTGAAATTCAGGTTTTTGAACAGTACAGGAAAAACAAAAAAAAAGAAAAAAAAAGGCATTGACTTCAGCTGTCCCAGTGTTTTTTACTGATTTTTGAACTACTGTTGCATAGGATTTCTAGTGGTTTTAGGGTGGTTCAGAGCCATCCTAAGCAAGAATTTTTGCTGTATATTTTAAAAATGTTGTATTGATTATCAATATGCAAAGATTTAATAATACTTCATAATTTTAAAATTATAGAGGTAGTTGTAGAAAGTTTGCTCAGTGCCCTCACAAACTGAAGTAATAGTATAAAATGCTAAGTCTTGCTTCTGTAGAACAAAATGTAGCAGTACTAGAATCTAGTGCAAATGAACCCAAAGTTACTGAAGTTTCATAAGCAGAATGTTAAAAAAACCCCAAAAGGTATGTCGGGAATGAAAGATTGGGCTTTTACATAGAAATTGGAAACATGTCTTTAAGCTGAACTGTTAGGCATGAAGTTAAAAACTGGTATTCATCCCAAGATAGTATAAAATATTGCAGTGATCCGTTTATTTGTTGGTTTGGGGTTTTTTTAGGAACAGAAAGCTCTGTAAAACCTCAGTTCTGAAATGATAAATCCTTTGTTTTGGTTTGATGACAAAATCTGGTGAACGTGCCTCTTTGGGGCATTTACCAAACTGATGCCAGAGAATTTTTGCATTTGAATGTTCTTCAGATGCTATTATTTCAGCCTCTGCAGTTATGACAAGAGTTCAGGGTTTGCATCAATTTTATGTGGTACCACTATTTATTTGCTGTTTAGAATCTGCTTAGAAGCATTGGAATACAGGCATGTCATGCTGTCATCTCCACTGCATGAGCGAAGTCTCCATAAAGCCTTAATGTCTGCGCAGAGTTGCACTGTACCATTGCCACCCTGGTATCTAAATCATGACTGCTCCTCTTCTTGAGCTGGATGAATTGCATAGCTTTTCCATTGGTAAAAGCAGCTTACAGGAAATTGTCACGTGGAATTCGCTGTGCTGCAAGAAGTGGATTGGGCAGCTGCTTCTGTAGGGTGAGCATTCCTGACTGAAAGTGTGTACATCCGTGTAAGAAGCTATCCCCACCTATCTGCTTCTGTGTTTTGAGGGTAGTTGTGTCAACTTTTCCTAACCTATCATAGAAGTGAAAATAAGGTGAAGGGATGTGTGTTCTTAATAAAAGTAGTAACTGCTAAACATAGACGCATAAAGTTGATAACCTCATACAGAATAACAGATAATGCAGATAGATTTGATTTTAGGAGGGTAGGTTTAGATTAGATGTTAGGAAGAAATTAAGAGTGGTAAGACACTGGCACAGGTTGGCCAGAGAGATTGTGGACTCCCCATCCCTGGCACTGTTCAAGGCCGGGTTGGATGGGTCTGTGGGCAGCCTCATCCAGTGAAAGGTGTCCCTGCCCATGGTGGGGTGTGTGTGTAATGAAATGAGCTTTCAAGGTCCCTTCCAGCCCAAACCATTCTATGATTCTGTTTATATATTTGTTTAAACCAGACTCTTAGTGTTGTTATTCTGGGTTTGAAACATTTGAGTAGACTTGGGTCACTTCAACATTAAGTGCCTCTCTGCAGTGCTGTGTTGCCTCTTAGTGTGGCCGTGCACTTTTTGTAGTACAAATTGGATAGATTAGATTTCGTGCCCAGCATTATGGAGCTTTCAGAGATGTATTCTGAGTTTTGTCCAGAAGCGAGGCTTATGGAGGATTGTAGTTTAGCCTGACCTGCGTGCCCCTCCTCCCCCCATGGCATGTAACGTAAGTGAATTATAATGCCCTCTGTCATTTGTAAGTATTCTTTCTTTACCATAATCATGAAGATCATGAAATGTGTGAATGCAGAAATATTCAAAGTGATGCTTATTTCTAATGGAAAGCAACACAGTTACTTGTAAAATAGGAGAAAATAAGTTTTTGAGTTGCAACTTAGTTTGTATATTGCATATTCAATGATGAGTTTATCCTGTTGGATAGAGTCAAAATAGATGCATTGTTTAAAATGTCATTTTATCCTAAGTCTATTTAAAATGGCCACTACGTATTACTAAACAGTAGAATGGCAACTGATTCCTCTCTCTGTTTCTGTTTTTGGCAGCCCAGTTATGACTCAGTTATACCGAATTTAAGAGTTAGATCTGCTTTGAAGTGGCTTTTAGTAAGTCACCATATGTAGGTAAAGACTGTTAAAACAAATATTTATGGAATTGTGATATATTTGTGATTTTATGAATGTTTTCACTGCTGTGGATTCTGATGCCATAAACAGTGAGTTGTTGTGTCACTAATTGAATGTGGCCTGATATGAGTCAGGGGAAGGCTATAAAGCCCATTTAGAATGTCATGCAGGAACATACAGTCTGCCTCACACAGTACAACTGGCAGTAACGTACTATGCGTAGTGGTGCATTGAAGTGTCTTTGTATGATATCTTTGAAACACAAGCCAGTCTTGCTGTTGACTCACAAAAAGAGGTTTTATTGTGGTGGTTGATTTAGTAAAAGTTTTGTTGTGATGACTTTTTTTCCTAGAGAGCTTTACATAAAGTACTTAGAATAAATTATCGGAAGTGCCATAATTACAGTGACATTCTGCAAAATTCGCAATATTTAGCAGCTAACTTGACTTTCATGATTTGTACAGTATTTCAGACAAGTAAAGTGGATCTCATTAATTATATGGGCACTTGTATGTGAGTTTAAAAATCTCAGTGTGTAAAACATCACAGCAGTAGTAGACCGTGTGTTGGAAGGCCTGTGACCAGACCTTGTTTCCAGAGCAGGGAGCATCACTGGGAGCCTCTGGTGTCCATAGTTTGTCTATAGGGAGCTGCATCCATTCCTGTGGGTACCTCACTTCCTTCTCACCTGAGGTTTGGTCAGTGTGCTTGCTTGTTTTGTGGGTTTTTTTTGTCACACCACTGGTTTTAAACCCACTCCTCCCTCCCTGGTTCTGTGGCCTCTGCGGAAGGTGTAGAACCCACAGGTACAGCTTGGCCTGCTGAGTCACCTCTGAGCTAGCACCCATGCTCTGCATTTACCTTCTGAGCATGACCTCTTTGGAGAACGCATTTTGTATTTGTGATGTGCTGGACTGCGTGTTCTGAGAGACTCTGATGTACTTCTCTTCATCAGCTGCAAGATTTCTGGCATCAGAGCACTCATTGACGCAAGAACCAGTGGCAGACTGACAATATTATGATATGATACAATGAAATATTGCTGAAAGGCAAGAGCACAATATTATGGGACTCTAGTTCTATAGTTTGCGGTCATAAAGTTGTTATAAATTTCACTTGGCCATTGAAAAAGACTGAAGCATATTTTGACCCAACTTCTTTTTCGCTGTGTTAGAGGTAATACCTGAAATAATGAAGCAGCACATGGGAGTGTAGAAGTTAAACTGGAATTTTAAGATGAGTTTGTCTAGTGTTTAGATGACTTCAAAACATACTTAATTGTATTCACACATCCTAGCTAACACTGATAGGATACTGTATCCATGACACTATCCTGTGAAGGGAATTACTCATTTGTACCTGTTTAAGAAAGGGGTTTTTCTTCTGCATTAGGGTACGTTTCAGTGAAGATTTTGAGCATAGAATAGGTAGGTGATTGACTGTAAAGAAATTTTAACTTGATGTATTTGAAAATGATTTGATTGCTGTTTCCTTTAGCAAACCTTTATCTTTTTTTAGTGTTTCTATTTTTATTAAACATTAGCAATTTTTTTTCCCAAAAAGACAACAATTTCTTGCGTAAAGCCTCACATACTTCCCTTCTTTGTTCCTTTTTACTGACAGCTTACTTTCTGTTTTCACTGAGTTCAGTTGCATTAAGGATTATTATTCACCATGGGAAATTCTTGGAAAATAGCTGGAGTTCTGGGCAAACCATTGAGAGGAACTACATAAATCACTACACCTGGAAAATTTTAAAAATCAGGTTTTTTTCCTAGTTTTACTTACTGATTTTTCTGTTTTACAAATTTGAGAGATTAAAAAACAGTCATGAAAGTTTATAAGTATTGACGGACAAAATAACTCCAATGGAACAAATATCTCACTTATACTTGAGGTTAAAAAGAATATGGATCTGTAACTGGTACGGACTTTTTTAGTCACAGAACACATTAGATATACAGTGTAATTATTGCTGATCCTGTCTAATGACTGTTTTGGGGATTATCTCTTTTGGAGTTAGCCATCTGTTGTGGTTAGAGTAATTAACTAAATATAATTAAGGGTTGACTTAGTTTGAAATCAAAACTATGTATGTCTCTAGGAAAAGAATATAATTTCTTACATTCAGAATAATTCGGAAATACCAATATTCCAGTTCTTTATTAAAGACATTAAACAAGCAGCTAAATTAAAGGCTGAAAAAGCACCCTCTCAAAAACACTTCCCAGACCCCTGGAAACTGAAATAAAAGGAGCAGGGTGGGGGTGGGAAAGAGAGGGGAACCTTAAAAGGGCAGCTTATTACTGTTCTCCCAGTTCTTATTTGATCAAACAGATGGCTTATGTTGGTTAAAAGCTTGCAAGTGTAGCTAAATTTACTTTTCTGTTTTAAAAATGTATTGATTTGCTAAGGATATATTCTTATTTATGATTCAAACATGGATTGCTTGTAGGTGGTTCTTAACTATGCTTATTTATAAAATACGTTAGATGCTCACATCTGAGGAACTCTGGGCTTGTCAATCTGACTTTGATGCCAAGGTAGGTCATAGAGCAGATCATCTTGAGTGCGGTCACACGGCACATACAGGACAGCCAGGGGATGGGGCATAGCCAGAATGGGTTTAGGAAGAGCAGGTCCTGCTTGAGCAACCTGATCTCCTGCTATGGCAAGGTGAACCCACTCAGCAGATGAGGGGAAGGCTCTGGATGTGTCTGCCTGGAGTCCAGCAGAGCCTTTGATACTGTCTCCCACACCATTCTCCCGGAGCAAGAGGCAGCCCATGGCTTGGACAGGTGCACTCTTTGCTGGGTTCAGAACTGGCTGCGTGGCCAGGCCCAGAGGGTGTGGTGGTGAATGGAATTCCTTCCAGCTAGGGTTGGCCACCAGTGGTGTCCCCAGGGCTCAGTATTGGGGCCAGTCCTGTTCAATATCTTTATCAGTGATTGGGATGAGGGGATTGAGTGCACCCTCAGTAAATTTGCGGATGACACCAAGTTGGGCGGGATTGTTGATCTGCTTGCGGGTAGGAAGGTTAGGAAGGCTGTGCAGAGGGCTCTGGACAGGCTGGATTGATGGGCCAAGGACAAGTAAATGAGGTTCAATAACGGGAAGTGCTGGGTCCTGCATTTGGATGACAACAACCCCCTGCAGTGCTCCAGGCTGGGGACAGAGCGGCTGGAAAGATGGAAAAGGCCATGGGGGTGCTGGTGAAAGTGGCTGTACGTGAGCCTGGGTGTGCCCAGGTGGGCAAGAGGGCCAAGGGCACCTGGCTTGTATCAGCCCTAGTGTGGCAGCAGGACCAGGGCAATGACATGTAGCTGGCACTGCTGAGGCAACTGGGGTGCTGTGCCCAGTTCTGGGTCCATCAGGAAGAGGAGGACGGACACTGAGGGGCTGGAGCAAGTCCAGAGACTGGAACAGAGCTGGAGAAGGGGCTGGAGCAGCAGGAGCAGCTGAGGGAGGGCTCAGCCTGGAGAAAAGGAGGTTCCTGGGGACCTTCTCCCTGTTTCCTACTCCCTGATGGGAGGGGAGGGAGTCAGGCTCTGCTCCCAGGGAACAGGGACAGGACAAGAGGGAATGGCCTCAAGCTGTGCCAGGGGAGGGTCAGGTTGGACATCAGAGGAATTTCTTCATGGAAAGGGTGGTCAGGCATTGGCAGGGGCTGCCAGGGGAGGTGGTGGAGTCCCCATCCCTGGAGGTGTTCCAGGAACGACTGGACATGGCACTCAGTGCTCTGGGCTCGATGACAAGGTGGGGATCGGGCACAGGTTGGACTTGATGATTTTGAAGGTCTTTTCCACATATGTAGGTTGGATTTCATGATTCTGTGGTAAAGACTTATTTTAGTGTTTTGTTATTACACACACAGCTTCTTTTTATTACAGTTTCTTTTTCTTTAGAAATTTGAGAGTTTTTGTGAGGGAACATAAAATATGAAATTTTAATCCTGAGTTTCGAATGGAGTGTGTTAAAGTTTAGAAGTACCTTTTCTTTTACAAGGAAATACTGTAATAATACCATTTTGATTTGTTTCTGACTTCCCTTATGCTCTCTGTAAATATAGTGACTTCGCTGTAGCCATAATGAAAACAATGAATGCCAAAATACAACAAATTTTTATTTGTACAAGGAATACTTGTTGGCCTCAAGTAAGTTCAGTCATTCATAGTGACTAAAAAAGTACTTCATTGTAATAATTTGTGTCTATCGATGTCTGTATACTAAAGATAGTAAATCTTTTTACTGTGTGTTTGTGAATGCTGTGGACTTAAGCCTGTAGATGCAAACTAAAACCATAATCTCTTATGAATGGGATTTTTATTAATTATTATCCTTCAGAGTAGTTGTAAAATATAGTGGACATATATATGTAATAAACACTGTATACAGTATTCTCCACTGATTAGCACATTAGATTGATTATAGTCACAGATTGCTAAAAATGAATGAGGTATTCTTTAACTGTGGATGGAAAATGTTTAGCTGGCGTATGTATTCAAGAGTCCTGAACGAAAAAATTAAAATGTTGAGTAATATTTTTCCTTCATAAATTTTCTGAAGGAAGTAGCTTTGTTATTTCTACTATTGTTCTGAAGGAAAAGGTCATACCCCCTATATTCAGTATAGTAGTAGAAACTGTTTTTATTGCCGTATCAGTGTAAGTAGCTGATTTTTCTGTGGTTTTTTCTGTATTTGTATTTGTATTTTTTTGTATTTGCTGTAGCTTTTTAAATTTCATTTTTACTGGCTGAGGCAAACCAAGGATCTACTTTCTGGAGAAGCAGATAACAGGTTTTATGCTGTCTTTCCAAGTGTGCATTTGGGAAGTAACTGTTTAATACAACTTTGGATCAGAAGTGCTGTTTAACATACCAGTTTTCTAAATTGTCTAAAATAGCATTTGGAAAAGTGGGTCTTTCTTGTGTACTTGGCATTCTGCTTTACAAGTACTGGGAGTGAGATTTTATAACAGTGGTTTGATTTAGGTTCAGTACTTATCCCCCTCAGATTTCAGGAGTAAATCTGAGAAAGCGTGTTGCCTCTGTCCATGAGAGAGACTTCACAACAGGAATGGGTTTCTTAGAAGTTTCCCTGTTAGGAGTTCAATGTGCTTAGTCTCATGGCATTTTTAATAGTACAGGGACTTTGAAATTTTCCTCACCTTACCTATACTGTGATCCTGACTCACTATCAACTGCTGCTCTGGCAGATTGAGTCAGACAGTCTGTTGATGCTGCTTACCACTCTGCAAAGACATCGTCTTGGCTGCATTTCTGAAGTATTTGAGAAACTACTTCACAGAAACACAGAATATGCTGAGTTGGAAGGGACCCACAAAGATCACTGAGTCTAACTCAGTGATCAGACCATCCCCAAGAGCCACACCGTGTGCCTGAGAGTATTGTCCAAACTTCTTCTAGTGTTTTTAATAATATTACTGTTTTCCTTAAAATACATATGCTTGTTCAGTGAAGTAAGACTGGTGAGTTTTGATTTAGACCATTCATGGCACGTATAAAAATGTCTTATTTTGTATGAAAAGCTCTCCCGGAAATAACACCGACAACAACAAAAAGCCCCTAGCAACTTAACAGGAGTTCTTGTATTTATACTATCTCACCATAATTGCTGGGTCTTTCCTTAAATTAAGAGTCTAGATACGGATGTTTTGGCATGCACCACAGGTTCTTTAAAGTTGTCTGTCAGGGAGCAACAAAGAGCAGGGTTGCTCTGCAAGGAGGGATAAGCTGGTAGTTGAGGGTTATGCAGGCAGGGCTTTTCCCAACTCCGGCACAGTCCCGTGCAGTCTGAACAGTGCTGGTCACAGCGTTAGACAAAATAGTGGAATCTGTCAGGCCCAGCGTCCATCTGGTTGTCTGATCAGAAGTAGCAGAAGATGGGAGCTGATGCCATCCTAGAGGGAAGCTAGAACATGGAATGTAGCCAAGAGGCAGGGGCACAGGCGGGCTGCAAGAGCAATGGGCTGGTTCTGGCAAGGGCTGAAGGCTCCAGCCTGAGCTGAAATGGAGCTCCTGACCACAGGGTGTGGTAGAGGTGTTCAAGTTGAAATGTAGTGAACTCTGAACAGCAGTACCATATTCCCATAGTGCTGCAGCTCTGCTGAGTTCTCTGATGAATGGGTGCTGTTAATGGGATGTACCTCACATGTGAAGGTCTCATAGGAACCTCTTGAGAATTTAGGGCAGATCCTGAGACACAGTCAGCACAGACAGTCCCGTAGTCCCTTGCAATTTCCTTTGCTGCCATAGAAGACAGACATTTATTTTCTCTCTTCCAGATATGGAGTCTGGAGAGCGGTTAACGTCATCATCAGTCTCTTCTACTGCAGCTGCTTCCACTCCAGCATCTTCGACACCGTCGGTAGCTTCAGAAGTATCGAAAGGTGGCCTTTCCACTGGAGCTGCAACGCTGAGCTCCACAATCAACACATGTGGTAAAAATGACTCAATTCTATATAGCAATGTAATTTTAGTGTTTGTCAGCACTTGTAATTACTACTACAAGTCAAATGTAATAAGGTTGCATAGATACATCCAGGAAAAATATTTGAGGGTTTTTGTATTTGTCAAGTGACATTCATTTGCTGTGAATACATTTTACATAGTACTTACTTGTTGAAGGAATGAAATTAATTAAGAATTGCCTGTTTAAAATGTGGGAAAAAAAATTCAGTTTGCAAGGCTGCCTTGAAAGCGAGGATCAAATAAAGGGTTCATCTAGCAAACTCTGTGCCACTTTCAGATTAAGTTGTAATAATCAGCGTCTTGAACGTACATCATGTTCTCAGCATTTAAGCCCAGCCCATACTGTAGTTTTACATTTGGAGAAATATTTTTTTCCAATAGAGCTTGAAACTGAAAAGATGAATTTCACAACGTCACAGTCTTGGATAATCTTGACTAGAGTGAAATACTTTACCTTGAATCAGAAACATAAATGGAAGATTTCTCCATGCAAGAATCTAATTTTTGTGAATGAAACTCCTATTTCAGCTGAATGGTGCATATGGCATCCACAGAACAAGAAATGGTAAACTCTTCCCTGCTATTTCTCACTTAACTTTAGGAAAACAGATCTTTTTTTGGAGAACATTGTTTCTGTTAGCCTGTAAATAGGAAGTTTTTTTATCTTAAATCCATGGTAATCCCCTGTTTTCGGAACAAACTCTGTTCTTGCAGCAGAGTGAGCAAAAGTATATTCTCCAAACTGAAAAACTTTACAGCCCTGATAATACATAATGAGTAGATTCCAAGTCTGTGACTTCGTCCTGCATTTGTTTGTTTGCAGCTGCTGCAAGAAGCTGAAACGAGAATGTCTGCAGACCTAGAGTTATGTCTCTATTTATTTTAATTTCTCTAAAATCAGCCAGAAAATTCTAAACTAAAACTCTTCTGGAGTAAATAACAAAGCATTTCATTTTTCAGTACCCCACTAAAAATTAATCTCCAAAAGAATTTTTTGTCTATGTTCATTAGTCCATGCCACTTGAAATGGTTTTCAGTGGTGGTTCCCAGAATGTAGTAGGAGTTAATTTCTGTATGGCTATTAACTTGAGGATTTCTGTGACCCATTTACCTCTCCTTGCTGCTTTTGCTGTGTACATATTACATCATGTAATTCTGTGTCTCCTGTTAACTGTAACTCCTGTTAAATGTTCTGTGCATTTATAGGCTATATATTTGGTCTACCAAAATACAGTAAGACTGAAGTAGATGAATAATATAATAAAGATACTAAACTGTCAATTTTGTTCTTCATTAGAAAACACAGGTAGTTCTTTACTAAAGGCCTTTTAAAAATTCTATTCTCATCTTTTATTTAAAAAAAAAGTTTCATTTCTGTCTGATAGCTAATAGTTAAAAAGACTGAGAGTAATTACCAGTATTCATGTTTTTTGATGGTCAGATCATTTGCCTGGTTGCATCTGATGTTAAGGAACGTACATATTTTTTCAAGGACACTTTGTCTTCCCAAAACCAAGCTGAAGTGTAGTTTACTATCACTACTGTCCCATCAGTTTTATTTATGAGTATGTCTGTTTCTCTGCTGATGACAGTGCACTGTGGTTACTGCTGTATCCACTCTGAAAAGGTGTACACTGTCCTAGAGAAATTCCACGGAAGTGTTTTTGGTGTTAGCCAGCTGAAGACTCTTCTCCTTTGAATGACCTCTGGCGTGTCCTGAATTTACAAGATACTCTGTAGCCAAGATAGACTAGTATACTAGCCAGTTCTGAACTGAGATGTTCTTCACTCCTGAGATATTTAAAAAAACCCAACAATGTCTGTCAAACAGATAATTGAATTATCTTCAAATTTAAAAATGCATTTTCCTAGTATCTAATAAAATAATTTTTGAAGAATGAGCAATTATTCTTACTAAGAGAAGGTAATGCATCTTAATGCATGCCTGAGATTAGAGAGAGTCCTTTTTATTCCAATTAATCTCTTCATTTTCTTTGCAGCAATCAATAGTCTATTAAATAGTCTCCACAATAAACTTGATTGCGTACTCTGTCAGGTGCCCACACCCACAATACATAGCAAGTTAGGACTGGGAATCTTTATGCTTTTCCAGGAAGATTAAACTACAAGTAAATTATTTTGGCATATTCCCAGGTCAAAATGACAAAGCCCCTGTATGAAACCATTATGGAATATATCACATACTGTTAGTTTAATTGGTTAATATGGCAGTAGTTCCTGAATAATTAAAGCATTCTAATCAAGTAAACAGGTATTTTATTTGCTTTCTTCTTATTCACCCATTGCTGAAAATAAGAAGGTGCATTGGAAAAGTCAATTGCCTCTGGAAAGAGGTTTACATTCACCCTCATGAGAATGTTAGCAACTTACATGAATATAAATCCATAGCTTTTTCTCTAAATAAAACCATAATTCAGTGTTTTGTCTTTTCGGAGGGCAATAATATTAGCGTGTGAAACCATTTTAAGCTGAACAACAGAGTTGTGTTGTTTTGATGTTATCAGATCTGGAAAGTTCTTTAATTTTCAAAAAAAAGAAAGTTCATTAACTTTTTATTAAATAACAAAACACAACAAACAAAACCCTACCAATTTTTTTTTTCTCAAACCAGAAGCTATTTTTGTCAAAACAAAAATCTTTTAGTCTTTTTGGAGCTCCCTATTTCTCCTTAAACGAGATCCAGAACAATTTTGAAATTGTGTATGTAAATGCACAAAGTGACAGGATTTTTAAAATTGAAAAATCTGTAATTCTGCATTTGGTGTTCTGATTTACAGTAGCAAAGATTTTTTTTGAAATGCTGGCTATTTTTTGGGGCCTCAGTATTTATATAAAAATGACACTGTGGCTTCCCAAATAAATGTTGGAAAGATCAGGTTTAATGCCTAAAACGTAAAACTGTATGAATAGTTTCCTTTTTTTGGTAAGTCTGTTACATAGTCCTTGGTTTGTCAAATTTTTCATCTTAGGCTTGTAGATAGTTGTTGACTTCTGGAGATTTTAAATATTCTAGATGCTGAGTGACAATAGCAAAATTGAAATGGATGTATAAAAACAAAGTGGTGATTCCACTTTGTGGAATGTACAATGAAATGCTGAGGGAGAATGGGATGGTAGTATTAAAAGAGATGCAGATGCTTTGATTAAGTATATGAACAATAGTACAGTACAATTAATTGCCAACTCTGATAATAACGGAGTGCCCATGTTGTTATACAATCTAGATCAGTTTCTCGAGTTTTGGAAATCAGTGTTAAGATTTGCATTACATCTTAATTTTAATCTCTTTTTATACCTATCATTAAGAAACAGTCTTTAAGCTCATTCTTTAAACATGATACCAACTCTGTTTAGATTTCCTGCTTCAAATTATTACCTGATTTCTTTCTCAGTGTTTGGACTGCACAGTGCAAACTAGTCCAGGCACTAGCTAAACTATTTTTTAAAGACAAAAGTGTGATAATAAGCCAGAAATAGAACTAAAAAAAACCCCAAAACAACCCACCATCTATTTTTCAAGGTTATTGAAGAATGTAAAAGCAAGAATATGGAGGAAAAAAGGGGAGTGGGATATTTTATTAAGCATAACTTGAGTACTTTCATGTTTCAAAATTCTGTTTCCTTCAGTATGTCTTACAGGAATTACACAGATGAGTGAATAATTTTGAGTATTGTTTGGATAAGGAAATTTTACCTTTATTTTTAAGGAATAGACTTAGTAGAAACAACATTGAAGGAGAGACAGTTTCAAGTGCATTGATTTTGGATATTAGACATTACAGGAAACTGTTGTATTTGAGCACCTAAATATTTTTATTTCAAAGACTATCAAACGCCTGGTAGTTCTTGCATTAAAGGAAGCCTCATTCAGAGTTATTATGAGGTTGATACTTTTTAAAATACAGCTTGGTAGGTCTGTGCTCTGTGTATGTTCATTATATTCTTACTCTTCAGATTTAATCATATGTTTGTGCCTCAATTACGTATCAACTTTCTCAGCAATCCCTTTTTAAAATTTGAATTTTAAAAAAAAATTGCCTTTTGACAATCCCTTTTTAAAATTTCTTTTCTCTTTTTTTAAAATAAAATTATTCTAAGTCTAGGTTTTTTTAACCTATGATTTATGAAGGAAAGTTAAAGAATGCGTCCATGTTCAGAGCATGTTCAGAGTTATTAAAATGCCTTTTTTTCAAGTGCTTGAATGAAATAGGCAGTGCTTTTCATTTAAATGAACAGATGATTTTGATGTTTCTCTGTTAATATGAGGACTTTTGTTTTTCCAACCAATGATAGGAATGGGTGATGTTCGTTATGTGTTTATAAACCATTTCCAGCCGTTTCCATGCTTTCCAGCTTTTTGTACTGAAAGACCAGTATTAGGAAATCCCACATGTAAGTAGTTTGGAATCACACGTGCAAGAAATTAGGAAGACCTGCTGGTGTTGGGAGGCATGTAGAAGGCAAACTTTGCTACCACTGTAATGATTAAAGGACAACAGAGAAAGGAGGAAAATATATTGTAATTTCTGTCACCCCAAGCGGTTCTCAGATTTGGTGTGTAAGGTGAATGCCCTTAAATGCCATGTTATGTTTGTATTTCTGCTGGTTGGCACATTGATGCTTTGTGTTTTAAAGTATTATTTAAGTATTTATTCCTTTCTAGCTCTTTTGAAAAGCTTGTATTTTACCATGAAGTTCATTAATATTAAGAAAGGCACTCATAGTTATCATTCTTTGTTACTAAGAGACCAGCATTGTTGAAATGTATGTTGCCCTTTGGAATAATGCTTTCAATCATTTATCTGTGCAGTGGTTAATAGAATTTCAAAAACTGTGCTCAAAAATATTTAACCTATTTGAAAGTAAGCCAAGAATGTTAAGGAGTGAGATTTAATATGAAATTTAGCTATGTGGAGCATGTTTAAGGTAAGTTAGTAACTTGAAGAGCGAACACTAAAATAGGAAAATTAAGGGAATACTAGAATTAATTGCTAAGCAGACTGTTAGTATTTTCATCAGATAAGAAAGAGGGGAAATGTCATTACAGTTAAGTTTATTATTACAAGACTTCTACCATTTTTTGTCTGTGTTTTATTTCTTCCATGTGTTTAAATGCATATTTAAAAATGGATGGCTTCTCTTTTCTAGGTATGTTAGGTAATGGCTTCGATAACACACTTAGTATGTCTTTTTTCAAGGCCATAATACTGTGTATATAGTGTACAGTTACCTACTCTTTCTATATGATGAAGAAAGTTGATGAACAATCTCAAAAGTTCTTTCAGCTTAGAATGTCTTCAAGTTATTATGAAACCTTGCAGTGCAGTGTTGCTCATCAGCATCATTAAGAATCACCACTGTGGTCTGTGAGAGAGAGGCATTGTGGAAGAAAATACACAAATTGGGTTTGAGTTGGTTATGGTTGTTTTTTGGGTCTTTTTTGTGATAATTTACAAAGTGATGTTAAAGACATTTGAACTAAGTTCAGCAAATATCAAACCTGGAACATGATGCTTTTAAACTCATGTCAGAAGTTTAGAGAAATACTCTGCCCATCACCTGCAGTAGTTAGCATTGATGATGTGCAAATCCCTTCTTGTCTTGGAGGAAGGAGAAAAAGGTACCTGACGCAGAATTCTGAAATCAGTAAGAGGAATTTCCCTGCACTGTGTATGTAATATTCCCATTATGTTGCCCTGTAGTTGCTAATAAATGAAAAATCCTAGTGAATGCCCTTGTGTTCCTAACACCTAATAGGATGAGTTATTGCAGTCAAGAACTTGTTCCAGAATTATTCCTTATATATGCAGACACAGTAATAGTGTTTAAAACCTGTAGAGGGAGAAGTAGGATTAACAGACAAGTTAATGGTTTCTGTGTAGAAGTCCCACCAGAAGCCTGGTCAGTGTGCAGAGGCCTTTGCTGATAATGTGAGTCTCCTGGAAAACAGGGAATGCTTGGTCTTTCTCATACTGTCCTTTTTGATGTGATGCTCTTTATATTAAAGCATGGCACAAATGAATTTAATGTTCTTTGATGTCAGTCTTTTCCTGCTTTTTCTCTCCATTAGGGACTACATTGTTCTTCTGGTTATGGATGCTTTTACAGTCTCAGAATTCAATGATTTGTTACTGATCCTTGCGTTCAGGCTATCTCTAAAGCTGAAGTTTAGCTCTGAAATGCCTATGAGATTTCTTCTACGATTACAGAATTACTGGTCCTTTGATTTTTGTCTCTCATCTTTGCTATTTATAAATTCTTACCTTATCCTACCATAGGAATACCTGCTGGCTTGCTGTACTGTGCCTGCTCTCTTCCGTGCTGCCCTTCCCCAACCTTACATGTGTGTAGTGGCTCAAATAACTTCTTTATTTACTTTTTTCTGGTCACTTCCCCTGTTTATTTTCCTTTTCAAATATTTTCCTTTCTGTATTAGATTCAGTCTCCTTATTGTTTAAGGTAAGCACAGCTCCAGCTATGCTTACATTTTACCTATAATTTTTGCAGTCTGGTTCATCTAGCTGTGTTGTTTCTTTTTCCCCACTTGTCATGGTTCAGGAATGGTACTCTCCAATTTAGTGCTCCCACTGAGACCATACTGCCACTCACTTCTCCCCTACCCCTCACCACCCTCACAGAGGGCTGGAGAGGAGAATTGAAGGCGCAAAAGGCAGAAGTCACAGGTCGAGATAAGAACAATTTACTGGAAACAGAGATGAGATAAGAAAACAAATATTAACAGCAGCAATACTGACAGAGGGTAGAAGAACAAACTATTCAAACAGACACCCTTCCCTCCCCGCCCCCCTGCCCATGATAGACAGTTCCTGACCTCTGCCACAGTGTGCCAACTGGGAAGAGAGCCCTTCTCCCTGGAAGAGAGTCCCTTTCCCCTGCCAGTGGTGTGAGATTTATTTGAATAACCTCTGGGTCCTGGCCATGCCCCCTCCCAACTACTGCAAAAATTAACCCTGTCCTGGCTGGAACCAGGACACCTCTTCATCGTGTCTCATCTTTATCTTGTCTGCCAACCTCCCAGTCTGAGAGATAGCATTGAGGGATAGGGGATACACATCATAAAGTCACCCCAAGACACTGATATTGAAGTTAGAAGCAGGGTCACCAGTTGAAACTAGGGCATTTGAATAGAGTTGTTACAGGATATAAAATAGAGGCTGCTTTTTTTGTGATGGAGTGTCAAACTCAAGGATAGAAACATCTTGCAGTGGCTGTAGAGTTACCATTGGGTAACTAGCAATTCCTCTATGTAATAGGTCTTTTCATGCGGAACAGCTTCAGATGTGGTTTTGTGGTGGAGGCCTTGGAGTATTCAAAGACTGAGATTGTAGAGGTGACCGAAAGCTATTGTGTTACTTCGTAGTTCTGATGTAAGAAGACTGCTGAGATAATAATAAATGTTAAAGGGTGATCTGTGAATCCTGATTCAGTTTTTAAGACTAGCAGTTTCATTTTGGGGTGATCAGTGTCACATCGCTTTCTATTAAATATTTATTTTCAGAGTGCATTTAAATAAAACTGCATTGCAATCTTTATCAGAATGGCTTTAATGACTTAAGACCAGAGTTGCTGCAGGAAATGTGTGTCGTGCAGAAGTTTCTAAACCTTTTGTTCTTACTTCTAGATTTAGTAAATCTGCTCTGGATTATGCACAGCAATATGCTTACTGAAATACCTAAATATAGTATTAGAACAACTGAAGTTTGTTTTTATTTCCTTTGCGGTTCAGAATGGTGGCGAACAGCAGACACGCACTCTCGTCCTGGGGCAGCTTTTTTCCCACCACTCTTGGGAATTCCCACACTATTTGCTCCTCCTGCACAGAATCATGATTCTGCTTCATTCCACTCAAGAGCTACAGGAAAAAGTAGTCGGAGCAATACAGAAAAAGGTAATGGCTGAAGTTGTTTGGAAATAATCATATTGAACTTCTGCGCGTGCAGAAAGATGTGGAATTTGAGCTTTACTTTTGTCATTCTTCCCATTCTGAAACAGTTCTATAAAAAATAGTTTTGTTAGGTAAGGATGATACATACCAAGTATGTGTTTGGCCTTTAAATCATGTGTGCTCTGTATGTTTAAACTAAAATAACTGCAAATCAGAGTGACACTTCGATGACAAATTTTAGTATATGTGGCGAGTAACCTGTAAGTAGTCTAGTATCTTGTCTATGGAATGTTAGTGTGACTGGGGCATCTCAAAGGAAATATCAGTTACTTCAGATTTATTTTAAATGTCACTTTGTAAATCTGTTGTCTTTAGGTGTAAATGGATCACTGAATGGCAACAGTACTACTGCAGTGTCAGCTCTCAGCGCATCCGTGCTCTCCACTAGTGTTGCAACATCGGCAGGACCAGTGAAAACTGTAACCTCAGGAGCAGGAGGACGCAGATACAACCAGGAGCAAAGCAAAGTTCAGCTTTTGGACACCAGGGCTGATAAAATCAAAGATAAGGTAATTACACAAAAAGAAATGGAAGATTTGGACAAAAAAATTGACATGATAAGGATTCTGCACATGGGAGCATTTTAAAGTGTTTTTCTGAGTACAGAATGTTTGGGGTTCTTCTGATTTATTAGAGCAAGATCTGTACACTTGTTTCTGTAGGGATTTTTTGTGTGCATTGGCTTTTGGAATTTTTGTAATTGTTTGGGGTTTCTTTGATATACTTATGAACTAAAAGTTACTATTAGTACTAATTTCACTAGTTAATAAGTTAATAGTTGCATCCAACACCTTGTTTTATTTAATTTATCTAATTTTTAAAAATATATATATTTAACACCAAAATTTGATATTATTATGTGACAGTGTGCATATATATATATATATATACACACTGGTATTACAGTTACAACATTCTAGATTATTTCTGTGAATTTAATTATGTTTTCATGTATCTTATGAAAACAAAATGAAATTTTTAGATGTTAAAAGAAAAATGCTTTTCTGGAAGTAATTTCCTATTTATTAGAAGAAAGAACTACTATTAACTGCTTTGTTTCAGCAATAATCTTAGCCATCTAATATGAAAGACATAAGTAGTCTCAGTGAGTTAGTAAACCTTATATACTGACCTAAGCACTCTAAGAACTCTGCTACTCTTGGAATCAAAACTATTGAAGCAAAACACAGAAAATGGTATACTGGGTAGGTGGTTACTGTCAGAGTAGAAGCTAAAGAGAGTAATTCTCTACTGACAGCCATCTAGGCTAAAATATATTTTTTTCTTTATATCTATTTATATTTTTGTTCTGTGAGTGAATTGGGTCTCTTTTTCTTTCTGTTACTGAACTACATTCAGCTACCAAATCTGAATGTTCTTAGGTGAGAGGTTGGCATTTTCAAGGGACAGCTGGTGCTTGATGTATCTGCAGAAAAGCAGGAGTTAACACTGAAATGGTTACTTGTAATTGTGCAGTGAAATACAATGTTTAGTATACGGACAGTAAGGAAATTATTAAGAAAGAATATTTTTCCTCAAAACATTCCTCATGGGTTCAACAGTTGACAGCTTTTGAAAGTACTAAGCTAGTTAAAGGTATTCGGGAAGCCTTTGACTTTCTTCAGGCTTAAATACCAAAAATGGCTCTTTCCAAAATTCTGCTTTTATCCTGGGTATCTAAGTGCGAAATTTAGCTTTCTTTCTGTGGTGCAGAGGTAAAGGCTTTTCCACATGGTGTTTCTGTATTTCTAACTATTACTTCATTTAGGCAGAATACCAAATAAATTTCTCTTTTAATATCTCTAAATGCCTTCCCAAAAGGTACTTTTTGGCTCTTTGCTTTATTCAGAAAATTGAGCTGGTTAAGCTAGTAACCTGCTAGTTTGAATATCCCTGAAAAATTTTACCTCTTTTTGCCTGTTGGGGTTTTTTTCTCCCTCCCCCAGTTTCTGTCAGGATGTTTATCAGCATTGTTATCTTTTTCCTTTGTGTTAACATTTGTCTTTAGATATAAATTTGGTACTGTTGATAGGTTTTTTGATGTGGGCACTGATTTCAAACTCCAGGTTCACTTGACTAAATACTGAGTTGCTGTAAAAGCATGGATTTGATGTACAAGTACCTTTCTTAAGAATGTTGTGTTCTGTATCTTAACTTTTAAGTCCTCTGTCTCATGCAGATAAATTTCGGGTTATTTGTTTCCTAAGTTCCTGTAGTAAATTTTTTAATACTGAAATGAAGTTTGTTTTTCCTAATCTTACTTGATATGCTGATGTTCATAACTTCCTTTCCTTTGAAACTTTTTTTGAGGTAATTGGTATTTGTCAATGTAATTATTTGAACAACCTTTTGTATCAAAACATGGAAATTACTCTAAATGAGAACTCCCAACATGAGGATGATAATTCCCTCCCTCCCCCCATATTTCAGTATGTTAAAATGAAGCCACAGTAGGAACTGAAGTCTGAGGAATAAGTATATGGGCAGATAGGAGTATTTTGTGCTGGGCTTTGTACAAGTGATGTTATGTTTTTAAATTTCAAAGTGTAACACTTGCCTCTTCTTAAAAGCATGTCTTATTTTAAAACATTTTAATATACTTTTCTAAAAGTTGTTTTCTTTAGGGTTTTGGTTTTTTAGTGTTCATCTTCTGATTTCTTCAGTCATCTCCTTAGTTGTAATTTCTTTTTGAGGATGGTATCTAAAAAAATTGTTAAAATATTTGTTTATTTTTAGGAAAAAAAGAAAAAGGCAAAGCTGGTATCAAACTGTTTTTACAGTTGATGAAAATCTAAAGAGCTACTTTTGGTGCAGTGTTTTCTTTCTGGTTGAATTCTAGTCCTGTTGTCCTACCATTTTAGGGAATCCTGAAGTGCAGAGTGCAGTCTGATGGTAACTCGTATGCTATGATTTTTTTTGCCTGTAGTGTTGGAAAAACTTCTGAGTTGATAGAAGCATCTGATCCTCAGAGCTGTAGTCCTGAGTTGTCATCTGGTTTCTTTTGTCTGGAGTGTGTAGTTGATCATTCAAAGGGCTTACATAACAATGATAAACCAAAACCTGTTCAAAGGCTGGTCTTCAAAACTGTACCAAATATTTGTATCACGTTATGTCTGTTGAGCATAACAGTGTTGAAGATAGATGTCCTTGTGCTAATTTGGTACACTGTCAGTGGCTTACTTCTTACATACAAAAGGTAACCTTTCAGAGAAAGTTATGTTTAGAAGTAGAGTATTTTTAAGGCGCTCTCTCTCATGTTCCTGTCTGCCTTGTTATTTCAAATTGCTGCAGCATTATTTTGCCCTCCAGTCACCTCGTTTGCTGTGCATCTGTCTTCCTTGGGACTAGTTTTAACCTTACAGTCCCCTCAGTGGCTTTACATGCCCTGTTTAGATGGTACATAACTCTTGTTGTTGCTGCTTGATATCCGTAATCTTGGTTTCACATGTTTCTCTACCTCCCAACATAATTCTGCAAACTCCTTTTAATGATTCAATATACTTCAGTGCAGTAATATGTACTTTCACGTCTCTTTTACACGGTCTCTATCATAGCACTTGAGTCCACATCCTTCAGATGGGTTTGTAAATATGCATTTGGTTTACTTAGCTCCCCAAAAACCTAACTTTCTTCATCCACTGCACATTAAAAATGTAGTCTTGGACTGTCAGCATTTTAGGGTTCCTGCAATTTTTGACACCTTTCCTTTTTTCCTACATTCTTGTTTGTTGCTTCTTTTGTTTTCTCATTCTGGTCTGCAAATGTGTGCTTTACAAAAATTTCAATATAATATAGTTGTCAGAGTATTTCAGCAGATTTTGGTCCATTTTTCAGAAGCAAATCCCAGAAGAAATTTGATGAGCATACTCTTCTGTTCTCAAAACTGTACGTTGCTGTAGAGCTCATACTGTGAAATTGAAGGTTAAGAAATGTAGTTAAATGAATGTGCCACTGAAACTTTGATAAACTTAATATTTGTTGTTCTTTCTGTGCTAATTTGCAGTACAAGCTTTGGGTATGAATTTTTTTGGAATCAGCACATTCAGCGGAGGTTTACTAGACCCAAATTCTAGGTCAATGTTCTAGGCCTAAATCTGGCATTTTGCTTTGTGATGTAGTGATGTCCGCAGTGGTCAGAAAAATATTTCAGTGGAACTTTGTGACCAGTTTTTAATTTTCATCATCTTGTGAAGCACTTTCTCTTTAAGAATTGCGGATCACTTTACTCCGAAGTCTTAATCTTCTTTGTTTCAAAGGTTATGTTTAATAAAAAGATTATATAACAGATTAAAACTGAAGCATTAACAGAGAATTTATCTTCCCGGTAGAAGCCCAGAAAAAAAGCAGTGGAAAGCTCTAGTAACAGCGACAGCGACTCAGGCTCCTCTTCAGACACCTCAAGTGAAGGTATAAGTAGTAGTGACTCTGATGACCTAGAGGAGGATGAAGAGGAGGAGGACCAGAGTGCTGAAGAGAGTGAAGATGATGAATCTGATTCTGAAAATGAAGCACATCACAAAAGCAAGAACAAGGTATAACACCTCGCTGTGCTGCTCACAGTCTTGATGCTGCAAGCTGTTTGTGACAAATTGACCTACTCATGTCTGTGAACAAATAATCAACAATTACTTAACTGCACATTAATAAAAGCTAAGAATACTCTTTTTAGGTTTGCTTCAGGGTTTTCTGTTTGTGAGGTCTTTGGGAGGGGATTTGTTGGTTCTTTTGTGTGCGTGCATGTCTGTATTGCTGTTCTTCACAGGCTAGGAGTTTACAGTTGGTAGACTGTTATTTTTGTTGTAAAGTAGGAAATACAAAGAAATTAAGTACTGTGTGCAGGTGATGAATTGAAAAGATATCATTATGGATATTGCTTTGGCAGTTGCATTTTTCCTAGCAGAGTGGTTACTTTCCCTAGCAGTAGAACAAGATTGGAATCTTCAGTATCCTGTTAGGTTTACAGTCAGAAATACATTTAAGAACAACCATGGTTTAGTACTCCTTCTCTAGTAAACGTTGTCTTCACATGCTGAAACTATCGGGGGGAAAAAACCCAAAGTGAACAATAAGTATATTACAAGACTGATTTGAAAATTATTATTGTTCATCCTCTGCCAAGACTAGTGTAATTGTTTCATGGAGACTGATCATATATGCTTAGTCTTTTTAAAAGGATTTTTGACTTACATAATGAACAGTCAAAAATAAATATTTTGCAGGTGCTAATGCATAGTGGTATAACAGATATGAAAACTGATGGACAGAAATCACAGGAAAAGTCTCAAGAAAAAAGAACACACCAGCAGATACCTCTTGTGTCTGATTCCCAGACTCACTCATCATTCCAGTCCCAGCAGAAGCAGCCTCAGGTTTTGTCACAGCAGCTTCCGTTTATTTTTCAAAGCTCTCAGGCAAAGGAGGAATCTGTGAACAAACACACAAGTGTAATACAGTCTACGGGATTGGTTCCTAATGTGAAACCTTTGTCTTTGGTACATCAAGCCAAAAAGGAGACCTATTTAAAACTCATAGTTCCTTCCCCTGATCTACTCAAAGCAGGGAATAAAAATACCTCTGAAGAATCTATCAGTTTGACCAGCGATGTTAGATCAAAACGGGTGAGTGAAGTTTTTGATTATTTATAACCTGTGTCTTCTGCTTAAAAAGATGTAACATTGTGCCATCAAGCTTTTTTAAATATAGTGTATTAAAATTATAAGTATATATTTTCATATATATACATATATATATAATAAGTATATATTTTCATAATCATGGGGGTTTATGTCGTCTTAGAGTTGATCTGGATTTCTGAATGGTGTAAATGAACGAGACTGTGTGGGTCATGCATCTCTCAAGGACAGTGTGCATTTAAAATCAAAATCAAAATAAGAAAAGTACTCATAGGTAAATTGTGTGGCCTGGATATTTTTCTTATGCTTCTAGTTTCAGTCAAAATGGTGATTTAATACTTCACATACCTAGTATGTAAGCATGGCTTCACTTTCTTTCAAGTTGGATAGTTTTAAGTCAAAGTAATTGAAATCACCTATTATAACCATGATTTTAAACAAAGAAGATGAAAGCCATTTTTTTTAAAAAATGGTCAATGTAATGTTGAGTTTTGTTTGCTCTTTAAAGAGATGTATTCATGCACTGATAGCTGTAAAAACTCAGTGTAGCCATTTCAATAGTTTTTTTAGAATCAAAGAATGGCCTGTGTTGGAAGGAACCTTAAAGCTCTATCCCATCCCACCCCCTGAAATGGGCTGGGGCACCTTCCACTATCCCAGGGTGCTCCAAGCCCCGTCCAACCTGGCCTGGGACACTTCCAGGAGTGGGGCAGCCGCAGCTGCTCTGGGCAACCTGTGCCAGGGCCTCAGCATCCTCCCTCAATTTATCTCCTTTTTTACTGGTCAGGACTGTACAATAAGCTTATATATCTGTCTTAACAGTTCTGCGGTTTCTAAAATGTTTAGATCCTCAGTTTATTTATTTTGTTTATAGTGATTACAGTGACTGCTGGTGAGTTTTTTATTCAGTGAGATTTGAATGGGGATTAGAAGATAATAAAAATCTAGCATTTTACAAACACTGAGGCTTAGGGTATACAAAAAAAAATATATAGAAGATATATTTACAAAGGCAACTCTCATTATTATTTTACTATTTTCAAATTTTGTTTTAAACTAAGTAGTATTTGGGAGTAGTAAACTGAATTCTGATTCACAGATAACTCACAGGCCCTCAGTGAGGACTGAAAAATACTTCATTTTTATTGCTAGACTAGAAGATATAAACTGTTTTTCCTTTCCAATTTCCTGTTACGTGGTAAAATTCAAATGAGCTTCTCACTTACCGGGAGTAGCTAACTAAATTATAATTGTGAAAACATACATCTTTGCTATTGAGAGAGGCTTCTGCTTTCAAATTTAGGTTACGAGTCTTTAGCTGGTGATAGATCACACATTTAGTAGTTTGATTTCTCTAAAACTTTTACTGGAGGTATGCACTGTGTGAGTATTTATTTTAGAGGTCTTCATAATTTTATATTCAGATTTAAATGTTAGTAACTTCCAAAAATGTATTGTGTTTGACTCATTTTTTAAAAACTTATTTTAAACTGTACCGTCTTTATCCATTTTATTATATTTTCTGTTGAAGATGATGTGGGGTTCTTTTCTTTGGAACAACCTTTAGGCTAAAGACACTGTAAGCTTTACATGCATTTCTTAGCCATTACTGACTGAGTTTCAAGTGAAGAACTTTCAAGTACTACTTTTTCAGTTAAACAATTAACATATCACAGCATTTCTGAGTAGTACCTTTTCCCTTATTTTTTTTTGTAATAAAATTTCTCTACACCAGGAGTCCTCTATTGGTTTTTTTGTATTGCGGTCATGAGTGTGTTGTATTTACCTTGTGCTTTAAAGTGAACAAATAATTAAAAGTAGCTGTACATTCACTAATGGGATTTTTGTGTCAAGGAGAGGTTTTCCTGTGCTGGTACACAAGAGTAGTATCTTTCTAAGAATGGCTTTTTCAGAATGATTAATACCTTTGTGAAAGTCTCTGTCTAGAGCATTGTAGCAGGTGGGAAAGCTTCCCTGCATAGTTTGGATCAACTTCATCTTGAGTTCAATTTGTCTTTCCCTACTTGATTTACAGTGAAAATCATGCAAGACTTGCATAACTAGTAGTTACTAATCTCTTCTGTTGTAGCTAGTATCTGCTTTTGACTTTCTGAAAATAGGTTAGCAGATGTTTAAAATTTCCTAGAGTTCACCTTCCTGAGTACCAAAGAAAGCCAAAACAAACACCTCCACATTTTATTCCTGTCTTCTTATTTCTTTAGGAACAATATAAACAGACATTCCCAGCAGCACAGCTAAAGAAACAGGAGTCGTCTAAGAATCTGAAGAAGGTTATCGCAGCTTTGTCAAGCCCCAAACCGACATCTAGTTCACCAGCTCATCAAAAACTCACATCCTTGGAAAACAACCATTCTAACCCATTCCTGACAAATGCACTTTTAGGTAATCACCAACCCAATGGAGTTATTCAGAGCGTCATCCAGGAGGCTCCTCTTGCACTCACTACGAAACCGAAACCCCAGACCAAGATCAATGAAAGTGTAGCCATTCCTAGTAACGCCCCCTTTTCTTTGCCAATAAACTTGAGTGCGTGTGGGAAAAAGACAACCGGTAACCGGACAGCTGTTATGCCCTCTACCTCTCCTGTGTTACCTGGTTCAGGAAAGGATAAAACAGTCAGCAATAATGCAGTAAATGCAGTAAAACCACAACACCGCCTTCATTCTGCAAAACTGGTGGTGGAGCAGTTCAGAGGGGTAGACTCAGATGCCCTCAGCAGTAAAGACTCTGACGACTCAAATGATGATGACGACGATGATGAAGATGAAGATGAGGACGATGAAGATGATGATTCTGATGATAGCCAATCAGGTGGTTTAACCTTTTTAATAGGAAAAGCAGAAACTTAATTTTTTGCATTTTGAAAACATGCATTTCCCACCGTATTATAAATAGGGGCAAGAAATACTGGGCCAGCATGGCCCACACAGTGTTCTACACATATCCTTGAAATGAGCACATGTCCCCATTCTCCATTGTATCATATCCAAAATCATGTTTGGTGGGTTCTGATACTTGGTCAGCTGTCCTGGTAAGGTGGCTCCATAGCCTTTTCGAAAGGCTGTCAGAGACCTGCCTTCCACATTAGTCACCCAGCCTGTAGCTTGTGACAAGTGCTCAGGAAGGGATTGACATTAACGCTGATTGATGGTTAATGATTCTGGCAGACAGAGCCCAGCTGCAAAACAGGTTTTCTAGCCAGAGAGGGACACAAGGGCCTTCAATTTGTCAAGAGTGGCAAGAAAAGCATGTTTCTATGCCTCGTTCAGGCGCAGAGTAGTCCATGAGTAAGTAATTGGACTGTTTTAAGAGCTGCAGACCAGGCTATGCAATTTGGAGTGGCAAGGCCTGTTTTAAAGAGTTGGCTGTATTCACAGTCACTTCTTTCTCCCATGTGCTGATATCCCTAATGTCCAGCTTCCACCTTCATCATTCTCTTCCCCCTCTCATCCACACACCCTGTACTAATCTTTTTATCTCAGGATTGTATCTCACCCTGCTTGTTCCTTACCCTGGCTGTCCTCTATTCTAGCTCTTCCTTTGCACGGATCGCCATACTTTCGATTCTGACACCTTTCAGCCCGTATCCAGTTCTGTTGTTTTCTTCCTGTTCATGATGGATTTCACACCCTGTGAAAAGCCCTTCCCGGGGTAGTGTCCAGCCACTGCCTGGCTAACAGGGGATGATGTAGCTGTAGCTCATTTCTGGGGTAAACAGTCTTGAAATACTGCAGTTTCTGTCACTCATCTCTTTTCATTCAAAGGAACAGCATATTATCATGTGGAATTACTCAATGCTGTCATATTTGTAGTAATTTAAAAGTTTAGTTATTTAATTAGAACCTCCTATTTATACTCAAGAGATGTTATTAAAAAGCATATATAATAAGATAAAAGACTTTGCAAGTGTTAGAACTTTAATGTACTTGCCAGTAGTTTCCAAGTCATAATGTGTCTTTTGCCACACTTTGTTTGAACAGAGTCTGACAGTAATTCTGAGTCAGATACTGAAGGGTCTGAGGAGGAAGATGATGAGGATGATAAAGACCAAGATGAATCAGATACCGACACTGAGGGAGAAAAAACTGCGCTGAAACTGAATAAAACGTTATCCTCTGTGAAGAGCTCTTCCATTGGTCTTACAGCTCATTCCACCCCGCTTAATCTCCAAGTAGCAAAGACGCCCAGCTCGGCACCAGCTGCCTTATGTCCTGAGTCCCAGCCTGCGGTGTTCCTTGGGACAGGACCCTCCACCCTCACACCAAGTACACACTGTGGTATCTCAAAGTCTTCTGTTATACTACCATGTGATATCTAAGATCCATGTGTTGTAAAAGTAGTTACAAAAATAGTCCAGGTGCTGGTATCAAGTGACAGCTCAAGAAATTTTTTACCATAAGAACAGTGATTCACTGAACAGTTGCCCCAGGGATGTGGCAGAGTCCCCCTGAGGTTTTCAGATGCCAGTTGGTCAGGGTGCGAGACAATCTTGGCAAAGCTGCCTTTCCCAAGGAAGGTTGGATCCGGTGACTTTTGACGTCCATTTTGGCTTTGGCTGTTAGGTGACTCTGTGATCTTTTCATGGGTATTTGCAGCAGTCGTTAAGATCTGTCAGCCAAATTGCAGGTTCTCCAGACTAGAACATTACACTTAGACCAGGACATTTTAACTCATGTAATTATTTGAGAGAAGATAGAATTAAATATCCAGAGTTGATACTTATTACATTAAAACTCTTCATTATTTTGTCTTTGGAATTTTCCATTTTATTCTAAACTAGTTATTCTTGCTTCTTGTTTCTCTACATTCTAGTTTGCTTTCTGAATCTTCAGTTTTTTGCTCCTTCCTCGACAAACTTTGTAACCATATTTTGTTAGAATACAATTTTCTAGTCATTCTTTCAAAATTCTCAGTAGAATTTATGGATTATGCGCAAGAATTTATTTTTAAAAAGTTCATGGGAAGGGCATTTAGCATTTGCCTGATACTATATAGTGCATATAATCCTTCATTTGGTGACTTAATCTGTAAAATTTAGTAATTACTATGGATACAGTAAAGAATGCATTTTTGAAAGTCACATTTCTTAATTTGCATGGTAACAGTGAAATGAAATCACATGTTTTCTACTTGGAACTAGAGACTTGATGTTTATTAGCATGCATGTAAGCAGATTTTTAAATGGGGACATCTGCTTGTAAATAGGTTTTTTATATTTGGTTTCAGTGGAATAGGAGCTTCATTCCATGTCATACAAGGGCATTAGCATTGAAGCGGTATAATGTGATCTACCCAACATTTATCCCAGAAACAGGCTTGTTAATTGTATGGTTTATAAAAGATTTCATATGGATTAAGAGTAATCCAAATGGGTAAATTAAAAAGTTAATTTTTTTCCTCAGGAATCTGTATTGATTTGTGATGCTTTGAAAAGTGTGCTAGCAGATTTTTCTGTTTACAGGAGTAGGAGGTAGAATAAGTTTTATGTCTTTGCTTTATGTGTAATAATATTACACCTAAGAATCACCTAATAAGATACTGTGAACCATTTACCTAGAGTTGGTCAGTCACTGAAGGGGTCTTGTGGTCTCTTCTCTATTTTGCACTGGACTTTTCACTTCACTTATATTTGGAAAAGCAGCCTCCCTTCCTGCACTGTGACCATTCAAAATAATGCCATAGTTAGTCATGTTAGGTTAAGAGTGCAGCCCTGTGTCTAAAGTTTGGCATCTGTGCACAGGCATTTCCTTGGTGCTTTTTCTAGGGGACTCTTCACATCATCTGGAAGGAACTGCTGGCACCTTGCTTGGCAGCTGTGCTGTGGTGCTGTGTGACACTCCTGGCTGTAAGAAGCTGGAGCAAGTGCCAGGGGGTCAGTCTGATAATGGTACTCACTTTCCAGGGAAGAGATGTGTCACTTTCTTGACAGAAGGTCCAAACTAACTTTTTGAGAAGTGCATCTTCCAAAAGTTGGTCTGCATACATAGTTCATGTCCTGTGGCTGTCTGAGAGGCCTGAGGAAAGGATCTGTCACACTAAAAACCCCCACATTTGGCAGTTGTCTCTGGAATACTCTTGATTCAGTTGCTTGACAAGCACCAAACACAACATCTGTTTGAACTTGGAAAAGCTGAAGTAGTTCTGAAAATTTTCTGCATTTGGCATTTGGCTGCATAACATACACAGAGCTCTAGGAAGATGCAGCCTATTAGAATTGTATGGATCTTTAAAGTGTGTTTTCATTTGCGCCTTCTTTACTGAAGAAAATTAATATACGGTCTTGTCTAGAAAAACAGGCTTGCAAGGAATTAAATTAGCAATATTTGAGAGCATTAAACACAACAAGCAGCTAGGTATGGGATAGTTAGGTTTTCCATTTACAATTTCAGAGGAAGAGGTTACAGGAAACTTAGAGGAAAATGTATTTCAGAAGGAGAACACTTACATGAATTTTCTTGGTAATTGAGATACTTAATGGTGAGAATGAAACAACAATTCGCTTTTGGGGATATAAACATAAAAAGTACATTTTAGGAACATGTTTTCTTTTGTAAGTTCTGTTAGGTATTAATCAGAAATTCTGTTCTAGGTATTTCAAAAAGACGAAGAGTAGCAGATGAACGGGAGCTGCGTGTTCCTCTCGATTATGGGTACGTTATGTATATACTTGACTTTCCTTAAAGAGAGATTATGCCTTCAAAAATCAGTTGGTAAAATGAGTTTAAAACTTTAAATGAGTTTAAAACTTTTGAGGCTGCATAATAAGGAAAGGGCTTCAACAATTTAGATTTCTGACTCCCAGTCCGAGTGACTGTGGATCTCTTTAAAAAGTGTCATCATATTTCATGTGTTAATTTTTGTGCATTAAATTTGCTCTTTTGCAACATGACCCATCTCTTAGCTGTTTTACTTCAGAAATTAATCCTGATGGCTAGAGCTGAGCCAGTATAGACTCCAGATAACTCCCTGAAGTATAGTTCTAAGCCGTTTAAAATCTGGTAATATGTTAGTCACTTAATGTAAATAAATTAATATATTTAGTCAGTTTGGACAATCTACATGATACACTTTTCTGATGTGATCTGTTTGATTTATGATGGTCTAGTCACATTTTCCTCTTCCCTTTTTTTTGTAGAATTATTAAATTGACACAAATTACTTGTTTTTTAAAAAGTGTATTGTTGTATGCAACTATTTCATATTACTCTAGCTGGCAAAGAGAAACCCGAATAAGAAACTTTGGTGGTCGTGTTCAAGGAGAAGTAGCATATTTTGCACCTTGTGGAAAGAAGCTGAGACAGTATCCTGAAGTAGTAAAGGTACATTCATTTTTTAACTTCTGTGTTCTAATGCTAGTAAGCATGCTTGCAGTTAAAATACATAATTTTTTTCTCTCCAATAGAGATACTTATTTTCTGTGATGTGAGGTGTAATGTATCTTGGTCTGTTACTGATTTGATGTCTTATAAATGTATATCCCTTTGACAGAATGTGCAAAACATTACACTCACAAAGTTAGCTGTACATCAAAGCTGGGTTGTAATTATTTACAAGCTGAAGTGGAAAAATATGTGATTTTTTCAGTATCTCAGCAGAAATGGAATAATGGATATCTCAAGGGACAATTTCAGCTTCAGTGCAAAAATAGGAGTGGGTGACTTCTATGAAGCCAGAGATGGACCGCAGGTATCCACTTTTTAAAAAGTAAAGTTTCTGATCCAAGGAGCATTAACTTAAGTTTAGGTGAAGTAATTTTTGGTACGATCTGAAGCATTATCTGTTTTTAGCTAATCATTTCTAAAAGCTGCACATGTTCTTAACAGTAGTTAGATTGAGATGTGGAGAGCTTGATCTTGGGCTGTGTTGAAAACCACTCCCTTCAGTGGCTTTGCTCAGAGGGTGCAGGAGTTCAGCATGCTTTAATGATCAGCTCTGAGCCTGGGTTCGTTTAGTTTGAAAACTCGGAGCTACGTGTTTTATCTTAGCATTCAGGTATTTCTGACTTAAAACTCTGTTTCTTCTTTTATTGTATACAACCTCATATCAAAAGTAATTTATGTGTACATGTTAAATCCCACTCTGTTCATGTGATCCTGTGCATAATATATGTATGTATGTATGTGTGCGTTTGTGTGTATATGTAAATTGCATGTTTATATACAAGTGTCTCCTGTATCAAGAATACTGTCTGAGCATCCTGAAGCGTGACACTTCTACGGAGGGGCATGCCGACCTATACCGGTTGTGCTTTACAGTGGTGAAATTGTTAGACGGTGTGTAGATAAACCACACAAGGATAAGTAAACCCAAAATTTTAAGGAAATTGTTACTGTGTTTGTGCCATGCTGTGTTACTGTATTTTGGCCATGTTGCTATTTCTTCAGGATGTGCACGAAAATTTTTGGACTTTTGTCAGTGAAGGTATTTGCTTCTTTAGAAGATAAGTGTTCTGAATATGTTACTAGCTCTCAACAGTCTTCAGTTCAGGCTCGAGTTAAGCCTTGTGTTCTTGTGATACCTTATAGAAATGTGTAATGTTTGCATGGTATAAATTTGAAAGCATTAAAGACTGAATTCCTGGTAAGCAGCTACTTCTAGGTGGTGCTTCCTGGCTTACAGGGTAAAATATTGCTAAACTTGATTCGTGTTTGCCTTCAGAAAACAACAGTTAAAAGTTCCTGTAGTTATGAACTTCCTTATGTACCTGCGTGTCTTGACTGAAATAATTAATTTTACTGTGATGTAATGTAATGGCAGGGTACCTGCTCTCTTCTTGCCCTGTTCCCTTTTTTGTGTCTGTTGCCCGTATTACTTCATTAGTCTTGTCCCCTTTAGTTGTATCTGTCTTCTCCCTTTAGCTGGTTTTCAGTTTGCCCTCTGATCTATAAAACTTGAGAATGAAGGCAGTGTGAGGGACAGATTGCTACAGACAAGACTGGCGATGTGAACATTAGTTTGATGTACGTATCATCACTGTACTTTGTACTGATGTGGTTTTTGATAGGTTCCAGTGAGACTTGGATAGACAAAGTAAGTTTTCTTATTAGGAAAAGAGACTGAGGGCAGTTGTATCAGATGTGCTAAGATGTGTTTACATTTTATGTGTAAATGAGAAGTTACAAAACAGTGGAGCTACACGCAGGCTGATAATATATACCTAGTAAAACAGTATGTGGTACTGATACTTTATAAGAGTTGGCACCCTTTTTACTTAAGTTTTTTGAATCATTCAGATTCAAAATAATGTGTGATAATCATATCTTCATGGGTGTCTGGAGGTAATTCGAGAAATTTTATTTCTGCTTTTGTGGTAATTTCGATTATTCTGTGTAGCCTTTTGTGGTTATTCTTCTGTTCCTTCGTTATATCTTTCTGTCATCTTTTGAGACATGCAGCATGTGCTGGGGTAAGTTTCACAAAGCTCTGAGATGGAACAAGATGCAAAGAAAATTATCTTAAGGCTAAATCAGTTATATTAAAGGTTTACCTGTAGCAAGCCAAAAGTACATGGATTACCTGCTTCTGATAGTGCCTGCATTTCTCTCTTGTGGTATGCAAACTACCAAATATTATGGGTTATTCAAAGCGGCATTTGAATGCTGTAACAGAAGCATATCTGGCAGAAGTGGGCCATGAAGGAGTAGGATTAGAAGAATGTTTGAAGTTTGGCAAATGTGAAAATTCAGTGACTGGACCTGGAAGCTTTAAACTGCTGTGATTTAGAAAAATTTGTGCGAATGTGATTTAGGGTGATGGAATGGACATGTGTCCTCATGAGTTTAAGTAATATGTACAGGAGTCTTTGTCCTATTCCGAGCTCTGCAATTCAATTTGGAAAGCTATGTTGTTAACTTTTCCCCACAAATCTAATCTGAAATTAAAGTGGATTTTTGCTTCTTGCAAAGTGCCTATGGTATTGTTCATTAGCTTGATTAACAGGATTTGAGCTTGATGCTGCTTTCATGCATAGTTGTCTGGTGTCTTTTTGGCAAATGTCCTGATTACATCACAGTATTGCAGTACATGGTAGATACTTAAAGGTGAGAAATTGAATAAAGTTATTATTTTGATTAGTTTGAACAACAAACCACAACATTTCACAGTATTCTTCCCATTTTTTCTCTAGTGTTTGAGTAGCAAAGCTTCCGTTTTATGGAAGCCCACGATTCTCCTGTGTTAGGGTGCAACCCCTGTCTTTTGTCCTTGGAATATCAAAACCCCAGACTGTACATTCCTTTAATAGAAATGTATTTTGGGTGAGATTTTAAAAGATGTTTGAGCACAAAATACAGATGGTCAATCAACTCTTGCTTAACCCTTAATGGCTTTGTTCTGGACTATTTTTGTCTTGTCCGCTCTTAAACTTGTGGAAACTTGTGCATCCACAATGTCCTTTGACAGGACATTATACAGTCTTCTCCCATCCCTTGAAGCACCTGGTCCTTTTGCTTATTGAACCATTATTCACTTCATTTGATGGCCTCTAGTTTCTTTTTTAGGCAGCATTAGGGAAGTGTAATATCCAACATGGTCGCTGGTACTAATGATCTCGTAGATCTCTACTTTTCTTTGATGTGTGTTTATTATCATTAGTATCATTAACTGCAGAAAGTACAAATACAGAGCAAGAGCAATCTCCATTGCTGTTCTAAGCTGATTTTTGAACTATGGCTGCTTCTCCTCCTTTTCTTTAATTTCTGTTTTGCCTCCCCTGGCACGTACATTTTATGAGATGAGATTTTCTAGGTTGGAAGTTGGTGTAGGTAGCAAGTGCAAGTATTAAATCTACCTCAACTAACTGAACCTGTGATAAACTGCAGTTCAAGTACTAGGCAGAGAAACAAAGCTTACACCTAAGTAATACTCTTAAAGATAGTAAGAGAATTAACTTCTAGTCAAGTGGTAGAGGTAAATATTTTGGGTTAAATATTTGGATTTAGATTAAAAAATCCTTAGGAGTGATGCATGATGATGTGGTACACATTAATGATAGGGTCATGGTTCTGAACAGTGCATTTTCAGAACATCGCTAATAAAAGAGCCCTTTGGAATGTATGCAAACCAAGTGTGACTTGTACTCTGGGGGTGGTCTTAACTGGGAAGGATTCAGACTTCAGGAAACTATCTTTGCAGATACTGGTAACTCCCTTGAAATCTGAATGTCTCATTAGCAAACTGCCATTTCTTTTGCTGAAGAAAACCTTTGTAAAAACCTTTGTAATGGTGAAGAATGAGCAGAAATAATTAAAAGACAAATTACCAGAATAAGCAAAAACCATTTATGTTTTGGTACAGTAAATTTGATTTTAGGGTTTATGTACATATAAATGTGAAAACTAAAGCATTCTAAATAAAGTTTTGCTGAACTGATATTTAATGACGTTTTTAAGTTACCAACTTTCTTTCTTGCTTTAGCAGACATTTTCAAAATTTTTTACAAACCTTTTTAAGGCAAGTTATGAAGAAGTCCTGAAGGATACTTAGCTTGCAGATTTTTCCCTGCATTTCTCAAAAACTTGGGGGAATGGTGAAAGATGTTAAAATTTTGAAATACTGGTGTTTAATTAAACAGGACCACCTAGACTGTGCTCCTTTTCTGCTCAGTAGATGCAATAAACTCTGCTTTTCAGTAGCCAGTTAAAGTAAAGCTATTTCTTCATGAGGAATAATTTGGGTGTTTTTATTAACAAAGTATTTCAGAATCTGCTTTTGTGATGCCACAAAATACTATAGTGCATGCTTTGTTTGGTTAGAGAATATAGTTAACATAACTTTAGTTTAGATTCATGGATGCTTAGAAGTTACTTTTGATTGGTTCAAGTTGGCACAGAAATTGTTTTGCAGTGGTTGGGGGAGAACTCAATTGTACTGACTAAAACTTGAAGATTAAAATGCATCTGTGTTTTTTCAGCTCAGTTGTTGAGCTCTACAGCACTCGAAAGCAGTATTTGAAAATACATTGCTGCCTTTGCTTGTTATGTATGCTAGAATTTCTGTAAACACTCTCTGTTGGAGCACAGCATCTCATAGCTTGACACACTTTTTCATTCACGTCAAGCAGTGGATTATGTGAAAGCAGCATAGTTGTTGTTGAGTTTACATAGTATGAAAGGATATGTTTTGCCTTTTAGAAAGGGTTGAACAATTTAATTTGATGAAAAATAATAAAAAATAACATGGTAATGGCATATCTACTAGGTAAAAACTTTGTATATGATTTAATAGTCTTCAAAATCTTTCCTAGTGGTACATTTACAAAAATTCTTAGTGATAGCCTCTCAATATATAGCTTCTGCGCATCATCAAGAAATTGTCCTGCTCAAATAGTACATCACAACACTTGCATATTTTATATCTACAACTTATCTGGGGAGGGAAAGAATCTCTTGCTGTTCATGTTCTCATCTTAGATTTCTTTTTTTTTTTAAATCTGTTTGTAATACCTCTCTGTGAAATGTGTCAATTAAAAGGGTGTGCAGTGGTGTCTTCTGAAGGAAGAGGAAGTCATTCCCTGTATCAGAGCTATGGAAGGGCGTAGAGGACGACCACCAAATCCAGATAGACAGCACTCAAGAGAGGAGTCAAGAACGAGACGCCGCAAAGGCCGACCTCCGAATGTTGGAAGCAGTGAATTTCTGGACAATGCCGACACGAAGCTTTTGAGAAAGCTCCAGGCTCAAGGTAAGAACTGTGTTAATATTTTCACAGAGAGAGGGTATCAGTATATAGAGTTAATGTTTTTCCTATAGGAGAGAGTGATTTGTCTCACTAGGATACTAGTATACAGCATTTTATTTTGGATATTTTTTACATGCTCTTATTGAAGACTTTTTGAAAATCACTACACGTATATAGGTTTTAAAGAAGGATGTGCATGTTTAAAGACATGTCTAAAAGCTTACTCTATAGTTACTTTATTTCAATGTATAAAACCTAAAAAACCAGACATCCAGAAATCTGGTGATCACTGAAGTCTTTAATAGCCAAAATCAACAGATCTTTGTTTTCCTTTGTATCTGCTCAAACAGCAGTGGATCTAGAAACTGAAATTAAAACCCACTGAAATTAGCATTTCTGTAAAGTGCTTGGCTGTTCCAGGGAAAACGCTTTTTCGTATGAAATCCCTGATAGTCACAAGATTTAAATGCCTGTTAATTTGAATAATTAGTACCAACATTGACAGTAGAACTTCCATGGTATCAAGTACTACCGTGTATCAAAAGCTGCTTTTAAATAACTATCAGGTACATCCTTGTGAATATCAGTTCTGTAGTCCATAGCTGTATCATGTTTTTGGGATGCATCCAATTCAATATGAAAAAAATTTTACAGCCCATAAGTCAGGACATTTAACTTAAGTGTTCTTTCATGTGCCAAGCATGGATGTGTTTGGGTAACAGCTTTGTATTTTGCATAATGTAGCATTTTTACATAGTGTAATGAAGCGTCTAGCATTTGCTGAGAGGCTTTGTAGTTATTGCTGAGACACAGTAACTAATTCTGGAAGTCCCATCAGTGGGAAAAGATAAGCCCTCTCACTGCGCCATTTTGCTTCATTTTGTGTCCTTCCTTTCCCCATATTGGGCACTTCAAGGGGTGGAGGAGAAATACTTAGGAGGACTCCCAAATGTCTTTTTTCCCTCTACATACTGTAGTACTTATTAAATAGAACAAAACCTCTGGTCTGTATATACAAAATATTTAGAACGTGTAATATTTGATATTACGTATGTTCATATCTTCCTTGCTGCTTTTTTTGTCCTTGTGAAAACATAAGAAATACCTCAGTGGCTCAGGCCAGGGGCTCATCTAGAGCAGAGCTCTATCTGCCGTAGTGGCCAGAGGAGATGCTGCTTGGAGAAACTGCGTGAACCTTATCCCTTCTTGATCAGTTTTTCCTCATATATGAACCCTGGCATGCTGAGATATTTAATGAGTGATGTTGTAGAGCACATTTTTTTCTTATTCCTTTATTTTCTGTTTATTAAACTGTTGCCCATGAATTAGCCTGTTCTTTGGTTTTTAACCTCTTCACAGTGTTTTTTCTACCGGCCTCATGTGGCAACAAGTTCCAGAAGTCTGCTAACTACTGGAACATTGTCATTTTTAACAAATGATGTTCTATTACTGTCAGTGGTTGTTCCTTAATTCCATTATTCCAGGGGTTGGAGAATAACAGTTCTCCAATTTATGTTATCCACCTCTTTGATGATTTTGCACACCTTGATTCTCTCTGTCCTTAGCCTTCTCTCCAGACTGAACAGCACAGGTGTTTTCAGTTTTTTCTCAGAAAGTAGTAGTTCCATCCCTTTGATCCTCTTCTGTGTCCTTTAATTTTAGTATTTCTTTTCTGGGTGTATTAGCTTACATTTACTATATGAGGAAGGTCCTCTGCTATCTTTGCCCACTGTTTTCACAGTGTCACAGAATATTCTGAGTTGGAAGGGACCCACAAGGATTGTCAAGTCCAGCTCTCACGTGAATGGCCTGTGTGGGGATTGAACTCAATGACCTTGGTGTTACTAGCACACTGCTCTAACAAACCGAGCCAATCCCAGGGTTTTGCAGGGCTCTTCCAGAGTTCCTTGCTGTTAGCAAAACCTTGGATTTTCCGGAATGCTTAATATCATCTTCACATTTTGAGATTTAACTTTGCAGTTGCCTTTACAGGTTCTAATACTGATTTGTAAAGAAATCTTCTACTAACCCTTCACTGAAGCTGACTGCTGATCACTCTTTTGCCTGGTGTCATTTAAAGAGCTTTTAGTTTGGAGCTTTTCTTCACTGACCTAACAGCTCAGTTTTATTAATAACGTGTGTGAAACACCTCTCCTATGAAGACAGGCTGAGAGAGCTGGTGTAGTTCAGCCTGGAGAAGAGAATGCTCTGAGGAGGCCTTAGAGCCCCTTCCAAGAAAGCTGGAGATGGACTTTTCACAAGACCTGGAGTGATACGACAAAGGGGAATGGCCTTAGGTTGAAGGAGGGCAGGTTTATATTAGAGATTAGGAAAAAATTCTTTACTTCAAGGGTCTTGAGGCCCTGGTAAAGGTGGCTCAGAGAGGTTGTGGACTCCTCATCCCTGTAAGTATTCCATGTCAGGTTGGATGGGGCTTGGAGCGGCCTGGTCTAGTGGAAGGTGTCCCTGCCCATGGTAGGGCATGGAATGAGATAAAGTATCCATGTTCATTTGCACTGTTGATGTGGTTACTGATACATGGCATGCCATTAATGATAGTTGATAGAAAAATTTTGTAAAAATCTGTGTGTGCAAAACAAATCTGTTTGCTCTGTCTTTACGACATGCAAATGTCTGGAACACAAACTATATCTTTAGTGTTGGACAGCACTGTTTTTATGAACATAATATTTTCTTTTTGTAACAGAAATAGCTAGGCAAGCAGCACAAATAAAATTACTGAGAAAGCTTCAGAAGCAGGAGCAAGCGCGAGCTGCCAAAGAAGCAAAAAAACAGCAAGGTAAATATTACTTGTTGAAGTTTGTGCATGTTAGTAGATTATTTTGAAAAGTGTTAATGAAAAGTTACGTGTCTCTTGCCATGTTCTGCTGATATTGTTTGCTTTTGTTTGTTAGCTATTATGGCAGCTGAAGAAAAGCGAAAGCAAAAGGAGCAGATAAAGATAATGAAGCAACAGGTAAACTATGCAATTGCTAAATACCTCTTTAAATTGTTTTAAATAATTCAGTTTGGTGTATTTCTAATATTTAGTAAATTACTAAGTATGCTGATTACAAAGTGTATGTTTTAAATCTGATTTTAAAGAGCACACTGTGTGTGTTACTTAAAATTCTAAACTCTATTAAATCTACCACTAACCCATGTTCCCAGGTGCCACATCAACATGGCTTTCAAATCCCACCAGGGACAGTGACTCCACCGCTGCCCTGGGCAGCCTGTGCCAGGGCTAGACAACCCTTTCCATGAAGAAATGTTACCTAATATCCAAGTTAAACCTCCCTTGGTACAATTTGAGGCAGTTTCCTCTTGTCCCGTTCCTTGTTCCCTGGGAGCAGCGCCTGACCCCCACCTGGCATCACCCTCCTGTTCAGGGAGTTTAAGAAACTGAGAAGGCTCCCCTGAGCTTCCTTTTTTCTGAGCTGAGCCCCTTTCCCAGCTCCCTCAGCTGTTCCTGGTGCTCCAGCCTCTTCCCCAGCTCTATTGCCCTTCTTCTCCAGACACGCTCCAGCATCTCAATGTCTGTATATGATCTCAGGCATCCCAACACTTAAAGTACTAGTATTAGTTTGCCTGTAAGTGACATCGGTGATATGGGAAGAAGACAGATATGCTGCTTGCCAGTGTAGGGAGAGAGTTCATGCGGCCAAAGCTCAGTTGAAGTTGGAGCTGCCAGAAATGTGGGGGACAATGGAAAAGAGTTTTTTCAAATATATTAATGGCAACCCTGGTTGTGTGTATAAATTAGGAAATGAGGGGCTGAAGAGCAGCGGTGGGAAGGGGCCTGGGGGTCCTGGTTCATGGCAAGTTGGGTATCTGTCAGCAGTGCCCTGGCACCCAGGAGGGATATCTTTGCCCTGGAGGGCATTAGGCCCAGCATCGATGGCCAGGCAAGATGGGGATTGTCCCACTCTGCTCTGCACTGGGGTGGCCTCACCTTGAGTCCTGGGGACAGTTTTGGGCACCGCAATATAAAAAGGACATTAAACCATTAAAGGCTATCCAAAGAAGGCCATGAGGGTGGGGAAAGGACTGGAGGGGAAGTCTTAAGAGGAGCGGCTGGGGGCACTTGGTTTGTTCAGCTTGGAAAAGAAGAGACTGAGGGGAGACTCACTGTGGCCTTCAACATACTCAGGAGAGGCAGCTCTGATCTCTGCTCTCTGTGACCGGTGACAGGACTTGGGAGAATGACTGGAGCTGAGTCGGGAGGTTTAGGCTGGATATCAAGAAAAGATTGACCAAACCCCGAGGGGTGGTTGGGCATTGACAGGCTCCCCAGGGAATGGTCACAGCCCCAAGGCTGCCAGAGCTCCAGGAACATTTGGACAATGCTCTCAGGCACAGGGTGGGATTTTTGGGGTGTCCTGTGCAGGGCCAGGTATTGGATTGATGATCCTGATGGGTCCCTTCCAACTCAGCATACTCTACGATTTTGTGATATCTTGAGGTGTTAAACAAGCCAATAAAAATATAAAACCCTTCCACACCTTTGAAATCCAGATATTAAATCCTGACATACTTTTTTTTTTTTTAAGTAGTAAACCAAAATTGGTGTTACTGCAGACTACCTTAAATATCTCCGTAAGAGATAACAATTAATTCTTGTTGGTAACTGTTTAAATTTTTCCATTAGGAAAGTGCTCAGTGTAGTAGAGAGTGAGCTAGGAGTTGTCACTCTACCATCTATGAGTTAGAGTAGAAAAGGCTGAGAGAGCTGGGACTGTTCAGCCTGCAGAAGAGGAGGCTCAGGAGGATCTTGCTAATATAGCTAAATACCTGAAGGGAGGCTGCAAAGAGGTGACTCCTCTCAGAAGTGCCCAGTGATAGGAGGTTCCTTCTGAATGTTGGGAAACACTTTGTCACCAAAATGGCAACTGAGAATTGGAGCAGGTGGCCCAGGGAGGCTGTGGAGCCTCCCACATAGATTTTCAATAGCAGTCTGGACGTCATCCTGGGTAACTGGTTCTAGGTGACCCTTCGAGGGCAGGGGTGTGTGGACAAGGTGACTTCCAGATTTCCCTCCCAACCTCAGCTAGTCTGAACTTCTGTAGATCGTGACAGTTTCAATGTGTCCACTTCTCAAGACAACCCATACTTGTTAAAGACAAGGAGCACACTATGATTTTCAAATGGTCCTTACATTATCCACGTAATGTAGAAGGGTCCAGGAAGCAAGAATTTTTTAATTGTCAAATGCTTCAAATCCACACCTTGTTTGTCATCATCATATTCCTTTTTGATGTGTAACCTGATAACATTTTTATGATTTCAATATGCAGAGTACTTCTTCTCTGAGATAGTGATCTCTGCTGAAAAGTTTGTTCTGCATTAACTCTAACCTTTGTGGAGTTGGGAGGGTGTAGTACATGCTTTCAACTTTTGTTTTTGTTTTGTTTTAAAGTATAATGGGTGATAATAGAGATTTAAGGTCCATGCTGTGAGCTTTACATGGTGAAAAATGTTCAGCACTGTCTGAACAAGGCCTCTGCTTGATAAGGTTGTATTATGTTGGACTTCTGAACAGTTTAAGGAGCTGGTAGGATTTGCCTGGAGTTTATAAGGCTTCATGTATTGGAGCTCTATTTGTCAGAAAATTTTGCATGTCTTTCTCATCTGTGATTGCTCCTTTGCTGTTAAATATTTTAGATTATCTTTTCTTAGGGACTTGGTTTTGGTTTTAGTTATTTTTTGATAAAGTATCGGTAATGCATCACTATGTGTTCCCCAAAGAGTAAAATTTTAGAGTGGTCCGTGTTCTAGAATCTCAGGCCAGCTCACAAGAAAACAATGTATTCTGTACAGATGGGATTTATCCTCACTGTTGGGAAAACATCTGCTATTCCAGAGAAGATCATTGAGCTCCTTTTCAAGCTTCTGATCTAGGCCTCCCAGCTTGCAGGGCTTTTCCATGGTCTGGGTTTTGCTATTAAAACTTTACAGCAAGTCCGGCTGGATGTATGCATTTTCTTCAGAATGGTCCTTCCTAGTCACTGTGGCTTAACCAGCTCTTTTGAGATAATAAAATCTTAAATAATGTGCTAGCAAATTTTTAATGCTAATTTAACAGACAAACCTATGCAGCTCAGGTAATGTGAAATAATCCCAGTGTTTGCAAGGGTTACATTTCTCAATCAATGTAATAAGCGTTCAGATTTTAGGAACTAATTCACGAGAAAGAAAAAATTAGAATATGGTTGCCCAGCATCCATCTGTGGAGTGCATAACTTGATCATTTTCTTCTCACCATGATATGAAACATGCTTAAATGTGTTGTACTACCCATTGTTCCTGTTCCAATTACTTGTTTTGTTACAGCATGTATACAATTCCCTCCCCTAAACTACATATTAAGTCTTCCAAAAATAGCATCAATTACCTGAGTGCTTTAAAAATCTGGAGAAACTGAAGGGTACTTAACTGAACATGTTACCCAGGTGGCATGTGGATGAGTGTTACTGGCTGACAGAGCATGTGCTTTTGGTTTTGCTGAGCTCAGCTCTCCATGCTGCCCTTGGGACCGTAATGGCCTGAGAGAGGCTGCAAGAACTTAGGCACAAACAGTGCTTTGACAGATCTCGCTATTTCTTGTTCAGGGAGATCACGTCAAAACATTGTGTATTTCATGGCATAGCTCAGTCTTCTGTTCATTCCTAACTAGCTCCACCATTGTGAGCTGGAATTTGAATGCTTTAGGTTGCTTACTTGGTCATTAATCTGGTCCTCTTGAAGCTGATAAAAAAAACCAAACAAACTTTGACAGCTTAAACATGAACACCTGTGCATAACAAGGTGTGGCTTCCTTCAGGGTTGTACCAGACATCATCTAATATCAGTAAAAATTTTAACCGTATCTTGTTCTATGGGAACAGTGACTAAAATGGGTGAAACTCAATAACAAAGAAGTATGTATAAACTTTGTCATTTTTCAAATGTAAAAATAAATTTCCTTAATATATATTTTTAAAAGAGATAACTTTGTTACCCTTGTAGGAAAAAATTAAGCGAATCCAGCAAATTAGAATGGAGAAAGAACTTCGAGCTCAGCAAATTTTAGAGGTAAAAATAATGGCTGAAATGTAATTTTTCTGTTGCCATTTTAAAGAATGTTGTATTTTAATAGTCACACATGTAGTTGGGAATGTAACTAAATATAACAGCTCTAACAACCTGGACTTCCAAAGGCCAGTTCAAAAATGTGTCTTAAAATATTTTTCTTTAAAGATCAGCATTAACTGTAATCCCTAATCTTACAAGTATTCACTCGGGCTTTTCGGCACAATTTTCTACCAGAATAGTCTTGTGTGTACTTAAGATAACACCAGAGCAATTCCTGTGCTAGAGAACAAGTTTGCAGTAACAGGATGTTAAAACAGTATAATGCTCTGCTCTGTATGAAGTGCAGTGGGTTTAAAAATACTATGTCTATATTAGAGTATACTCTACAGGTTTGCTAGTGTACTAGCAAAGATAGATTGCTAGTTTTCAAGTCTCCACTGACAGAAAAATTAATAGTAATCTCTTTGCCATTGATATTGTTTCTATGTATACTTGATTTCTTAAATTAGCCAGGTGAAGCAATTTTGAGTGGGACTTGAAATTCTGGTTTAATTTTTATAAAGTAACTGAAATGTAAATTGATTGATCATGAAAGCTGCATCAGAGATTCCTTGCAATGTACAGAGTAAGTGATGATGTTCTTAACTTTTAAAGGTACATAACTTTGTTTCTAGTCAGATTATTTTCAAGTTGTGATGGTGCTGTTGTGTGACCTGTTTTGCATGCACAGGCAAAAAAGAAAAAGAAGGAAGAAGCAGCAAATGCCAAATTATTGGAAGCGGAAAAACGAATAAAGGTTAGTTTGGAGGACCTCCAAAAACAAGAGCTGTGTTATTGTACATAATGTATGTTGATGTATGAAAGCAGTAAATTTGGGATGCTGTTCATCGATGATGAAGCTGTACATAGAGACAGCGTATAATAACATGTACTTATGGTTATAAAAAGGCATGAAGCATATGCAGAAGAGTTTGTGTATGTGTGACACACACACACAAATACATAGAGACAGTACTTTTTTATGTGGCATTACCATGAGTTTTGCTTATGTGACACCTGGTATGCATAACAAAATGTTCCTGCAGTAACATTATTTACAATATTCTTTTAAGCATACTGTATCAAAAAGATACGTTGTTTCTCAGCAAGCATAGTCTTTTCTAGGCTGTAATGCATACAAGACCACAGAACTCTCTTACAAATACTGGAAAACAGTGTGTGTGTGTGTGTGTGTGTGTATATATAGATGTACTTCTGTTGCTGCTTTGGCATTCTAGGTATGTTCTAACATGGAACTCCCAACTCACCAGACTTACTGTCATTGTATACTCTGTGTACTTCCCTGTGCTCTGTTCATGGAGGTCAGGGAAGTTAGAATTTAACTCAGATGTGCTGTTTTAGTGTGGCAGAACGGTGCAATTTGGTAAGTAAATTTTGACTGATGTTTTAAATACACTTTTGTTCTTCTGTTGAAGGAGAAAGAGATGAGAAGGCAGCAGGCTGTTCTTCTGAAGCACCAGGTTGGTATGTTTGGCTGACCAAACAGACAATGCCAATTGTGAGCTACTACTTTAAGTTATATGGGGGGGTGGAATCCTCAAAATACGCCCTTTTTAAACTTCTGGGTTTGACTCCTGCACAGATTTTCTTTCGCCTTATGATTTTTTTGCTTTGCTTTGGTATTGGGGTCTTTTGGGGGATTATAAAGTGGTTTTATGACTTTGTGATTTCTGTTTCATAATGTTGTGCCAACTCTTTCTACCAGGAGTTGGAGAGGCATAGACTAGATATGGTATGGGTATGTTTATTTTTGTACATCTAACACCGCATTGTGATTTGGTTGTGATATGGTTGTCATAGCAATGCATAAAATGTAGCACTGGCTGCTGTCATATTACATACTGCTGCATGGCTTTACAGCACAGTGCATTGCATACATCTGCTTGTCTTGTCTGTTAAGGAAAAAAAGACATGTCTTGAACATGTGTATAAATTGAATGTGGCAGTAACTAAATGTGGTTTTTAGCCAGGGATCTATGTTACTGATGTCCCAGTAAAAAATGGACTAGTATATAAAATCAGGGATTGATGCAAAATTAACAGGTAGTCACTTGGTTGATTTTTGCAAGCCTTGTCCCATTCACTGAGAATGAATCTAGACATTTTAAATACAATTTGATTTAACCTGTTTTAGAAATCAGGACGATGTCTTCCCATTGTAAGATACTGAGGAAATTAGCTTTCAGTTGGTGGTAAATACATAATGTTATAAGTATACAATGAAACATTACAATGTAATCCTAGCCTCACCAAATTAGATGATAAAATTCCTATAGCCTTTAAGGGGGCCAAGAGTTGCTGTACAGCTGTTAAGGCAAAACCCCTGTACTTGGTGCCCTAGAACAGTGCTCCTTAATGTGTTTGAAGCTACTGACATAATTTACTGAGGGACAGGCATCAGTAAATGCAAGTGTTGTTGCGTACATATATGAACCACCACTGGCTTGATTAAAACTGATCTAGAGCTGATAAAATTAATCATGATAATTTGTTGCTTGGTTACAAAAATGTTAATATTTGCAATGTTTGAAAAAGACCAGTTTAAAATTTATGCTGAATTGGCTATTGAAGAAGTAAATTGCAAGTTCCGTCATAGCAGATGTAAGGTAACTGACCTGTTCCAGCCAACCATTATGCTTTTTGTTCTGCCAGCTTATGAAGGAGCATCACAACTGACCATAAGTAAATCTGTATGCTTCTTTTTTACACTGTCTCCATGTTCATTGCTTTACCTTTTTGCTTTTGATTGTTCTTGTATTTGCTTTCTAAACCTGAACTAAAACATGCACAGACTTGGCCATTCTTGTCCTATATTTAGTATTTACTGTGACTTGTCTATTAATGCTAAGTTTGTTACTTTGCTTTTTTACTGATTTGAAAATGTGGTTTAGTTTTGTTCTAATATTACCTGCTTCAATAGGAACGAGAACGGAGAAGACAACATATGATGCTTATGAAAGCCATGGAAGCACGGAAAAAAGCAGAAGTGAGTATTAACCTCTAAAAGTTTGAAGTTTTCATTGTTTCATTCTGCAGTCATCTGTAGAAGAGCTGTGTCTTTGTACATTATGTATAATTTAATATGTGTACATTGCAGCAGTAGGACAAGAGCCATTAGGCACAAATTGAAATACAGGAAATTCCATTCAAAGTTAAAAAAACTGGTTTACTTGGAGGGAGATGGTTGAACACTGGCACAAATTGCCCAGTTTTGAGAGTTTTGGATGTTTTTGAGAGGAAACATAAGTAAAATGCAAAAACCCCATAATTACTAACTTACTTTTTGTTTTACTTTTTATGTATTTATTTCTCTATATCCTGAGACTCTTCTTATGTCTGTATCCTGAGACTTTTGTAAACAAAGTACAGATAACTAAGATACTGAAATACGATAAGCATCATTATAGCAAGTAGTTGTTAAGGAAATTGTTAAAATTTTCTCTATAATGTATTTACAAATTTAGATAAAAGTGACTGACCAAAACCTAGAAAAACTGAATAATACTTCAGTGCAAGGAAACAGAGGAAGATGATACCCTAAGCACCCATTCCACTGGCTAAGTGGTCACTTAGTCTGATCCAGTGCTGTAATTATATTCTTACTCTAATAGAAATAGAACAGTGTTTATTTCAACCAATAAAAGTAAACTTACAATAGATTATGAAACTTACTGCAGTTAAAGTTTACAGTTTTAATAATAACTGTAAATTACTGTGTTGCCATGTAAATATCCATATATACTACTTTTGTTTCTTCTGTCATAGTGTTTCAAATTGGCAAAAACAAGTTGTAGGAAATGCCAGTTGGCCTTGAGACGTTGACATAGGCTAAGATAAAAAGCAATAAAACATTTTCAAAAAACCAATCAGAGAGTATTTTCCATTTTAAAATGAAGTTGGGGATTTTGTGCTGCTTTAGTGTATTGTGATTTTTCCATACAAGATGTCCCTTATGAACTCAGCATAAAGAGAGCCTGTGTTGGCAGTACAGAGGATGCTTACACAGTTGTAGAGCAGCAAGCAGCTGGGTAGTTCTGAATGTCACTGCTTTTTTTTCTGCCAGTGTAAATTTATTGGTCCAAACATGTTCTTTGTGTCCAATGTGAAACTTGATCTTGCATAAAATCCACTAAAGACTGTAGTAGTAGAAGTCATGATCTCTGTGCACTCACAGTGGTTATCCCCAGGTGTCACCAGTGGTCTGGTATACGATACATTCTATATTCCTATAGAATGAAAAGGAAGAATAAAAAGTCAGGGGGCCTGCCAGAACTCTACAGAGAAGTCAGTGCTTAAGACTGACATACAAATGCATCTGAGCCCTGACTTAGTATTGCCCATACTCTCATTGTTGCAAAATATGGTGATAGTAAATGGACGAGACTAGAATGACCTCTTAAATTAACAAAATAGTAGGGAGTGGTTCTGAGCAATGGGAAGCAGCTTGACTCGGTTCTTTAGCCCTTTGGTGTCCACAGGTGAAAAGCACATACAGTGTCTCCAATTTTGTATTGTATAAAGTTCTTAAGTAGTGGCTCACACACACATACGTGTGTTTGTTTAAATGCACAGTTCTGTACCCTGAAGAGATGGCATTGAATGTGGCAGATTCCATACATTTTGCACTCGATATTGGTTGCACAGTGGTGTGTAGGGAATTGTGGCATCAGGACAATGGATTGGTGTTGAACATGTGGCAGCAGAACTCCTGGCACCGGAGATGGGAAAGGCCATGGGAGCTCCAGGTTCAGAGTCAGTCTTGGTGTGTTACAGACAGAGTTAGTGTAATATTGGTGTGACTCCACTGTGGAGGGTGTTTAAGAGACAAATAATAGGTGCTTGGCTTCTCACTTGATGATCCCTATGTTCTGGTTGTGCAGATAACACATAAAGGACTGTTCAGTTTCAGGTTGCATGCAAAGTGCATGGTAATTCAAGGCCAGAAGCTACCTGTGTTTGAACAGATGAGTTGTGTTTTATAAGGTATTCATATCTAGTTTATGTATTATGGGACTTTTTAAACCATGTATTGTTTGGAGACGTTTCTTGAGTGGTCTCTGCTGTAGCAGGTGCAGATTAATGATATTGGTGTGTAAGCAGAGCCTTTAAAATCATGGCAATTCTTTGCCATATTTTCACTCAGTCATCTTTCTGAAATGGATTCTTCAAAGAGTTTCTCAGTGCAAACATACTTAAAACCTGTGTCTGCATGGACAGGAGAAAAAAAAGTGAATCTTAGATAATTTTACAAATTCAGTGATTTTGTTCTCATTTTCCCCATCCCTTTGCTTTAATGCAGATTCTTTGATTGATGTGGTGATTATTGAGGTTACAGAAATAGTGCTTTTCAAGTTCTTAGATTGTTCCTTTGTAAGCTTAAATTGTGGGGTTTATTTTTTTCCCTTTTAATTGTCTTAAGGAAAAAGAGCGGCTAAAGCAAGAGAAACGTGATGAAAAAAGATTAAATAAAGAACGTAAACTGGAACAGCGACGACTGGAATTAGAAATGGCAAAGGAGCTAAAGAAGCCTAATGAAGATATGTGCTTAGCAGACCAGAAGGTAATCACAGCAACATAAACTTACTTTTCTTGCTTCTTGTTTGTATATTTTATAATTCTGCCAATAACTTTTTTCTTGCAGCCACACTCAAAGCATTCAAGTTTTAATCGAGGTAATTAGAGAACTATTTAAAATATATACAAATACAAGATACTAGGACACTACGCAGTAGCATATGTTTAGTTAATAAAAAGCCTTTTGTTTAAAAGAGGCCTGCTTCCCAAAGAGCACAATTGCTTCAAAAAAAATCTTTATTCAAGTTATTTTTACGTCAGGAAAATGCATCATGTCTCAGTACACAGGCACTAACTAGATAGTCATCTAGAGAACTCTTACAAGCTGTTGCTCAAAAAAAATTACTCTCCCAGTCTTCCAGGTTCTTAGTTCTTTTCCTTAAGGACTTGACAAAAGTCGAGTTCAAAGTCTCTGTTCCAGAGAAATCCCTTCCTTTTTTCCCCTAAATAATTTTACACCACCTTTTACAGTAGTTTGGCTCAGAATAGATCCTAACAGTGTCTCCTGTCCAAAAAGGGAAGTATTTCTTAATCTCTTCCCTCCTATAATTTGTGAAAAGTTAAACATGTTTCAGCATTGAATGGATGAGGGGTGCAGTTTCCCTATCGCCTGTACCTTCCAGCATTGTTGTGCTGTGGGTCAGAAGGAAGTGTTGATCAGTTTTCCCAGCTGGTATCAAAAAAGTTTTCTTTTGAAATTTGCTGCTGAATCTTTTACATTTTTTCTTTACTTTCCAGCCTTTCCCAGAGTTGCCTCGCATCCCAGGCCTCGTTCTTGATGGAAGCACGTTTTCGGATTGTCTCATGGTAGTGCAGTTCCTGCGTAACTTTGGTAAAGTTCTCGGCTTTGATGTGACCGCAGATGTTCCCTCCCTGAGCGTTCTTCAAGAGGGTTTGCTCAACATAGGGGACAGCATGGGAGAAGTACAGGACTTGCTTGTGAAACTTGTCTCCGCAGCTGTGTGTGATCCAGGACTTGGTACAGGATACAAGGTAAAAAAAAAAGAAAAAAATCCATATTAAACACTCTGTATGTATGAATGTATCCTAAAATGCATCTCTGGCACCTCTCTCTTATGGATTTCCATTCTCTTTCTTAATTCATTTCTTCAGTGTCACAATTCTAATGTTACTCCAAAACTTTGTGTCCCATCAGCCTTCCATTTTCCAGAAGTGATGTACTTCTGTGCATTTTCTCTACACACAAACACACATCCCATTTTTATTTGGACCTTTTGTAGGGCACTGCCACATTTGTGGCCATGTATTTTAACTCCTTTCCATCCATTCCATTGCATTCTTACCCTCATGTTATATTCTCAGTGAATTTTGCCATTTCTTTCCCTAAGGTCTGGTGTCTAGGTCACTTAATCAAAACCCTAATTCATTCATGGCTCTCGTTCTTACTGGCCTTCTTTTTCAAGCCAATACAGCTTTCTTCTACTCTAAAGCTCTACATAGCATCATTGAACAAAGCAGCATTCATCAAGTTTCAGTTGGACCATGCCTTTTTACACGTAATCCATTTAATTATTATTAATGTTATCTCTGTTTTTAAAAATGTAGAGATGAAGACATTCTGATTTGTTACTGCATTTAAGATTTACATTTGCTTGCATAGTTTCAAAGAATAATTATGTTTAAGTCCTTATGTAAAAATGCAAACAAACCCATACCATCTTCTATAAACAATAATACAGCCTACAAAGGAAACCAGTATTTTTTAAACATGATTGTTTGAAATGTCTTTGTTCTTTCTAGGCTAAAACTATTCTTGGGGAGCACTTACTGAATGTTGGTATCAATCGAGATAATGTGTCTGAGATTCTGCAGATTTTCATGGAGGCTCACTCTGGGCAAACAGAGCTGACAGAGAGCTTGAAGACAAAAGCTTTTCAGGCACATTCTCCAGCTCAGAAAGCATCAGTACTTGCTTTTCTGGTCAATGAGTTAGCATGCAGCAAAAGTGTAGTAAGGTAAGATTTTTCCCAAACAGGTGTGTAAAAATAAAATTATAAAAATGTTGTAGTTCAGAAATGCTCTGTATTCACTGTGTTCTGTTACAGGAGGACTACTGATGTTCTTCTTAAAATGAAAGCTGAAATTGGTTGAGTTAATGCTTTTTACCTTTATGTACTGTTGATATGATGGAAGAATAGAACTTTTCCATGTTTGGTCTGTAATTTTGTTTTCAAAGCTTGAACCAAAATTTCTCTAACAATTTTTGGAATAAAAGATGAGGTTGATTACAAAGAAATTTACTAGGTATTCTAGGGAATAATTTAGAAGAGTTATTCGAGGGTTCTGCAGTACACTGTTTTCCCTTTTTCCCTTTTGTTTTTGAAGATGTTTGTTGTCCAAATACTTTAAGTAGGATCATAAGGTGAGTGGCAAGCCTGATGTATCATCATAATAATTCAAGGAAGTGTATATTGCATTTGTGGTCAGTAGTGTATAGCATTTCATAATTTTAAATCCCCCCTATGTTCAACAACTTGTCAAAACCCACCAACGTGCAATAAAAAGTTAGGAAATGCCAGTTTCTAGGGTGCCTGTTCTTCCACAGACTGACTTCCTGTGGTAAAGTCTTTCATCGCCTGATTGAGTGCTGCTTTGTTTCCTGGTGTATTCTGCTGGGTTTGGGACACTGTGCTGCAAAAGTTAATTGGGGTTGTGTAAGGCAGGAGTGGGAGAGATGCTTCAAGTTTTCCAAAGTTGAAAAACAGCAGAAGTGGGCAGTGCAAGTGCTGTGCGTCAGCTGTGCAAGAAAGTTCATGCATATCAATCAAATTCATCATAGAAACTTCCTCTTGTTGCAGATGACTGTGAAGTCTTATTTGTAGAAATGATCAGTCAGAACTTGAGTTTCTATATTTTGATCATAGAAACAACTATAATCTGCTGAATTGTTGAGGTCATGATGTCTCGGAAGTGGGCTCGCACATGGTGACTGTACCAAAGCCCTTTTTTTGGTTCTTCAGTGAAAAGTCAATGTTGGATTGTAGATCCCAGGGATCCTAGGCAGAATACCTCAGATGTACCAGTGGTAACTGTTTTTTCAGCACAGGGCTACATGCTTTGTGGCAAAGACATTTGGAAGCTTGACACTGAACTAGAGCTACAAAAAGAAATGTTGAATGCCGTGCTTCTTGTGGGAAGAAAGCTGAGGTGATACTGTGGATAAAGACTGACATACGTACAGCAGTTGTGCTGCATTGGCATTCCTAGTATTGTGATTTCCCTTGAAATGATTTATTTTGAATTTTAATGATTTCTCCAAGACAGTTATTTGAGGGGGAAAGTGTTTATATATAAATGTCTGTCAGAAAAAGATACATAAGTTCACAGTTAATGGATTATTTTCATCTTTGACAGTGAAATTGATAAAAACATTGATTATATGTCAAACTTAAGGAGAGATAAATGGATGGTTGAAGGCAAACTTCGGAAGTAAGTTTCATTTCCTTAAATATTACAATATATTGCTTTTTTGCCTTTGTTCATGTACGCTGCTGTATAGGGAATTGGCTCTAAGCACAAAATCAGTTGATGAAGTTACAGGTTTACCAAGAAATTAGTAATCAAACTGCTTAATCTTATAAGGCAGATGTGGATTCGGAATGTTGCAACACCAGTCTTTTACATCTGTTAAAGATGCATGAGATTCAGAGGGTTAGTGTCCCTCAGAATTGGAGCAAAGTAAAGTCTATTTTGTACTCTTTGGAGGAAAGTAAAAACTTTTTAAGAGGAATATTAAAGGAGCCATAAAATTGCTATTGACAATCAAAGTTTATTTGAGCCTACCATAATTCCCAGTGTTCGTTCTGAAAGGCATTTTAAGACAACGTGATTTTTCATACAGCAATTGCCAATCGAATTTTGCTAATTTATGTTATCTTAGTGTTTCTCATCTGTCAGTGTCACGTTGTTCCCTGTAGCTAGGGATCATATGTAGAATGCAAACTTTGAGATATTTTTTATATTTCTATTTAAGGTAAAATTGGAATTTCTTAAGGGTTGTCAGTTTCATATTCACTGTTCTCCCATCCTACAAGACAAAATTCCATACAGCAAGCATACTGGCTCCAACCATCAGGAAGCTGGACGGCATAAAGTTAATGAATCACAGGCGGTAAAAATGCATAGCCAGACTCTGCTTTTTTTTTTTCTTTGTCATCTTTACCTCTTGCTAGGAATGGTAAATCCTTTCTTAGTCCTTGCTTTAGGTACTTGTGTTTCTAATCTTATGTCTCCATTTTTTCCCTTTAATGTATCTCAGAAGGAAGAAGGAGAGAAGTAAAGAAGAAGGACAAGAGGGAGGTAGAGGAAAAAATTAGACCAATAAAAAGAAATTCTCTACTAATACTGCAAATCCCAGTCTGCACAGAGTTAATGTATTTTATCCTTTAGGATAACCCAGATACTTTTTTTCTGTCTTCATCTGTATCCTCTTGATGGGATATAGTTTAAAAAGTTTTTTTTAAGTTCTGATGTAGCCACAAGTTACCATTAGCAAAATGGGACCCTTCCCTGTCCTTGTCTTCTTAGGGCCTGCTTAGTCTTTCTCTCCCTCCATCAAACTGTAAGTACTTGTAGATGTAGGATCTTCTCTTTTCCTTATAATCTCTAATTTCTTTCCTTTCAAATAGTGAGCATAATACCCGGAAGTTCCAAGCTCCTCCTGCTTGCTACAATCATTTCTTGGTTTTTTTCCATCATGTGTGGATTTCAGGTTCCAGTAGTGCTCTCCCTATTTTCGAGTGCAAGTATTGCAGCAAAGCTCAGAAGTGTTGCTCTTTTGCTTCTTTGAATTCACTGGGCGTGATTCATCTCTTTCATCTTTGATTCAAAATTTTTGAGTTTTCCACTGTTTTTCTGATGAATTCCAAGAAGGTTTTAGAAGACCCTTCTTTTATCAGTTTTAAACAATGTTTTCTTCTTTATTATGTCAATTGTGTTTTCCATAAACCCCTACAGCTGTTCTGGGGCTTCTCTGAAAAGAAATCCCTAAACCTCAGTCTTCTTTTTGCTATTTTTTTTCTACTTCCACACTTCATTCTAGCACGTTACCTTCCCCATCCATTCACATCTTGGTCTAATTTTTAAGCATCATGGTCCCGAACAGTTTTGCATGGGAATACCTGGTTAGTCAAGTACTCACTGTGTGATCAGCAGCTGTGGCCTCTTTTCACATGCCTACAGACCTTTATTTGCCCCTCAGCACATGCCCCTCTTGTAGGGGATGAATAATGGAGGCTGAGGAATGGGTTTATTTGATCTCAGCCTGGCTTGCCAGTGTTTGCAGATGTTAATCTTCAAACCTCTGTGTCCAGGCTGCCTGGAAGTATATTCAAGTAGGATGAGAAAAGATTCTATCTGCATCAGATATGTTTGATTAGGGATATTTTTTGTGCTTATGTTCTCACTTTTTAATGACATAAGCTTCTCAGCTGGGGAGGAGGGCAAAAATAAATACAAAAGCCTGTGCTTGATGGATACAAATAAGCAACAATAAAATCCCAGGTTGGAAAAGGGAATCACTGTATTTTGTTTTAAGGGATGCTTTCCCTCTCCCCACTCTTCCCTTCTCCTCCTTCCCTCAAGGATCTTAATAAGTGTAATATATGTGGTTAGAAATTGAATTCTGAATTGCCTGGACTGTTTCTGCTTAGCTGATGGTTAATGAGAGTTTGCATCTAATTCCTTCTTTATCACATTTAGATGTGAATCTTGCTACTAATCTCTTTCTTTGTAAAGGCACCTGTCTCATACAGTCAATTGACCTTTCTTTGTGCTTTCTGTGTGGCAGCTGTGGTCAGAAGACTGTCTCACCTGAGATAATTCTGTGATTTTTTTTTTTTAAACTAGATAATCAAAGTCTCAGCATCTCCTTTTCCATTACATGTCTTCTCTTTGGCATCTCTTTTGTAGCCCGATCAATATAAAACAGAAGAAAAATTAAATACATCCTCTTAAAGAATTAGGTAATAATTTGGTTTTTTACAAGACTTGAAACAAGTTTTTCACTTGTGCAGCAATGTTCTTTTAACATGCCAGTGTTATGGTATGCTCTAAGTTAATTTCTGTTGAATGAAACCATTTCAACTGTAAATGATGATGGTATATGAAAAGCAGCGTCACTAAAGGGAGAAATTACACCTTGAGTTTGGGTAGGAGATGCTAATGCTGATTTGCAAAACTTCCATTTTTTGAGATGCAAGGTGAAATATGTTAAAAGTACATTAAAAGTAAAATGTTCAGAATTTCTTTGCCTTGGTACTACCATTACTTACATGCAGAAATTATGAGGAAGGCATGAAAGCTAAGTCAGAAGGTGAATTTTCCTTCTGTGATTTAGTAAACATTATAGATCAGATTAGAGCAGGCTTAAGTCAGCCATATGGTTCTCTGATGGGCCACCCACTCTTATTATAGGACAGTAGACTTTATAATTCTCTCAGCAGTTGCAGATGCAGGTTTGGTCCATACCTGAAGGTGAGAAAGACAGAACAGTTTCCTAAGTGAGGGTTTTCTTCTCTTAGTGAACCATGCGTAGGTAGCAACAGAAAAATTATGCTGCTTCTTGAAATAACCAAACATTTTAAAAGTTACACTGGCATTGGTTTCTGCCTCTGCTTAGGGTACGGACTGCTGCCTTCTTATGCTTGTGGTGCTACCAAAGGAGAGTATCTTTGGTTCATTTACATCCTTGATAATTTGCAGTATCGTGGAAGCTTCCTTTAATGCTTGACAGCATTACATCTTTAGTTTTGCTTTCAATACAGGTAGCCTTTTTTGTTTCTTCTCACTCCCCTTAGGTATATGAAAGAGGTGTTGGCACGTCATTGAACATTCACTTGCCAGTTTTATTACTGAATTGTCTTTATATCTTAGTGTAAATTGTCTCTAAATTTGTCCAGTGCTGCAGCAGTCAATCCAGTCATTGACTAGTGATTTTGGTAGTTAATTCCTGTGTATGGGCAGGAATTTCCAGTCCACACGAAGAGGGTTTGATGGCTTGAAGTTATCCTGGTAAAAAGGAAATTAGTTTTCTAAAAAAACTTAGTTCAATCGCCTGAGTGGTATTGATGCTCAGTGACACTAAGGGTTTTTGCACCACACATGAAAATGTTATTTGCTTCTAAATTCACTGAGAGGCCTGAGATTTTTTTTCTTTTTTTTAAAAGGTATTTTAAATCATTAAAACAGGTAAACATCCACTTGATTTGGAAAAATAAATGTATAAAACTTTATAAATTCTCCAGTGGATTAACCAGTGCATAAAAACCCAACCCAAACCAAAACAACAAACCCAAAGCCCAGCAGTTTTCAAGTCCCCTTGATGATTTCTTGGCTAACAGTCTTTTTCTAAAAGAAGTGCTGCTCCCAGTTGAACAGTGACACCTTCATTTCAGTCTGTGCTGTTGAGGACTGGCTCTGGTTATCGGCATTTTAGAAGGCTAATAGATTTGTCAGTATTCCCTGGAGCCAGTACTTGGACAGCACTCATTGTACTTGTAGCCACTTGCTGTATGGAATATTGTTCTGTAGGATGGGAAGAGAGAGGAGTACGACAAGGAAAAATTACGTCCTGGTAATTGTGTTTGTCGTTACCGTTCTGCTTTTCCCATCCTACCTTCTTCAGTCATCTCTTACAAAATCTTTGTCTTTTCTACACGTTTATGAATCTCTTCTAAGTCAGTTGCGTTTTTGGTCTGCGTGATAAGTGACTGGTTCAGCCTGGCTATTTACACCTCCTGTGGTTCAGCATGTTTGCCTGCAAGCTCCCTGATAGGTGGAACTGTAATTTTTGCTGTGTGGAATCTTGTCTTATAGGGGTTTTATAGAAGAAGGAGGTCTACTACAACCATAATAACTGGTATGTAAGTTTCCCTTTTCTTTCATAAAAGGAAAATTGACAGTTTGATTAATCTTTAGTAATTAAGGTAACTAAAATTCCCCAGAAAATAAGTATATCTAGAATAAAAAGATCAGCTAAAGGCCTAAAGTCAAATAATATTTAAAGTTCACAAAAATCTGAAAAAAAAAAAAAGAGAAAATTAAACCAATATTGCCATTGCCATGCAATGTATATAATTTCGTACTTCCAAGTGAGGATTTTTGCCTTTCCCCCCACTCCCTCAGACACAGGTGTTTTGTCATCAAGTTCTTAAATGCATTAAATAGAACCATTTCAACTTCTTTATCTTTTTTCTTCTATATCGTCTTTCCCGACTTCTCAAAATCCCTCCGGTGTTTCATTTCTTCTGGACAGTTACACAATAAAATTGACCTGCGAGAAACAAAGTCTATTCAGAACGGAACCAAGAGTTGTAAGGGGTTTTATAACCTCAGTTTTTCTTGTTGACTAGTGACAATGAATCTTGAGAAAATACAGTGTCATGATAGAACAGAAGCTCTACTTTAAATCTGACATCTATGATTTTCTTTCAATCTCATAGGAGGAGAGGTATGTTTATGCTACAGACATAATCCATAATTTCTCCCTTTCTCATGTGTTCTAAGGCTTAGAATCATTCATGCCAAGAAAACTGGTAAAAGAGATGCTGCAGGCAGTGGGGATGGAGGCGAGGAACCCCATTCCTTGGAGACACCCGCACCTGGCCGCAAGCGCCGGCGGAAGGGAGGGGACAGTGACTATGATGATGATGATGATGATGACAGTGATGATCAGGCAGATGAGGATGATGAGGATGAAGAAGACAAAGACGATAAAAAAGGAAAGAAGGCAGAAGTTTGTGAGGATGAGGTAGGGAATTTTTAGTATATTGAAATTTTTTTTGCCAATAAACTAAAACTTGTTTTCCTTCTGTTTTTCTGTAATATGGTACTGTTTCCCCAAAATGTTGCCATGAAAAGGAGGGAAGAATAACTTACCTCCAATGTTCTTAAATTTTTATTAGTTTTTATTATTTTGTTAACTAAAAAACAGAAGAGTAAAGTTATGTTTAACATTCTCTATTGTGAAGCTTGAGTGACCTTCCTGTGTATTTTTTCACAGCTTCTCCCAGGTAGTCACTGCCTGACTGTATTTGATCACAAGATGGTAAATTCTGTTAGTCAGTGTCAGATACAATACAGGAAGGATCACTGAATGATTTTTAGCTTGCTGAACTGCTTTTAATGGAAATGCACAGGCTTCCACTGGATGGAACCTGATACAAGGCACAAGCAATAGAACTACGTTTTAGTGCACTTGGTGTTGCACTGGGTGTTTTCTGTTTGCCAGAAAATGATCCATTCATGCAAGGTTTGAAGATTTTTAAGACTGCTTGAACAGTGCATATATCCAACATATGTGAACTCAGATCTTTGCATACACCCTTTATTAGAAACATAGCTAATTTCTAGAGTAGGAATAGCCCTTTGTGATGTTATTCTGGATTTATTTCAAGTACTAGAATTTGTATGAATTTAAGAGAATACCTTAAAGGAGCAGCCCAGAGTTCTCAAAAATAATTCAGAATTAAAAATAAGTAGTATTTAGATTTCTAATCTCAAGTCCATCCCTTAATCCTTTTCCCTCTTGTATAATCTCCTGTATTGGTGCACTGGGTGTTTCATAGACAAAATTCCAGTAACTGGACAGAAATTCATTTTCTGATCTACCAGAAGTTCCATTGCATTTGTGTTCTGTGTGGTTTTTCAGAAGGCTTCATTCTGATACACTTTTACAGAGCCAAGTAATACAAGAGTTGTATCTTATGGTGCAGATGATTTTGGCCATATTCTTTTGGAAATTTACTGTTATCTCCAAAGATTTTCTTCAACTAAATTAAAACTCTTCTCATGGAAAAGAATCTCATTTTTAAACAGTCAAGAAGAAGGCAACCACGGACTTCATCATGAGTGCATTTCTCTTCAAAAATCAGCAGGATTGATGCTGTAACTTTTATAGCAGAGTTGTAATTTAAATTGGCTCTACAATTTCATGTAGACATTGAAATAAAATACAAATGTGGACTGACCAAAGACTTACTGATAAGATTTTAAGACATGCCATTATTTAATGCATGAGAAACACTTAAAATTATCTTGACTATCTAAAAAGCTTCATAGAAATGAAGATTAAATTCTACAGTGTTGTGTTCATGCACAAACTGAGTTACTTCCAGTTTTCGGCAAACAATTGGCCATGAGCTTTCTCCTTTGTCCACATCTGGGGTGGTTTGAAAAGATTCAAGGTGTATCCTCATTTCAGTTATGTTGTTGCTAGTGAAATATATTGCACAAGCACACAATTTGAACTTTTTGTTCTCTTTAGTATTTTCCTCTCATTTTCTGTTACATCTTTTTCCTGTAATAATGATAAGACATAGTAGTATGATTTTATCCTGAAATAAATTTGGTGTGACAGTAGATTTGGTGATTACAGGATGATGGGGACCAGACAGCAAGTGTTGAAGAACTAGAGAAGCAGATCGAAAAACTGACAAAGGTGAGAGAGACCATTAGTCTTTTTTCTTCTACAAATGTTGTTACTGGATGTCAGGAGTTAGTATATTAAACATAATTTTCAGTGCTCCAAGTTAATATAAATTGAAATAAGTATCTACTCTAGTTTTGTGAAAGTATGAATGATGCTCCAATTCATGACACCTGAATTTTGAGTTCAGTCTGGTGGCCCTAAGTGGATGTCACTCAAAAGGCAGTTAATAATAATAGTTGATAATATATTTCCACTTCTGAGACTAAAAAGTAATGTAATCTTTATCCAGATCTGCTTGATATATTCGTGTTTGTTGATCTTAGAAAGTGATGACAAATTCTGTATATGAGAAGCAATGGCTTCAGTTATACAATGGATTGTGGTTCTCATGCCCTCCTTTGCATGCTGATTTCTGCAGTTGTGCTCCAAGCTAATACAGAGCTGTCTGGGCTTCACATTTTGAAAGAAGCAGCAGTAGAATAGGAAGAGAAGTGTAAATGAGAAAGATGTAATGCTCTAATCGGGGGTACTCATGGCCCATGTTTTTATTGTTCCTATTAGAAAATTTGTCATTTAAGACTTTGTGTGTTGGTTTCTCTCATGTTCCAAATTGCAGTAAATTAGCAGTCCAGGATTCCACCTGACTCCCAGCAGTGTCAAATTTAGCAGAACAAGAACTGAATAAACAAACTGAAGTTCTTGTTGGCCCCCCTCAAAGAGCTGTGTTATGTTCAAAGACAGAATTTATTTTTGTGAATTGTTGTTCTCATTCTTTTATGAACAGCTAAAATATCTCATTACTCTCCTATCAGCAGTTGCACTATCATCTATCTTTGGGCCTCTGTTTACCATTTGCTGATGCTGTTTAACTGTTAGGATTTCAGCTGTTCTCCTGCAATGAAATCTTTGATCCACTGCTTTTTGAGAGTCAGGGTTAAAAAGACAGGGTTCACCATTGCAGTGTGTTTTTAGAGGAAAACTGATAAACTTAGGCTGAGCCATGGAGTACTTTAAATGATTTTTTTTTTTAAAGGAAGCTTTTTAAGTAAAATCATCAAGGCAGCAGTTGTGATTAGAACAGCACAACACACAGACACACCACTATCCCGAATCTCTGAGAGGACATCCTTGTCTGACCTTTGAACTTCTTTCAGTCTGGCAGCCAGATGTTTTCTGTAATAATGAGATTTTTTTTCCCCCACTGATTTATAATGCTTTCCCTTTTTTAAATAGCAACAAAGCCAGTACAGAAAGAAATTATTTGAAGCTTCGCACTGTTTGCGTTCCATGATGTTTGGTCAGGATCGTTACAGGCGCCGGTACTGGATTCTGCCCCAGTGTGGTGGTATTTTTGTAGAAGGCATGGAAAGTGGTGAAGGTAAGAGCCATAAAGTAATGGCCCATCTCCAGAGGTGCTGGCATTGTGCAGCAAGGTCTTCACCCTCAACCAGATGCTCAACAGACTGCTGTCAATAGACCTCTCCACTCACGTGTTTCTCTGATATCTCTTTCTGGTTAGGAAAGAGCAGGTAATACCTTTCAAAATGAGGATTGGTATTTTGGAAGTTTTCAGCTGTTACACTTCTACATGTTATGCATTTTCACATTTACCTACTTGCAAAGTTTTTTTTACTTTTTCTGAACTGTTTCAGCTTTCCCTATGCCAGTGACCTCTGTGTATGAAAATTAAGAGGGCCATAGAATGCAGAAAAAAATTTTCATTCTCAGTTGTTACATTTTCTGCAAATGCACAGATTATTCTGTACATGAAGTTATGATAGATGTCTGCAAAAATACGACAATTATTTTCATGAAGTGAAGTACCTTGTTTTCTAATCAACCACATGATTCAGTGTCTGTATTTTACCAATTGATCTTTCTTTAACCAGCATTTGCTGAAATTACTTTGCCAAGACTAAAATGTAATTTTGGGGTTGTGACAGTTGTATATTAACTGTGGTTGATTTTTTCACACACTTTAAATTGGATAGATGCAGAAATTGTGTATTAATCTGACTTCTTTGTTGGTATTAGAATTTTTAAACATAAACCTTCATTTTGGGCACAGAAAAACCTTTTCTAATTTTCATATAGATGAACCAAAACATCATTACTTTCACATTTTTCCCCTGAAAAAGTAACCAAAAAAATTCTGATGCGCATCAGAGTTGCATGATCTCATGAGAATGGCATCATTCTAGAGAGCTGTTTAATTAACTGTTACTGTATGGCATAGTAGGAAATTTGAGCCTGGTTTTGGGCCCAAAAATAAGCCACAGAACTTCCCCATATGTAATCTTGATCATCAAGTTATCTTTCTGAAATGGGTAGCATAAAAAGTACTTCCTTCTCGGTCTCCTGCTCTGCATTAACTTACGCTCTATGTTAGGAACTACTTTGCTCATGAGTAGCTGCATCCAGAAGGTGCTCTTTGCATTTCCTTGGTTTGCTGTATTTCATTATATTTTAACCAGATGAATCCCCCAAATGCTTTGGAAGTGGTACACAAAGAAAATAATTGACATACACTTACCTGTCTTAAAATAGTAAAAAACCCCACATAAACAAACCCCCACAAAAGTTTTAGCCAAGAGCCATAGGGCAAACCTCTGTTTTAATGTTGTCTTAGTGAAAGTTTCATCTCCCTGAAAAGGAAAACAGTTGTGTTCTTAAATTCTCCCCTACCTCCTCTTCCCCATAGCTCTTAGTTTGCCCTCTTTCTGTAAATTCTGCAGTTTATCTGTTTCTAATTCCTTTACCTAAACCTTGGAAATAGGAGACACAAAGTGTTGAACGATCTGTCCATTTAAACAATTCTTCTCTATCCCTTTCGTGCAGCCGTTTTCGTGCTTATGCTGATACTTAAATTATTTATATCTTGATACAGACTGTAACTGTACATTGGCTTTGTGTTTACACCAAAATGTGTAAACGCATTTTGAAGTTTTAATAGGAAGGAATGTACTTTTCTTTGTAGAAATGACGGTTTTTCAGGAGCAAGTAAACATTTATAGATGTACCTGCCATGAACTGTAAGCCATGTGTTTATTTGTGACTGCAGTATCTGATGAGCATAAAATAAGGAGTTGGATTTTCTATCTCCTTCCCCTTATGCTAACAGTTCTTTATTTATCAGCATTTTATACTTAGTCTTTGTCTAAGTTAGCAGTCAGTATAAGGGTAGAAGAGAAATGGTTAAGAAAGACTAGTAGACCAAAGAAGACAAAAAAAAAGGTTTTTCTTTTTGTAAAAGGTAGATCTTCAGATCTTTTGCACCTCCTGTGTTTGAAGAAACTTCTTTTTTTAATCACCTTCTGCTTGCTGTACTTTAAATTGCTTAGATGTTAGCTGTCTGCTTAGTTGTATGGAGAGGTCCAATCATCATGTTGGGTGGCTCTTGAAAGAGTCTTAAACTTCAGAGACTGTTAACATTGTTTCCCAGTCAAAGTTGTTAATGATTTGTATTAAAAGAAGTAAAATGTTTAATGTTATCTCAGTGTTTGGGGAAGATTTGATTTTGTAACAGGAATTTTGGTTCTCCATTTTGTAGTTGGATGTGTGCTTAATGAAACGATCAGTTGCAAAAATAAACTTAGGGCTGTCAACGCTGGACTCCCTTGATATCGCCAGAGGGGCTTTTCAATGAGCCATGCGGAGTCTTGCAAAAAGAAAGCTGGCAAAATTTTGTCCCTTTCAGAGACTTGGCACTGGCATATGCTTCAGATGTGTGAATCTGGTAGCCTGTTAGCCATGTCGAGGTGATTTTTCCTTGAGGTGTTTAGTAGTGTTTAACTTTGTATCCCTAGAAACTTGTTTCCCTCTGCACAGTGCACTGTAAAGTGAGAAGGGATTTCATTAACAACAGTGGCAAAGACATGGGAATCTAACATATGTTGAGCCAAAAATGAAGTCATTTTTAATTTAAACTATGATTATAAAAACTTTGTAAAATAGTTGATCTGTTATAGGTAAATATATTTCTGCTTCTTGTACCTTGTTAGGTCTAGAAGAAATTGCAAAAGAAAAAGAGAAGTTAAAAAAGGAAGAAAGTATGCATATCAAAGAAGAATTTGAAACAGAAGAAAAATTACATTGTTTAGCTACAACTCACTATGAGCAAAAGGAAAATTTGAAAGAAAAGGACAGTACTAACCTGTTTTTACAAAAGCCTGGATCATTTTCAAAATTAAGTAAATTGTTAGAGGTAGCAAAAATGCCACCTGAGTCTGACACTATATCCCCAAAACCTAATGGCAGTGCAGCAAATGGCTGCACGTTATCTTACCCAAGTAACTCAAAAAACTCTCTCTGCAGTCTGCAGCCCCCTGCATCGCAAAGCTCCATTGAGAAGTCTGATTCTAATAGTCTTTTCAGTCCTAATGCAAGTGGGACAGGAAAGTTTTACAGTTCTCCACTAATTCCAAATGATCAGTTGTTAAAGACTCTTACTGAGAAGAGCAGGCAGTGGTTCAGCCTGTTACCACGGGTGCCCTGCGATGACACCTCGGTGACCCACGTGGACACAGCAGCTGGTACAGCTCCGCTCACTCCTCAGTCACATCCACCATCAAAGTCACCATCACCTGTTCCGTCTCCTCTTCTGGGCTCGACCTCTGCACAGAGCCCTATGGGATTAAGTCCTTTTGCATTGTCACCACTGCAGGTAAAGAAATTAATTTTTGAATAGCTTGAATTTGCAGAGCTTACTTGGGCAGGATGTCTCTTTAGACAAATTATTTCACAGACCTGTGATCATTATATCTGCATTTCTTTATCTTTTTTTCTATTTCTAAATGTTTGTAACTGACTACAGAAGTTTTATAATGCTAGGTTACAATGTGTCAAGTAAGCCAACGTATGATATTTTGTATGTGTATTTCGGTAGTTTAATTTGGCTTTTAGGGTGTTGGCTCCTGGTATTAAATGAAAAGCAAGTAAATAAAAACTAGTTTTTGGAAGTGTAACACACCCAACCCTACTTCTGAAAACTATTGTTTTTTAGCATTAACTGGGCCCTAATAAGAAGTATTACATGTCAGTGTTATTAGTTTTTCTGAAACTAATTGAAGTACTGAGTAAAGGCTTTCTTTGTGTCTTGATTATTGTTTGACAAATAGCATCCTTATCATAGTTCAGGTTTCTTGGTTATAGTAATGGTAGTTGTGCTCTGTAGCAGATGAAGACAGGACTACCTATAATGGGACTTCAGTTTTGTGGATGGCCTACAGGAGTTCTTACTTCAAATGTTCCATTTCCATCTCCTTTACCTGCCCTTGGATCAGGGTTGGGATTATCAGAAGTGAATGGTAACTCATTCTTGGCATCTAGTGTTCCTGCAAGTAAAAGTGAATCACCAGCACTACAAGCTGAAAAAATAGCTTCTGCCCCTTCTACAGCAGCTGAAGTAGCCAAACCTGTAGATTATCCTAACCCAAAGCCTATACCAGAAGGTAAGTGTAATGCAACAATAAGATGATAATTTCTGCAGTGCCTCTATGATGTCACCATTATTTTTTTAAATGATTTGCCTATTGATTTTCTAATCTGATCATGTGTGGTCACATAAAAAAAGCACCTGCAGAGTGTTTATATGCTTGTCTTGATTTAGAAATGCAGTATGGGTGGTGGAGGATTACTGATCCAGAGGACCTAAAATCTTTGCTTAAAGTGCTGCATCTCAGGGGAATAAGAGAAAAGGCCTTACAGAAGCAAATACAGAAACACATGGATTATATCACTCTGGCCTGCATCAAAAACAAGGATGGTATGTAGTTGATATTTATGTTACACATGGTGTTGGGGCACCAGATAACTGGCATAGAGCTCTTTGAGATGTGTTTAGCAGGAGAGTTAAAGTAATGGTTGGACAAAAAAGGTAAATGTCTCCTTATCTGTAGTTGCCTTTTCACCAGCCTTGTTCTGGAAAGTTACTGGATTGGAGAAATGCCATTAAATATAAATAGTTCTAGTGATATAAGTAACCTTCTTAAGCTCTGGTAACCTTCTGAAGCTCTTTCCATCTTTGTAACACTCGGCCTCTCCTTCCCCTTCTTGCCTTTAAATTGCAAGTTTGAAAGCATACAGAATTTGTTGTCCATATTGGGTATTTTAAGAATAATATACTTTTACAACAGTTCTTCAGCATTTAAATGGAGTGACAGGTAAATCAGCTTGAATTTACCAGTGCAGTTGTAATGCTAATTAAAATAATAAAAATGTGATTCTCAAATACAGTTGCAATTATTGATATCAATGAAAATGAAGATAACCAGGTAACTCGGGATGTTGTGGAAAACTGGTCAGTAGAAGAACAAGCTATGGAGATGGATCTTGCTATTCTTCAGCAGGTGGAAGATCTAGAGAGGAGAGTTGCATCAGCTAGTTTACAAGTTAAGGTAAAACCAACTTTCAGTAAAATGTCTCTTTAAAACAAGTGGTAAGAATTTAAAGCAGATAGCAATCCTTGTGTGTTGGTAAGTGCCTTCTTACTCCATCTTAATTGCCTACAAATGAAACAAATACACTGTGCAGTATCCTGGAGATTTGTGTCTGAAACGTTTTATTGCAGTTCAGTCTTCAGCTGAAGATGCTCAGAATGGCAGTTCCTGGAGAGTGTTCTCCTACAGTGCAGTTCGGTGCACGTTTTGTTAAGCTTTTCTGAATGCAAAGATTGTATTTCATATAGACTGCTTAACTCTCAGGGGGTTTGCCACAGTTCTGCCTGGTTTGTGTGGTTGTTGCTGTTTAATGCTTTCAGAAATGCCTACAGGTGCATCAGAATAATTTGCTTGAATATTGTGCAGACATGGAGAAGATGTAATGGTTATGAGTGTGGTAGAGTTAAGAATTCTCTGGATTTTGGAATTTTTCCAGTGTTGGGTATAAGGTTATCAAATTGCATATGTTTGGTTATAGTACAGGTGCACTGTTTGGGATCTAGTTTTTGGCATGAGATGAATGTTATTTTCCTGTGTCCTGATACTGTCTCCTGAGCCTGCTAAACAGATAGACCTGTTCTGATGTTTTGACCAATAGAACAGGATATTCACAAGGGGATACGAATGCACATTGTTGCAGAAAGGTCCCTTCAGAAAGTCTGGTAATGCTTGTGTTCCTTGATTAATTATTTTAGTTCTCTGGATATTTTGGAAAATGTCTTTACAGATGGATTACAAGTAACCAAGATCTACTGGAAACAGCGCTTCAATTACTTAGTTTGATTCCGTAGAACAGTTCCTCTGTTTACACACTGAGTTAACAGCAACCAATAAATGCACAAACCTTTCTATTGACATAGGGTTGGCTGTGTCCTGAACCTGCATCAGAGAGAGACGACTTGGTATATCGTGAACATAAGTCAATTACTAGATTGCACAAGAAGCACGATGGAGATTGTGCTGGAGGCGGAGAAGGCAATGCCAGCTCTCTAGAGCGGAGGAGTGACAACCCTCTAGATATAGCTGTAACCAGGCTCGCTGACTTGGAGCGGAACATAGAGCGAAGGTATCTGAAGAGCCCCTTAAGTACCACCATTCAGATCAAACTGGATAATGTGGGCACAGTTACTGTCCCTGCTCCTGCACCATCTATTAGTGGTGATGGTGACGGGTAGGTTATTGAGATTAACTTGAAAAATTATTGTGCTTCTTTGCTAATTGGAGCCTATTTTCTTATTGCCTGTTATCTATGTACTTTCTTGTATGTCTGTGATCCATATGGATCATGTTATTCTGCATGGTGCTTTGTAAAGATTTTTTTTGTTATGTTTGTTAATAATCTTGCAAAGTTATCTTACATTTAACTGGTTGTGACTAAGCTTTGAGGCACGTAGCCACAGTCTGTGCACTACATGAAATTTAGTTGCTTAAACCTTATACTTATTGGCTGTGTACGTTTTGTCATTGCTTGGCTTTCAATGTGATAATGATTGTTCCACATTTAAACATGAGCAAACATGGGTGTTGACCTATTTAATTTCCCTGTATTTTAATGCAGAACTGAAGAGGATATTGCTCCAGGGCTAAGGGTGTGGAGAAGGGCATTGTCAGAAGCGCGCAGTGCTGCCCAGGTAGCTCTGTGCATTCAGCAGTTACAGAAATCAATAGCATGGGAAAAATCCATTATGAAAGTTGTAAGTATCTAAACTGTTTTTGCTATATCCCATTTTCCGACTTTAGGCGTTTTAAATTGTCATGGTGAATAATGCATTTCTTACTACCTCACATAAAACCTCACACAGTTAAACTGTACATTGTGCACAGATGAGTAAGCCTAATGGAAAAGACTGTCCCTTACTTGCCAAATTCAGCATCCTGAACTTGCTCCGATAAAAAGCTCTTTAAATGGTTACGTTATTAAAGATGGTAATTATTCTTTGATGATGACATCAAGGTAAAAGAGAGTAATTTCTTGCTCCCATCTGATGAAAGATACACTTTCTAGTGGAAAATCTTGCGTCTCATCTGTGACACAAGTTTTATGGAAGTTCAACATCATATATTCTTCATTAAGGATTTCATTTTTCAGAAAGGTGAGATGCTCCAAATATGTGGCTTCTTTGCATGCAGAGTTCTCACAACTGAACATACAAATTAGGCAAGTGTGTGAGCAGACAGGCTGAAATATATCCGTTTCCTTGTACGCTTAGCAAGTCAATCTGTGTTAACTACATATATAAAAAAAGCATGTAAAGGGGATATGTCAAACTTTGCATGGACCTCTGCACCTCAAATTTCTGAGAACAAAACCTATTACTACAGCAGTAGTGACTATGATGTGATCAAGTATGTCCAGTGTTGTTGTGTAGTGGGTGGCAAAATTGACTCTTCCATCTGTGGTCCTTTTCCTGATTTTTAAATTTCTGTCAGTCCTATACAGATTCTGATTGTATCTGGACAATTAAAGGATGATTTAAATAAAAGCTGTAATGTCAGGCTGTACTTTTGAGTTTATATAGCTGTTAGTTTAAAGCAGTATCTTTAGAGCAAAAAGCTTACGAATTTGGTAGGAGCACCTGAAAAGGCACTGGAATGTTTCAAGATGAAGTAATTTATTATTCAGAAAAAAACATATCACTCTCAATTTGTTTTAAATATTCTCTGCATTTAATTACACACAGTTGGTTAGAGCAGGGTGCTCATAATGCCAGGGTCATGGATTTGATCCCTGTATGGGCCATTCACTTAAGAGGTGGCCTCGATGATCCTTGTGGGTCCCTTCCAACTCAGAATATTCTGTGATATCAGTAAACATACGTATTTGGTGACAATATTTGGAAATTTTTTAAGTTCCTGGATGTCTAGAAATAAGGGATTAGCAAAATCACACAATGTATGTAAGAAAATGGCAGTCCTTTAGATGTTTTTAAGTTAGTATGAATTTTACGAAGTCCTGGGATCATTTGTTTTGCTTTACTGAAGTTGTTCATGGTGGCCCTTGGATAAGATCCTTACCAATTACTATTTGGAAATACTCTTGTAAAATATAAATTTTCTTTATTAAGTAGCAATATACATATGCAGTTTTGGCATAAATGAAGAGAACATTTCTGAGATAGTATGTTTGGGCCAAGACGGTTTGATAGGTATACTTTTACTTCTCACAGACATTAATAAATTATAAAAAGTGCTCATCGTTTTGTGTGCTGTAGGGACACCTGTCTTATAATAAATGAATTGCTTTTCCAACATGTTCCCCAAATGTAGCCTTTAAATGAGTTCCTTACATGCTCCATATATTCTTCCATGGATACGATCATTAGCAGATTCTGATTGGAGTAAAATGAAAGTAATTTTGAGAGTGAATTTGTGTGTTTGAAGGAGAAGGGTAGTTTAGGTACCATTTATGTGTTTCAAATTTTAAAAAATGGAATTAAACCCGTTTTTCATGAATTACAGTACTGCCAAATTTGTCGAAAGGGAGATAATGAGGAACTGCTGCTCCTTTGTGATGGCTGTGATAAAGGCTGTCACACCTACTGCCATAGACCCAAGATCAGCACCATCCCAGATGGGGACTGGTTCTGTCCTGCCTGCATAGCAAAGGTAACACTCCTGTCAGGATGAAGGGACTGGAGCAAGTGACTAGTTTATTATATGTGATAGATTTACAGGTCTACCAGTGCTTTCTTCAACGAAAATAATGGTCTGTATGTTTTATGGGGGGCTCCCATTAAATGATGAGATTAGTAGTTTTATTTAACTTGTATTTTAGAGGCAGTAAGGGCTATGGTCTTATTTGTTCTAATCTGTGGGCTTTTTAATGTAAGTAGATACAGAATTTTCATGCTAATTCCATACCATAATTTTTAATTTCTCTTTTAAAATTTATTCAGTATTTGTCTTTCAAATTTCATCATTAAGTGTTGACAGACCAATGTCTCAGGTCCTGTTTTAAAAGAAAAAGCAGAGAAAAAACTTAGTGTGTTTTTTTTGTTTTGGTTTGGGTTGTTTTTTAGTATGTTCATATCGGTCATTTAGGAATGGACTGATGTTTGTCCAAAACTATGCCAGCTTGGTTTGTTAGGAGGTACTGTTTTACCAATTTGAATGTCAGGTGCTTTTGTATTGTCACAAGTTGAGAACCTAAGTCACTCGTACCAGGAATTTCTGCAGTCGTAATTTGCCTCCGAGAAGAGCAAAAAGTGAATAATCTCTAATATTAACTATTTAATATGTTTCGGTGCTTCTGTTTCTAATATTCATTGCTGTCGATGATAACAGAGGTTTCTGTAATTTCTAGGTTATTACTTATTTCACTTCTCTCTATTGTAGGCAAGTGGTCAAACTCTAAAGATAAAAAAACTTCAAATTAAAGGTAAAAAAAGTAATGAACAAAAGAGAAGCAGGAAATTAGCAGGAGAAACAGAGGATGAAGACTCTGCAACTACAAGCGCTGCCTTAAAAAGAGGAAAAACAGACCCTAAGAAAAGAAAAATGGATGAAAATGTTTCTGTAAGCCAGTTAAAGCAAGAAAATTGCACTGCTGTTAAGAAACCTAAGAGAGATGGAGACTCCAAGGACCTGGCTTTATGCAGGTAAAGTGTCAGATGCTAAATTTAGGGGTAAGTCTTGTTGAAACAAACAGTACTTGATCCTTTTCATCTCTGTTCTGGGGAACAGGAATGCTATTCTTTGTCATATGTATGTATATATGCACATAATGTGTGTGTGTATGTGTATATGTACACACACATGTGTCTGCTGGGAGAGTGCTTCTTTCAAGCCTGGGAAGAATGAACCCCAGTGGCAGTGGCAGTGGCACTGACACCTTCTCAAGTGTATCAAAGACAATTCTCCACTGTGTCCGAGGGCGTTGATTACAGAGGGGCGCACACAAATCGTCTGCTCTGGTAGCACTGCTACTCCCTCAAAAGAGACGCAGTTCAGTCTTGTCACAGTTTTGGAAAGTCAGTGTTAGCACCTGGTTTGCAAATGGTTTACATTGAGGATCAAAGCTGCAGGACATGTTTTCTTTTGGAATGTTGATCATTAGATTGTCATCTTACAGAGGTTGCCTGGAGGGAACTTAATGCTATTTTAGTTACTCAGTTGTCTGTCTCTATATACATTGTTCTCAGCCTTTCAACAGGGTGCAGAATAAACTGTTTTCCTTTTGCAAAGTGAATAGTTTGGCAGTTCATAAGGAATTTATGTAATAGTGAAAACACTCTGTGAATGTATGACCAGTTTAAAAATACTTCTGAAACCTTATTTTATTCAGCATGATTCTCTCAGAATTGGAAACTCATGAAGATGCCTGGCCTTTCTTACTTCCTGTAAACTTGAAACTTGTTCCTGGTTATAAGAAAGTTATTAAAAAACCTATGGACTTTTCTACCATTAGAGACAAGCTGAGTAGTGGACAGTAAGTAAACATACTGTAAATTTTACTTTACATTTTAAAAATATTTAAGCACTGAAATACAATACATTTTTAAAATTAGCTAAACTGTATTGTTCAGCTCTGACACCTCTGTGATTACTTTTACCGTCAAAATAAAAATTCTTAATTGTATGCTTTCATCTTTGCCATATCCAAGTGCAATAGCATGTTGTATGGGAGAATGTGTGGAACTGGCTGAAAACCAATAAAACTGCCAGGTCAAATGCACCAAAACAATCAACAGGAAAGCTTTTTTTCCTCATCTTTTTTCATGGAGACATCTTAGTGTTACTGCATGTTAGAGAGAACCAACTGTTTTACAGGCTTTAAGCTAGTGGAGTCCTTGTAAATGATGTGGCTGTGGAGTGAATTGCCAGCTCTGTGGTGGTAACACTCTTGTAAAGGTGGTTAATAATTTTATAGTCCTACAATTTGACTGCACAGATTTTTTAAAAAGAAGACCACTCTATATGCCTCTGTTTACCTTCCCTCCTTGTTAATATCCCTGTGCTCTAATGAAGCTGTAAAGATGGACCTGCTTGCAGTGTCTGTCAGCTCCACACAGAGCAACTTCCCTCAGCACAAGGAGCTTTTTAACCTCTTCAGGCTTTTTCTCCCATGAATATAAAATTTAAATGTTCCCCATGTGCTCGTATCAGTAGACTTGTAATTCTTTTATTCTTATTTTTAATAATTCATAGGCATATTGGAACACTCTTTGGGCCATTCAGGAGTATGTTCAGGGTAATAAAAAGAATTAGCAAAGACAGTGTCACAGGCAGCCTTTTTCTGTACCCATTTGTTTCCTCTTTTAGATAAATTCAGCTCTATTCAACACTTAGAAAGGACACTGAGCCCAAGAATAGATGCATAAATGGAAAACAGCCATAGCGTTTTAACTAGAAAGCTGTTGAAGAGAAGGAGGAATTAGTTTTTTAATAGTTTGTTTTCCAGTACAGGCATGAAATTCTACCTTACAAAACTTCTGAGGAAAACAACAAAACAGGGACAAGAGAGTATTTCCTTTCATTGATGTTCATTTTCTTGTTAGAAATTCTAATTTAAATTCTTATTTAAATATTTTCTCATGTAGTTGAAATATTTTTCTGCTTTGATTCTCTGTGTTCCAAAAATCATTTACTTCTTGCTTCTTTCAGGTACCCTAATCTTGAAGCATTTTCGCTGGATGTCAGGCTTGTTTTTGACAACTGTGAAACTTTCAATGAAGATGATTCTGACATAGGCAGGGCTGGCCACAACATGAGGAAGTATTTTGAAAAAAAATGGACAGAGATTTTCAAAGTGAGCTGAAGCTACTAGAACTCGTTTTTTCTTTTCTTTTTTTTTTTTTTTTTGCATTAAATGAGGGCTGATAAGACCAGCAATGTGAACTATATTTACATGGAAGTGCAAGGCACATACGTAACTAATTTTTTCCTTTAAAATATCACAGAGTTGTGATACTAGTTTTAAAGGCTTCACTCCTACAGCAACCATGGCCCCTTGGTTATTGGTTTGTGTGTTTTAACAAACTAATTTAGGTAGAACAGGGAAGCACACCCAAAGAATTTCAAAGAAAGGGGTGTTATAGTGCAATAGCAATTTATCAAAACGCACTGAATATTCAACCACCAGAGCTCTACTTGGGGAAATGGTTCTCTTTTCCCTTTCAATAAATATCTATTTTTCTTTTTTTTTTACTTTGTAGTTTATTTTTTAGTGAATGTATTTAATTTTATGAATTATTTATGATTATACAGCATTCAGAATCTTCGTTTTCTGTGAAAAGGAAGAACTACAAAATTGCTTTAAATGTTGAAAATACAAGGAATGTTTTAAAATATAAAACAAAGCCAAGTAAAACTGTTTACACTGATGTGCTGTGAAGGCACTAAAAATTAAACTTTACTGTAGAGTTACAAGTACATTTATATATATGTTGCTGCATCACTTGTGTAGTTAAATTGTATTTCAAGACAGTGAAGAAAAATTGAGACATGTATATACTGTTCATTATTGTTTATATTAAGTCTTGTTTTAAATATGTATGATGTGTACATATTGTTTGCAGACATTATTGTTTATGCCTTAGGAGGACGGTAGCATTTTATTTTAGTCTTAAGGTAATTAGAGATCTATGGCTTGTACAGTAATTATCCTCTACCAACACTGTGGAGTCTCCTTAATCTTGGTAGTGCCTGCCTTTACAACAGGGTGTAGGGGATATTAGTTTTCCATTTTTCTATTTTGTTATATAATTTCAAGCCACCACGGCCTCAAATTCAAGTATAATCATTTGTATTCATGTGGAAAAAAATCGTGACAATTTCCTACGCACACAGTATTTTTTCATAGAAACATTTCCCTCCATTTGCCTTGCCACAGAGTAACAAAAGAAGACATTTGTAACCACTGTGTTTTATCTACTGTGTGTTGTGGTGGCCTGTTGGGGCAGATAGATTGGAATTTTTTTTGTACTAATGTAAGAGTACTTGAAGTTTTATTTAAAAGAAATGTTGTGGAAAGGTAGCATTCTTTTTCTTTTACTTTTTTTAGGAGTGTTATTTTTCACTAGTATGTGTGGCACGGATACAATAAAAGACTGTTTTGCAAACCAGATTTTCTTGGCAATTTTAATACTTCAGGTCCTGTGTATACAGGTTTTTTGGTTTGGGGTTTTTTTTTTTAGATAATATCTTGGAAGTCTTGCATTTAACATTCAGTTCTTCTTATGATGCATCTAATTCTCCTGAGCTTTTAATGGCAGTTCAAAAGGAAGCAACTGCCAAGCAGTCAAAGAGCAGTTCCCTGTCTGTAAATAACTGAGGTGCTGCCAGGCTGATCGCTGTCCTTACGGACATGGAAATGCACACAGTGGATTATGTTTCTGAAAACCACTGTCCATGTAAGGTTTTGTCCCTTTTTTGGCCTGTAGGAGGACATTAGTCATAATCCTTGCTTTGACTGAAGAAAATACAGGAATTACAAACAGATATTGTGGAACCACAATACCTGTAGTTCTCTCACAAAATAATTTTGGGAGGGTATTGGTTTTTGCTTTTAAACCAGGTCTGCCATGTTTGAGTCTTAGTGCCTATTTTTAAATTAATGTTTCTATTGCCCTCCCCAGAATATCTTGTCCAGTAATATTTTTCTTTATTCCAAAATCCTGTTAGAATAATCTGTTATTACTTTGAATAAAATAATCACATTTGGGTGTCAGTCTTGCATGTTAATGTGAGCTCCTACACTGACTGCTCCACGCCTTTCCTATTCATGACCTTTCTGAAGACTTCAGTAAAGAGGCTTGCTGACATGTACCAAAGATGTGAATATTAATCAGTGTTTTGAATGTATGATGGTAAGCTTCTAAGAAGGTATTATAAATATGCTTAGATTATTGAGAAATCTAGTTCTTCAATGAAAAAAAATTTTTTTTTCAGATTCTGTACTGGTTAATGCTTTGTCTGTAATAGTAGAACTGTTAGTTTTCTGAAATGTCAGACAGGTTACCAGCTACACTACATACAATATCTATAGTAAAAGTTGCATTGTTTTCAGCTTGTATCCCAATTCAGCTGAACAGCTGGGAAGTTGAAGGTGGCAACAGCTGCTATAGTGATGACAGTGAGACAAGCATCACCTCTCTAACTTGACATGGCCAATGTATTGCTTTGCTTGCTAACAGCCAGTGTCTTCATTACTATTGCAGTAAAATCAAATATACAGGAAATACTATATTTGAATGGCAAGCTTGAATCATGCATATGCCCTCATATCTCCATAGAAAAGAGCAGGGATTTAACCACTAGAAAAATGTTTGTAATGTTTCTTCTTTGCTAATTTTCTCTCCTGTTGATTTTGTATGTTTTCTTAAGAGGAAGTTTTCCGATGTGCTCTCATCCTTTCTGAACTAAGTGTGCCAGTCTTAGTTTAGAGAATTTATTCCAAAACTTTCAAACTTATTATAAGTACTGTAATGGTGCTCAATGAAGAGTGTTTTGGTTGAGTGTGGGTTCTCTTTTGTCTCTTGTCAGCTCTTTGAAAAAAATGGGATGATACAAAAGCAGCTGAAAAGTTGTCTTGGACAAAATATGTATCTTCAAAAGGAGGTCTAAAGCTTTCTTTTTAATACTGGCTGTCACCTAGGATTCAGAACAATGAAAGGCCAGGCTTCAGCCGTCGATCAAGAGTGTGCAATCAAATAACGTGCTATAAAACAGAGCGTGAGATGGTACAGACTAAACACAGAAGGCCAGTCATTTAGGGAATGCTTCCTGGGCACAGTGACTCCGAGAAAGTGACTTTGTCTTCCTCAAAACACATAGGTGCTGGCTAAACCACTTATTTTGCATGAGTTGCTGAGCGTGTATGATGAGGGGGAAGAGGGCGACGGTGCACATTTCCTGACGGACGCTGAGACTAAGGGCGCACTCTTTTTGTTGGAACTCACCTTCGCTCTGCTCGAGGCCCGCGCCTGTGGAGGGCTGGGGCCGGGGTGAGACGATCACCGTGTCGATCTCAGCGGCGGAGTGCGGCCCCGCTGCCCGCTCGGACACGGGCGGCGTCCGGTAGTGCCGCGGCTATGAGGGCGCGGTAGTGGCCGGGAGCGTCCGGCCCCGCCCGCACCCACGCTGGGTCCGTGCTAACGCAGCCATAGCGCCGGCGGATGTTGTGCGGCTGCGGGCCGGAGCTGAGGGCGCGGAGGGCTGAAAGTCGCACGATCCGCGGCCGGGGTACCTCAGGGCCGGGACCAATGGCGGCGGTGATAGCGGGTAAGACAGCGCTGGCTCCCCCGCGGCCGGCGCGCAGTGGCGCGGCCCGGAGCGGGGTGGGTCGGCCTGGGCTGTACCATGCCGGGAGGCCGGGGGGGTACCGCGCGTGCGCAGCTCCCTGGGTCGTGCGGAGGTGACCGAGGCCGGAAGCGCCGCGGTTGGAGCGCGGAAGGTGCGGGCGCGGCCGGACGGGTGGCCGCGCCTGGTGGCCGCGGGGCCCCCGCGCAGCCGGGACAGAGTGTTGTTCACCCGCCACCTGCCACTGGAGCTCGAGGTGACTCCGTCGACCTCCCGAGCGTGTCCCGGCCGCGCCGCCACCGCGATGGGTTGGGTGGAGCTAGGCTGGCGGAAAGAGCGATAGGGAAGGGACTGCCAGCCGCGTCGAGAATTGCTGTAGCTCTTTCTGTGGGCAGGTGCTGCTGGTTTATGGATTATGAAAAAAATACGTAATTGCCAGAGGAGGTGATGCTGTGGTGGTGAACATCTCTCTGGTGATGAATGCTCCCGCTGCTCCTCGCTCCCTCAGTCGGTTTATTGATACGGAAACGTCTTGTTCTTAGGTTTGCTTTCCTGCAGGGAGCTCCTGAAAGTCTCCTGACAGTGAGATCAAGGTGCCTTTTTCAGCTCATCTTTCCAGATGTCAAGCTTTGTCTGACTCTTCAGTTTCTCATAGTTGAAGAAAATGTGTTTATTTTCTTTCTACAGCTAAGACGTGTTACTGATATTACTTTATCTGCTTAATGGTTTTAAAGAGAGTAGTAGTAAAACTACTACTACTTCAGAGCATCCTGAGACTAAAACAGATAGTATTCAGTGATCTGGTCTTTAACTGAATCGGTGTGCCATACACTTGTCTGAAGAGAACAAGTATTTTGCCCTTACCTATGCACCTTTGTGTCTGTATGTATGCTTACATACATGCACGTGTGCATACATTTATACATACTTGCATGTCCACATCCATACAAACGTGTGTGTGCATGTTTATATGTTAAAAAAAGTGTGAGTATATGTGATTTTGTTCACAGATGCCTCAGCATTGAAATTATTATTCAGAATGAAGCACTTACCTAATAGCAGACTGTTATTTAAGTTAACTAAATATAAATAGTATTACAGTTTTTTTTCATTATAAACAGCTTTTAAGAGTTGTAGGCACTTCATTTTGGCTCGGTGCTTCCTTATTCTCAGGAAACTTGTCTGTGATCTGCAGCATGGGGAGTAACTGGTTGGAATGTACTTCTTCGGGGATTTGCTGGACCTCAACAGTATAAATCACTTGTCTGATATAATTTAAACTGGTTCCAGTAGTTTTAAGTCCTGGGAAAATGCATGTGAAATTCATATTGTCTTTTGTTGTTCTGTGTAATAACAAATGCAATTTCTGGAGAGGTTCTGATTCTGATCACCTAATTAATGTTCACATTTTGACTTAAATGTTTTAGTCAGTCTGGTCAAACCTTGGATTGGCAACACAAGTAAATGGTATTGCTCTGATGTTTTGCCATCACTACTGTTGCTATCTGTGAAAATAAGCACAAGGGAGCTCTTGGACAAATTCAAACAAAACAGAAGAGGATGCAAGCAAGGACAGATAGCCTGGGAGGAATACAGAGAGATTGTTTGAGCAGTCAGGGATTAGGTTGGGAAAGCTAAAGTCCTGATGGAATTAAATCCAGACAGGATGTCAGGGGCAATAAGAAAACCTTCCATAGTTATGTTGGTGATAAAAGGAAGATTAGGAAAAATGTGGGCCCTCTCTGAAAGGAAGCAGTAGACCTGGTTATCCAAGACATGGAGAAGGCTGAGGTACTTAATGACTTTTTTTTGTCTCGGTCTTCACTGGAAAGTGCTCTAGCCACGCTACAAGAAGGCTGGAGAGAGACTTTTTACAAGGGCATGCAGTGATAAAAACGGGAATGGATTTAAACCAAGAGTAGGTTTAGATTAGAGATTCGGAAGAAGTTCTTGTCTGTGCGGGTGGTGAGGCCCTGGCACAGGTTGCCCAGAGCAGCTGTGGCTGCCCCATCCTGGAAGTGTCCAAGGCCAGGTTGGACGGGGCTTGGAGCAACCTGGGATAGTGGAAGGTGTCCCTGCCCATGGCAGAGGGTGAGACTGGATGAACTTTAACATCCTTTCCAACGCAAACTAGTCTGTGATTTCGCAATTCTGTGCTTAATGCTAGGTGAAAAATATACCTTTGCAAATGAGTTTTTCTTCCTTTTTTTTCCTTCAGAATTTTGCAATATGTTGCATTTATGAAATGGGAAATTAAGTCTAGCTGTTAAACTCTTTTTCAGATTTTTATTTTTTTAAATGGCGACATTAATTCGCACTTTAGCCGATCATAGTGATGATGTCAACTACTGCGCCTTCTCATCATCGTGCTTGGCTACTTGTTCCCTGGACAAAACAATTCGTGTTTATTCTTTGAGCAACTTCACTGAGCTTCCGTACTCGCCTTTGAAGGGCCACGCGTACGCTGTGCACTGCTGCTGCTTCTCGCCGTCGGGCCGCGCGCTGGCCTCGTGCTCCACCGACGGCACCACGGCGCTGTGGGACGCGCGCGACGGCCGCAGGCTGGCGGTGCTGCAGCAGCCCGGGGCCAGCCCCGTCAGGGTCTGCCGCTTCTCTCCGCAGGCCACCTACCTGCTGTCAGGGGCGGCGGACGGCAGCGTGGTTCTTTGGAACGTGCAGTCGTTGAAACTCTACCGGTGAGTGCCAAAAAGTTTTTGACAAATACTCTGTTTTGAAGTGATTATAGTTCAGGTAGTATGCTGTACTGTATACAAGATATGCGGACTTACACCGCTGATGGATATCGCAAAGAAACGGGATAGGTTTTAGATGACCAAGAGATTTATCAGTAGGAGAGGGAGAAGTGCTGAGTAGCTTTTTGGTTTTTTAAGTTAAACAACGCGAACTCAAGAAGCTTTAATTTTTACAAAGTTATTTTGCATCTAAATCCTGGTTTTTTAAAAGTTCATTTCACTGATTTAACATGAGATGAGGATGCATTGCATACTGCATGCATCTGGTTTCTAAACGGTGAGTCAGCAGGTTGTGATACATAATATAGTTAGTGGAGCCTGACTGTACTGTGTGCTTTATATTGCATTATACATAGTAGTATAAATTAAATGTTTTATTACTGGGAGTTTGGAGCCTCGGAAGGTCCTGGAAGCTTGATAATAATCCAGCAGTCAGTTTGGAAACTGTGGACCTGTCCTGAAACTATATAGTTTAAGACATAAAGCAACAGAAAGAATTGGAGCTAACTAAATAACTTAAGCATGACAGTCAACATTTCACATAGGTTTCCAAGAAACATTTGAAACAAAGCAGATGAGCATATTTATTGGTGTTGAACAGTTAAAGGCATGAACCTTAGAGCTATCTTCAAAGTCCTCCTCCGCATATCTGTCTTTCAGTGAATTCTTCAGGCCAGTTGTTGTAATCTGTACTTGAGCAAGACATTATTTAGGTTTTAGGGCTCTATTACACAACTAAATTACTCTGTAAAGTTAGAAAAGTAGTTGAGAATTTGAGGAACTGATGTTGTGCTCAGGATTGAGGGAGCAGCTATTTCTGAAAGACAAAGTTGTTTGATGTTGGTAGTCCCCTGTCAAGCATGTCCCTCCTTATGTGGCCTCTTTGCCTTTTGCCTTCCACAGTAGTGATTTATGTCAGAACTGTACAGGTTTAAAAATGATTGATTGTAGTTACTTGAAATCTGGAAATTTGTCCATGAACAGAATCTTACAGATTTTTGCCACCATGTTTTTTGTAATACAGAAAAAAACACTGAAATGGTGGTTTTGTTTTCAGACAGTAAAGAGATACTGATAACCTCTTTTTTCCTCCTTTAAGAAAAATAGGACAACTCAGTCATTAGTATTCTGAAGTCTGAGGGTTTATCTGTTTTGAGATATTGCTAGTGAAGAGGTTATATTTGTTTTATTCAGAATGCTTGTTGCTGAAGGGAAAAACCCAGAAATATGAAAACATTATTTCTTACAACTGTATGCCATTAATTCATGCAGTGATGCATGTTTTAGACCTACGTCCTGATTTTCTTCTAGTTGAATGGTGAATGTATAATGACTATGTAGAAGGTATACTGTTGTTACAAGCGGAAATTATTCTGCTTTGGTGTTTTCATTGTAGAGACATAAGAAAAAACTTGAACATTCCCATCCTGTCCCCTTCAACTATTAAAAGTTCATTTCAGAGTGTTAACAGGCCAGTAGTAGTCAGCTTAACTTTTTATCTATTTTGGGATATGTATGTGTGTATGTATTTTCAGCTGATGAATTTTTTTATTGTCATTTGTAATTGCAGACAGAAAAATGCACATGTCCTGTTTTTAAAAGTTGAGATCAATATCACATAGAAATCATCAAGGTACTTAAAAATTATGTCAGAGGAAGTTAGTTAACTGTCTAATGTCAGTGTGTGGTCCTCTGTTTCTTTTGAAACAGTTGATTGTGTTGGTGCTGAAGAAAACATTGTACCACGCTGTTTTCTCACTTTACTAAATATATGGATGGTATTTATAATAAAATATATAATATTTGCTCCTTATCTGCTCACCTGTTGTAATTGACTGTTCAGATAGTGAAGTAAGATGGCTATTTAAATAATTTCAATGATGGATGTGAACAACATGAAAGCAAGTTGTGTATATTTCTTAGTGTTCTCTATCTCCTTTTCAGTAGTTAAGTTGCAAAGCTGGTGTTTGGCCATGCTCTGAACATGTACAATGCTATTTATTTTACTGTTGTTTCCAGAGCAGAATCTGCAGCTTTTTGTGTGAAAGAAGGCAAGTTTTAAAAGCTGCACTAAAGAAAAAGGATTGTACATTTAAAAATCGGAAGCACTGTAGTGGATTTGATAGTATTCTAAGTGATAGAATTAAGAGAGACCATACTTTTTAGAAGGTCCTCAGTCTGATCAGTGTGACACTGAGGAAAATTTATTGACTTGTCTTCTGTGACATTAAGTTTGACACCCCTGGCAGTAAATAAAATTTCTATGAGTAAAAGAGAATTAGCAGCTGTTCTACAAAAAACGATGACAGCATAAATAGGACTGACATTTTTTGCCATGTGACTGTTTCTTATAGCTGTGATTTTCTCCCTGCACTTAAAGACTCAGCTATGCATGCTTGGCTGGATCTGGTGTCCATTAAAAGGAGTGAGACTCTTTTGATTAACTTTAGGTTATCAGATAATGTAAAGGATGTCAGGCTGACCCCACTTCTTTCCTGAGGGTTGGCCACACTTCCATATCTGCTAGAAATTTTCTTTAAAGATCAGTTTTACAAAGTACTTTGGCTGGCATAGTTAAGATACAGAATTTCTCTTCCGCATTGCTTTTTCTTGTTTACAAGTTATTCAAAATTAACCCCACATCATAAATCACAAAGTATTCTACTCAGCTACAGCTTATCATATGGGTTAGTACGTGTTCTCTTTTGTCTCTAAAAACAGAAGAGAAGAATTGTCAGTCTTTTTTCCCCTTGTTTGTGTACATGTAAATCTGTGTTAATGGTAGTTGTGTATTTATCCTTGACTTTTAAACTGTATCCTGCCATAAAATTTTAACAGTGCATTGTGCCTTATAAATGTTAAATCCATGCAAATTGTCTTTAGTTCGAAAATTATTTTATCATTCAGTTAAAATTATTGCCTTGGGCTGCCATCTCATGTTTTTCCTCCTGCAGTCAAAGAGCAGGTCTGGTCCCTGCTGCAGAGCTTATTTTGCTCTCTTTTCATAGTTGGTTTGAGTTTCTCTTTCCTCTCTTAGCTAGTTCCAAAGTGCAAAACTTAGCACTGAGTTTGGCTTATTGCATCAGACTGCATTTGAGACGTCACTTCTGTAGAACTTTACCTACTCTAAATTCAAATCCTGTGTACTCTTGCTTTTCAGATCTGGGAATGTTAAAGGTGGTTCTTTGGTGGCTTGTGCGTTTTCTCCCAATGGAAATTTCTTTGTCACTGGATCAACAAGTGGTGATTTAACCATTTGGGATGATAAAATGAGATGCCTGTATAATGAAAAAGCACATGATCTTGGTGTTACCTGCTGTGATATTTCTTCACATCCAGTATCTGGTTAGTTACTCAACTCTTCAGGGGAGGAACATATAAAAAAAGAGATACTTGATTTCTCCCTAGCTCTTGTTTTCATATTCTTTTTGCCATTGGTGCTCAAGATACAAATGACCTTGTGAAGAGCTGATGTTTTAGAATATTCTGAATATTCTTAAGTAAAGGTTGTGGTCAGGTTGGTGGCAAGGAATGTACTAGGTCAACAAACAAGATGATAACTTTGAGTAGCTAATTACCCCGTGGCAGACAAGGATTTTAGAAGATGCAGTGCTAGATTACCATTCACCCTTGACTCTTTCACACTTTGGTTCCCAAGGAACAGGGCTGTATTAAAACAATGCAGAGAGCTGTAAACCTAATCAGCTAAATGCTTGAGCTGTGGAATATTAATAGCTACACTGTTTTCCTGCACCTGACTTTCTCACTTAGAGGAATTTGGGAGAGTAATGAGCCCAGAATCTCCTACATTCCACGAAGATGTTCAGAAATCTTAGAGCTGTTTTAGCATTTGACCACACAGTCATTTGTTTCTAATGAAGGTTAGGAAATTGGGCAGAAGCCTCATTATCAGCTTTAGGAAGTAATGCAGCAACTTAACAACCTTGTGTGTATACTTTCATGCTTTCCAGATCTACTGTTGAGACAGAGTGATCTTCATCAAGATATTTAGGCTCTTGTTTTCAGAATACACAAGCTGCCCTTTCAAAGGCCCCAAAAGTTATAGCTGAGCAGCCACTTGGATCTTCAAGTGCTGAACCCAGCAGTAAGTACTGCTGTCTGTGTACCACATTGTCTAAGGAGGTGGTGCAGAGTAGGAAGAAAACAGGAGAAGCAGTTGGGAAGAAAGCAGGACAGAAGCAGGAGGAAGCCGAGGAATTAGGATGTGAGCATACACTTCAGAACAGAGAATTAGTGATTGACAGTACTAAATCAAACAAATGTGTGTCCACTGAAAGGTGTAGGACCTTTCTTGGTGAAAATACTACACAAATAACTCCATCCTGAACCAAGAGTTGCATCTGAGGGCAAAAAAGCATGTTGCAGCTGAAACAGATCAGAGTGTAATTTCCACCACTCCATTTCATATTGAGATTATTCTCTTGGTTTAAAAATTACATTACCAACCCTTCAGCCTTCTGCCAAGATAAAGTGAAACAGGCAATGAAGCAGGTATTTCCTACACTGGAGATTTGTTTCAGCTGATTTATGATCATTCTTGATTTTTTTTTTTAATCCATATATGTCAGCGTATTTCCTTTCGTGTGTTTCTGTTTAATCATCAATGGTTGAACCTTCTGGGATTTTTGGCAGATTTAACACATCATGAAATGCATACAAGTAGTGCTTATCCAGTAAAATTAGAGATAGTTTTAAATTGAGACTCTCTTTACCTGCTTAATTCAGAGCAAGTTTTGATCCAGAGTGTCTGATAGGTTCTTTGCGCTTCAGGCTGTAACAGGTGGTTCTTCTGCCTTTGAAGTGGATTCAGTCACAGTTGCCTAGGAGCTCATGAGATCTAGAGCAGTTGTGGTGGAGCTTGGAAGAGTTTGCCATCTTAAGGAATATAGGTCAGGTAAGGAATAAAGTCAGGCTCCTGAAATTTAGGAAGGCAGACTTCCAGCTCTTCAGGGAAGTTGTCAGTGGGATCCCCTGGGAGTCTGCCCTCGGGGACAAGGGAGATCTTTAGGGATGTCTTCTACTGAGCGCAAGAGTCAGTGATCCCCAGGAGCAAGAAACTGGGCAAGGAAGGCAAGAGATTGGCATGGCTGAGTCAGGAACTGCTGGTCATGCTAAAAGGCAAGAAGCAAATGCACGGGAAGTGGGAACAAGGACATGTCACCTGGTAAAAGTATAGACATGAATTATGATTGTGTAGGGAGGGGGTGAGGAAGGCCAAGGTGAAGCTGGAATTGAACCTGGCAAGGGGTGCAGTGTTCACAGCCTCTCACTCACTAACACCCCCCAAGTCCTTTTTGGCAGGGCTGCTCTCCACCTGTTCGTCCCCCAGCCTGGATTGTTACTGAGGGTTGCCCCAATCCACGTGCTGCACCAGCACTTGAGGTTCCCATGGGCCAGCGCTTGAGCTTGTCCAGGCCCCTCTGGGGTTCTCCCAGGTCCTTGTCCTTCTGGTGTGTCACCTGCACATTTGCTGAGGGTGCACTTGCTCCCTTCTGTGTCATTAATGAAGATACTAAATAGCACTGGTCCCAGTATAGAGCCCTGAGGGAGCCACTGCTCCATTGGCACTCTGAGCCATTGACCACTACCTTCAGGTTGCAATCATCCAACCACTTTCTTACGCATCTAACAGTCCACTCATGGAACATGATAATTCAGAAATGTTCATAGCCACTGAATCAAGAGGGGAAAGCTATTGAACTATTATTGTTGTATTTAATATTTAATGCAGTATTTACTGAGTGTTTGGCTGGACTGCAGTCATGAAATGTCAATTTATAAAAATGAAAAGTTGAACATGTAAAAGTATGAAAATTCCCTGTCAGATACTCTCAAATTTTGTACATGCATATGTGGTTAATTTTGAGAAGTACTGAACTGTAGAAAAAATGGATATAACCATATAATTTAGGTTAAAAGACTCTAGCGGTGTAGTCAGAGGAATGAAGCATTTACCATCAAGAAAACTTAAAATATGAGCACAGCTCTGGTCTTTATCTACTTACTCAGGAAAGAGTATAATGATACCTATTTCTTATGTCCAAACGGTTTTAGAACTTCTGCAATGATTTTTATGCTGATATGGTTTACTGACCTGCTGTTATTTTCAGTGTTTCTGACTCCCATTTATGTATTTTAATTTTATCAGATAGTGAAAATGGATTCAAATACTTCCAGATGGCTTCTTGTGGACAAGATAATCAGATCAAACTCTGGCTTATTTTGTTTGCAGATTTCTTAGGTTTGTATAGAAATGTTTTTTGAATATACCAATGTCTTAGGTCTTCAGTGACAATTTAAATTGAAAATCAAATTTATACTGCTGGATTCACAGTCAAACTAACCACAAGTTGAAAGTTTTCTTTTAATTATTAGCTGGAGAACAGCTAAGGCATTCAGCACTTGTGATGCTGTGCCATGTAGATTTTATTTAGCGTCCTATTTATCAACAAGTAGTGAAAGCAAAGATTAAAAAAAAATTATACTGTGGCCTTTCAACAGGTTGATAGGTTGAAACCTCTTAATCTGCCTGGCCAGGGAGAGATTTGCTTTCATATTTCAATATATCCTGGGCCTTGAATAAGAGCTGGAGAAACCAGTGTTGGCTCCTGCAAAAACTGCAATGTAGAGACTAGGTAAATTGCCAAAAATATCTTCAGTGGGTACTTCCTGTAACCTTTTTTATATAAAAGTATGTAAGGATTAATACTGTATGTACAGATACACATTTAATTATCTAAAATCTTGTGAGACGTGCTAGGACTACAAAGTGAGACAGTTGGAGATATTAAAAGGGAAGTTGTCTCCACGGTCTTTTTATCCCCTTTTTTGTAAACAGTATGTCACAGAGTCACATCTTGGTGGAGCTTTGGGCTTCTTAAAGCAGCTCGTGTTATACCTTGTCAAATATGGCCATATGTAACGATTTACTTTTTGTATTTTTAGGTGTTGAGTTAAAATATAAATGCACACTGAATGGACACACTGCCCCAGTTCTGGCTTGTGCATTTTCCTGTGATGGACAGATGATAGTCTCAGGGTAAGCAACACCTTGTTGAAATGTCTGTCTGTCCAGGTTCACACTTCAGTATTTTAAAACAGAAATTGCAAAAGATTTCTAAATATTTAATACCAGTAATTAAGGAATAGTTCTGTGACCTCTAGAGCTGTTGAAGTGTCTTTACAATCAGTCTGTATCTAGTAGGTGATTGAGTTTGAAATCTCGGGTTGTGGAAGAGCTTAATGAAACAGTTTCCTTTTCCCTCTCTGCATCATTTTAATGTCAATGTGGTTTTTTTAAGGTCTGTGGACAAGTGTGTCATAATCTATGAAACTGTAAGTATAGCATAATACAAGACCACATCTTGGGTTATTGTCTTTAAATATCAGCACTGCTTCTGCAGGGTCTTATAAATGAAAAAATATTAAAGAATACAAATGATATTAAGCCAGAATATTTACGTGCATTTGGGGGTTGGAGGGGAAGGAGTCTAAGGAAAAATATCTCCTGAGAGCTGATCAGTCTTTCTCACTTTTTATTTACATGGTGAGGATTTGTCAGTTGATTTCTCTGCAGTAGGGTATTACTCAATTAATTCCATACTTAAAAGTATTACGAGTTTCATATTGAAGCGGAAGGATTTTTTTGTTATCCTAACTTTAGCTTAGCTTCCAAAGCAAGAAGGACTGTACCATAAAATCAGGAATGGTGATCATAGAAATTCTGTAGTTATATGTAAAGTGCACATAAAATAGAAGCATAATAAAGAATTCAAGAAATTTTTTATAGTAATACAATGTCTTTAAAACATATTGTTGAAGCATTTTCTGTAATAATGTTGTTACATCCTTTGTGAGTCACCTCTAAGTGGTATATATCTTTAGTATGTTATAGTATTAAAAGTAATAATTTTGCTGAAAATGAAGGATGAACAAGTTTTAAGCTTCTTCAGCTTGCTCTGCACATACCTATTGTATTGATACAATTTTTAAATTTGCATTAAAGTTTTTCACCAAAATCACTAATATGATACCTGCACAGTTTTTGGCCCAGTTATTTTAGTAATTTGAAGTTTAGACAGGTAGAAGTCCTCTAGAGTTTTGGAGCCTCAGAACATTGAAAGATGAAGGAAACCACAGCCTAAGTATTTCTTAATACTGTTCATCAGCTTTTGTGGCCTTAGGTTTTTATCAAATGGGACAATAACTTTTCTAGTTGTAAGATTCTCCTTTGGAGATACTCAAAACCTGCCTGGACACCTGCTCTAGGTGCTTTAGCAGGGGGGTTGGGCTAGATGATCTCCAGAGGTCCTCAACCATCCTGTGATTGTCTGGGGAAAAGTGGTGACAATGAACCTTTGTGCGAGGGAGAGAGATTTCAACCAGTATTAGGGCATTTTGATCATGTTGGACAGTTGAAAATACTGGAGTACTGATTGATCAATTAGTGATTCAGAATAACTTTGCTCATCATTCTTCCAACCTGTCTGTACCTGTCAAAAAAAATGGTATTTTTCATTGGAGAGAAGATCTTTCAATAGTAAGTTGAAACTGCCAAAATTCAGGAACTTGGTTTTTTAGTGGTATTTAGTAGTCAAATAGGAGAATAGGCCGAATAGGTGTAGTTAATTATTGGTCCAGTTGAATGATTGTGGGTTGACCCTCACATTGACCCTTTTGGTCATCTCTAATACAAGATTCGTGGAAGAAATGTCTTTATCTACACAACCAACCAGCCAATATGGATTTAATTCAGTTAATGTTTTTGGCACTGCTCTCCCTTCATGTTCCATGCTGGCTGATTGTGCAGGGTAGCAGTGCTCCAGGGAATTGAACAGGGGGTTCAAGCAGGAAATTCAGGTTGCATTTCTGACTCTGGTGCTGATCAGCTTTGTCAGGGTTGTGTAACTTTTCTGAAGGTAACTTCTGTCACCTTTCAAGAAGCAATATTCCTTATTTTGAAAGGAAGCATAGAAGTGAAGAAACGTTTTTTTATTCTTTAAGATTTAGAATCACAAAAATCTCTTTTACAGAGTACTGGCAATACCCTTCATACTTTGTCTCAGCATACCAGGTAAGAAATCAGCATGATTATTCTGTTTCATAAATAAAATAAATTAAATCCTTTTCTCAAATTTTCACACTGTTTTTTTATTTGTAGATATGTTACAACTTGTGCTTTTGCACCACATAGTCCCTTACTTGCCACAGGTTCAATGGATAAAACTGTGCACATATGGCAGCTTGACTTTATGCAACCCTGCGCAGGTCAGTGTGTGAAGTATTTGTAGTCTGTTGTTTAAATTCAAAATACCGTTTGAAGATGCAAAAATCCCACATTCTGATCTGCACTTGATGTGTAACCTCAGGATTGTGTGCATGTTTTTTATCTTCTAATTGACCTGATCAATGCCCAAAAGAGGTATTCTCTTTTTGTTATTTTGTAAAGAAAAATATCCTAGATGTATCTTAATTTTATTAATTTGCTGTATCTGTTTTTCTGATATTTGCAATTGCTCTGGACAGTATTTAAGAGATGAATATTATTGTCAGAGTGCTGAAAGACTTCTTCAACACCTATAATTTGTGACGAGTTGAAAATCCGCTAATTGCAAGCGTAATTGTCAATTAGAAATGCACCTTACCAGTTGTTACAGGTGAAAAACTAATTGTACAAATGACGTTAGTACCATTAGTATAGGATAACTAATGGTAGAAATTGCATAAGCACCTAAAATTTGTGGAACAAAGGAACATGTCTTTGTTCACAGCACAACAGGAGGTTCGGACTTCAGTGTGCCTTCTAAGGAGGTACGAGTTGATTCCGGTGTCTGCTAACACTTCTCTGGTTGGTTGTTCAATTCAAATTTGACAGAAATATAGGCATCTAAGAGATTAAATTCCTCTAAACTTTGAAAATTGGAAGGTAAAAGGCAAACCCAAATTAATGCCCTCCCTCCCAAAATAATGTCTAACATTTCTTTCATTAGATGAAGAATGTATAGCACTGAGAACACTTAAAAATAGGGTCCATTAATGACATTGTTTCTTTGAACTGAGAATTTCATTATTGGTTGTTTTTTGGCGGTTGTGGTGAGGTGGTTTTTTTGGGGGGGGGGCGGGGGAAGGTGTTGTTTGTTTGGTTTTAATTTGGTTTTTTGTTTGTTTTGTTTTTTAACTCTTTTCCATTTCCAAAGGAGATACTATAGAAAATGAATCAAAGGTGGCTGTTGAGGACTGGTCAGAGGATGATGTTTCAGCCTGGCTCTCTGCACAGGATTTAGCAGACTTTGTTGGCCTTTTCAAAATGAATAATATTGACGGCAAGGAACTACTGAATCTTACTAAGGAAAGTCTTGCTAATGAATTAAAAATTGGTAAGAGTACTGAAATCCAACTAGTTTTTAATCTCTAGAGCACTTTGAAACGTTGGAATGAAAGCAGGTTAGGAATTCCATACATGGGGTTTTTTTCCCCCTGAAATGCCTTTTTAATTTCATTTCCAGGGCTGTTAAAAATCCCCTAGTGTTACGTTGTCCGCAGTATTCCTTTTTTTGTGGTGTGTGTGTGTGTGTGTGTGTGTGTTTTCTCTCATCCCTGGAGACATACAGTGCACTTCTACTAATGATGCTGTTGAATAGTCTTACCTGATTTTGTTTCTATTTTCCTTTCTTGATCTTGTATTATTAAGCTGTGGAAAAGGAATTTCAGTTTTTCTCTACAATTCATGTTTCTCACTTTGGTAAATCGGGTGGTCTATAGTTTTTCCTGTCAGCCTGCAAAGTGCCACATTTAGAATAGCGTGTGTTCACCAGCCTTGAACAGTTAAATTCTGAAGTGTGCATTTGATGATGACTTTTGGTAAGGATCAAGAAAAGCTTTCTAATACATCAAGTTCATACATTGTCCTGTTGTTTTATTGCAAAACTGATTACATTTTAGAAGAAATCACAAGGAAGCACCATATTAGTAATGATTCCGCAGTGGTTATTATGAAATAAGAAATTTAGGGATAGTGAACTGCACTGAAGCTTTCAAAATACAAGTTCTCTATTAATTTTGATGGCCAGATTTAGGTGTAAATTAGGTGCTAATACGTTTGTCAAAGTGAGGACAAGTATAAGAAAAGGCTGAATGAAGTAAGAAACCTTTTAAAAAGTACAGTTGGATATTCATTGTAGAAAGACTGCTCCCTTTTTTGTTTTGTGTGTGTGTGGAATTGGTCTATACTGGATCATGTTATCTCTGTGTACCAGCTGGCTTTGTTGAAGTCTAGAAATAACAGAGATGCTGGGAATTTGTCAGGAATTGTTATCCATGAAAGACACTTGGCTTCCTCAGTTTATGCAAACATTTCCTTAGCATTGAAATAGCCTAAAACTTCGTTGCAGCAATTGCCAGCTGAGGCTAATCAGATAATGCTGACTAGAAAGTTCTGTGGGAATTGACTGTAGTGTGACCAATGACATGCTACAAAGAGAGTTCTCTGGGGAAAGAAATCAACAAAGGTATAGAAATTATGGCCTCATGTATCTGACTTGAAAAATTGCTCTCTATATGCCATAGCTCAAGCATTTACAAAGTAGGAAAATACTGTCTGCCTAAAATGAACAAGATTTTCAGTGTTACTCAAATTCCCGTTCAACTAAATTTTAGGAGTCTACAAATGCTTGAATGAGCATGTCCTTTCTCCCCTTGATAACCTGTTTCCTTTGCTCTAAGAATGTGACCTAAGATCTTGCTAAAGAACTCTACAAGTACAGTCTCTGCAGTTTGGAGAACATCAGTGTTCTTTTAAAAAACACAGGCTCAGGTGTCTTTCAGTTGTGCCTTTGTAAGCCCTAGACAGCAGTACTGTACAGCAGGTGTAGTGTAACAGAGGTGGACATTGCCAGGTGTATCAAACGCTGAAGTGAAGGGGCTGAAGGGAAATCCAGTCTCTTTGGAGGTGCTGGCAGCACTTGTGCACAGCCGTACCTTCCCACTGGTACTGCTTTGTCCCATCCCAAGGGCCAGATCTGCAGTGTCCCGTGCCAGGGTGTGGCTGCAGGGCAGCGTTGCACTTGCACTGTGCGTCAGACCACTGCTCTGCCATGGCTCTGCTGCACTTGCACTGGTTTTACTGGTTGCTTTCATTACTCCTCCAAGTTCTGTTGCACAGACAGCCTATGGCAGAGCTGACTGGAGTGGGGGCCGGGCCTGGCTGCAGGCTTTTGGTTTAGGGGAGTGGTGAGATGGAGCAATGTCTCCTGTGACACAGCTGCTGACTATTCCAAGACCTGACCTCTTTGTCTTACCTGTCTGTGCTGCTCACTTCATGTACAAATAATTTTTCAGAGTCTCTAGGCCAGCGCAGTAAAGTTCTCCAGAAAATTGAAGAACTGAGGATGACAATGATCTCGGTTTCTGTTCCTGTTCCTGATGAGTTCCTATGTCCTATAACAAGAGAGCTTATGAACGATCCTGTCATTGCCACAGGTATGTCTTTACATGACATGGATTAAAACTAATTACTTGAGGGTAAAGATAGGCCTCTTTTTGTGTTCCCACACCTATCTTATCATCAGGCTTAGAAAGATAAACTACTTTAAATAGCTGTTGCAACAAACCAGAATTATGGTAAATGTTTAGTTTGCTAATTACAGCTCTGATACAGAGAGAAATACCGTATCAAGCAACTTTTTCCTTTTTTTAATGTGCCTCCCTTTATGTGCCTTGTCAATATAATTACAAGCCTAATTACAGTGTTGGCTCAGTAAGTGCAAAATGAAATTTTGCATTCAGTGGGACAAAATGCAAGCAAACCAACCAACCAACCCACCCAATTTCCCCACCCCGCCCACCAAAACCCCAGGCTTGTTACTATGCATAGCACACTATCTCTAGGGCACTTACTTAAAAGTTTGTACAGAATGAGACTCCTTTAAATTCACCAAACCCTTAGAACTGTAATATGCCAGGAGTGTAAGATATTATGTAGTGAAAACATTTTATGAAGAACTAGTGTTTTGTAGCTCTATTCTTGGCGGGGACAGGGAAGGAGGAGCATACAAGCATCAGAAGATCAGTGTATTATTTGTGTTGCTCTGTAAATAGTGACTGACTTCATCCAGGTCTGAGGTATTAGGGCAGACTTCTGAGAATTAAAATGGTCAAAATATAAAGACATTTGCTAACTGCTGGAGTGATGGATTTATTCAATAAAGAGTAAGGAGACAGAGTATAGCCCTGCATTAGAGGAGGGGCATAGGGCACAGGTTTATATTCCACCAGAGATACTCCTGGGTGACTGTGCCAGCTGACACTTAGCTGGGGCCTGATTTCTGTTCTTTGAGGAACAGCTTGTTCAGCTACCAACCCTTCAGAGCCAAAGTCCTGAACCTGGCCAGGTTGTGAGGGCTCTGTAGAGGCGCAGCTCAGCACTGGCTCAGCCAGGTGGGCAAGCCCCCTGTTCAGCAGAGCAGCAGGCAACTTTAGCTGTGTTAGGCAATTGATGGTAATGAGCTTTTACTTCACATTATGGATCATTCAAACTGAAAAAAAAGTCTTATTTAACACGTGCATAATATATTTTGGTACTTTGCAGGCAGCCATAGATACATGAAACTAGCCTGAACTGTTTATACCCACAGTAAAGATTTCACATACAATGTACTTACTCTAGATCTCAATTTTCCTGTTTGGACATATTTCCTTTCTTCCCTTTTACATTTAAAAAGCTAACATCTGCACAGTGCCACAGCCTCTGTAATACGAGCTTTTGTTGTTGGTTTCTTTGCAGATGGCTATTCCTATGAAAGGGAAGCAATGGAAAACTGGATCAGCAATAGACGATCTAGTCCCATGACGAACCTTCCTCTCCACTCTCTTATGCTCACACCAAACAGGACACTAAAAATGGCCATTAGTCGCTGGCTAGAGACTCAGCAGAAGTAGTTAAACCACTGAATTTTGAAATTGTTTCTTAAAATGAATTGAAATTTTATGCAGCTAAAGGAATTAATTGTATCAGAAACAAATGGAAAGAAAAAGTTGTGTTTCTGTTTTGATCTGTGGCTGGTTCAACCTTCACAAAACTCCTAGGAAAACTTTTTTAAGTTCCTGGTAGTTCTACTTTGTGGTACTTCTGTTAAAGAATGAAGTACTCAAACTCAGTTTTTCAAATAAAGTTTTCTTAAAATTTTTACTACATTTATGAGTTTTTGAGTCTTCACCTTGCCAAGTCAGTCTTTCAGAAGGTAAGAAATAGCGAAGTATAGGATCTGTATTTCTTTTTCTACTCTAACAAACCAAAATGTATCTTTCTCTGTTCCCCATTAGTGGACATGTAGTTGGAAAAGCTGGGAGAGTGTTTCTCCTGTAACTGTCAGGAACTGCATCTCATCCCACAGGTATATTAATAATCTTTATTTTGTATGGAAAGAGTACAGTAGCTGTGCAAAAATAGAACTACAGGACAAGACTAATATAGGACTTGTACAAAATATCAAAGAAACAGTAAACAATAAATAAGCTAAAGTGTAATGATGCAAACTCCAAAAAGATTTGTAGAGCTGGGTACAGCTGTTTACAATGTACACAGAACACTGTAATCAAGCATGATGGGAAGAGTATAAAGCTGAGCACTCCAACTGAATTGCACTCATAGGAATGTCACTGCAGCCGTTCATTTTCAGAATGTTCTTGCCAATAAAAAACCTTATTTCCTCAAAAAAAGCCCTTTTCAACTTCATCCTGTCATGCAACTGCACATACACTTTCTTCACACCTTCACGTTCACTCCATCCCTTTCTTGGGTTTCCCATAAAAACATTTACTAAGCATTTAGTTGTTGTACCTTTTCACAAATAAACAATAAATCATTTTGCTTTAAGATAGCACCCAAAGGTGATTAGATACCCTATATAAAGTGCGATTATTGTTAATAGGCCATAATATTGTGTTCTTCAGTGCAATAACCAATATGGTCAAAGCCTCTCAATACACATGCAAATGTCACTCACTTTATTTGATTTCTTCTAGTTACTAAAAATAGTTATATTTACATGTCAAAGCGTGGCTGCTTATAGTTTACTCATACACAAATTATTTATGCTTCCTAAATGTACAACATGCAACCCAAATTAGATCCCGCTAGAAAAGTGATAAAATACTTTGATTTAAAAAAAAAAAGCATGCATGTACAGATCTCGGTATTCTGCAGCAGATTATCTCCCTCAGCACTGCTGTGAGACATAAGCATTTGAGAGGCACGAGTACTGTGTGTGAGATGCAACAGAACCAAAAGCCAAGACTGAAGCCCTATGTGAAAGGAAATGCTTATTTAATGGTAAAAGGTAATGGAAAGGATTTCTCTGCTCAAGCTCCTAGGACAACCCCTAACTGAGTCTTTCTACACAAATACGTTATTCCAGTTACTGTCACTGCCCTGGGATGGTAGGAACAGTTGGAAGTGGTTGTATCCCATTAAAGACTGCTCCCTGGGGCCCAGCCAGTCAGTGTTTTGTAGAGCAGTCAGACCCTGTGATGTTGTGACCCAGGTCTACCCTGTCAATGTACAGAATAGTATTTATACATTTGATTCAATGAATGATCGCTTTGGTTTTGCCTTGGTGACGTGACTGAGGTGGCCATCCTGAGTGCTGTGGGATGGCAGTTTGGCTACAGCATCAGGATGTAGATGAGAACCTTGGCTGGATGATCTGCTGTCTGTACAGTGGGGAGGGATTTGGCATGTGAGCTCCTCACGTTCTTTCACTTGCATGCTGCTCTGGCTGCCATCTCCCAGGGCAGCACTTGCAGAGGATGTTTTAGTTGAGTAGTGTTTAACTGAGAACTGCTCGAAGTTTGAGGGCTGAATGCCTGCAGAAGCAATGTATGTGGATAATCCATCGGATGCCTGAGAGTGCCAAGTGCGACTAGATTGTGTGTTTTGCTGCTGAAACCTTGCAGTCTTGTCCATGATTCCCATAAATGGGGTATTGCGAGGTCGGTGCTCAGTACCCTGAGCTTGACTAATGTTAGTCTCCTTGAGTCGAACATCTGGGCCCAGCCCCTTAACACTCCCTGAAAAACTGCTGGCTGAAGTGAAACTGCTTGTTGAGCTGGCAAGAATCACACTACTGGATGGAGAAGAGCCACCACTGGGTACAGGGCTTTGCTGCCTTGAGTCACTGAAATGCATTGGAGCAGAGGCTGTTGATGTGTCAGCAGGTTTAGATTTACTGACAAAAGAACGAGAAGAGAGAGTCTCATGATGCTGTGGATGCAAATGCTGCGCCCCGACACAAACTTCTCATTGTACAGTTCAGCCAGTGGGATCTGTGGAAATGCTTCCAGATGACGATGTGCTCTGTCCCATCCGCATGTGACTTCTAGATTGCCGGATGGCAAGGGACTGTGGGGAAGACGCTGCAAAGATGATTGTGTCTTGGTGCTACATTGACTGCTTCCTGGTTTCGATCCAGGCTGGATGGAGCTCAAATGCTGATTAGTTTTTACAATCTGTGCCTGCTTTGTTGGCTGCATGATCAAGCCTGGCTCTCTCAGGTACTTACTGCTTGTTCTGCTTTGAGGGGACACAGACTGAGCTTTCTGAACGTCTTCTTGAAGGGTCCTGCTAAATAATGAAGCAGCTGAGGAACACTGCAGCCTTTGTGGAGGGGAAACAGATTCATTGGGGTGTGGCAGCTCATCGTCCCTGTCTTCAAGATTAAAATTATCATTCACACCTGGTACAATGCCCTCCTCCTCATTATCAGAGTTGTTGGCTTGCTCAAGTAGCTGTGGAGAGTGATGCTTCTGTTGCTGTGTTCTCTGGAACTGTTTGCATTCCTCTTCCACTCGAGCCAGGAGACGTTTTATCTCCTGATTGCTGGGACACAGCTGAGTGGCTTCCCGTAGATCAGCGAGAGCAGCAAGTAGTTTTCTGTTCAGGAAGAAATAAGTAAACAGTGAAAACTGGGGCAAATCCGAGTCCCAGCCAGGTTTGTCCCAGTCCAGCTCCACCCTTGCAGTGAAATATCCTGATTAGTTGTTTCCTGCTGGAGGTGGTGACAAATAAGAACTAGAAGTTCTCCACCTCAGGAAATTCATAACTAGGGTGGAAGTACAGACCCAACGCTGAGCCCTTCTCTCCAGTATCCTGACACCCCATGAAGGCAGGCAGGAGAACTCTCTCTGCTGGGAACACCAGGAACTGACACTTTGTCTCAGAAGCTCTTCACAGTTACCTCCAGAGTAGGGAACCTGCTGAACTCTGCTTTGTGACCATTTATTGACACCTTTAGAAAAAACATGGTGAATCAAAAAGGCACCTCTTCCTGTACTTCAGCTACACCACTATAGTTTGTTATTTTTCCAACCTAACGAGAGACCTCCTCTCTCCCCTTGTTTTTTATCTTCAACTGCTAATGATTCATCATATTCTGTCTATCATAGCAGTGGGTAAAAAATTGTAAACTTGGCAATAAATAATGAAATGCTGGAGTTGGGTGGCACACTGCTGGCCACATTCTGCTGTGTCAGGTGGAGAAGCAGACCCACTCACTGTTAAAATAATCCCTCTTCAAGTCAATTTGTTACTTTCTGGACTGCCTTGTAAGTACTTACAGAGTATTCAATATTGCTATTTGAATGTGGTTGGCTTTATCTGATACAGAGACCTAGTACAGGCGCAAAGTGCACTAAAAATAATATTTTATTTGCAAATTTGAAATATAACTAGCAGAAAAGAACAAGTTATTAAAAATGCTAAGTTAAAAAAAAAAAAATCTGTTCAGACAGATGCACAGAATCAAACAGTACCTGCTGTTCCTCTTGGCTCGTGCTCTGGCGTAATAGGCTTCGTAACACTTAGGTTTCAGATCCAAGGCTTTGGTAGCAAACTCTTCAGCCATACCAAAATCCTGATAATGGAATCAAACATGCTCGTTACACAGCGACAGTCAAAGCAAGCTGCAAGCTCTGGGGTCGTGCTCTGGCTCCAGGAGGATAGCCAGCACACGTGGCAGAGGCTCCTGCCCCAGTCAGCAAGAGCAGGTATTTTCTCAAAGCACACATGAGCACAACCATGGCACCTGCTTGTGCTGCGTGATAACAAAGGGTGGTGGCGGTGTTTTCCATTCAGTCTTTTAAAAGTACCACAGAGGTCCAGCAGTTCATCATTCCAAAATAACTGCATGATGTGAGACCAGCTGTAATAGATCCCCCACAGCAACATGCCCTCATCTTATAAGCCACCCATTGATTGACATAATAAAGCCCAAAATCAGGATATAGTGAAAAGGATTCTAAAATAGCACAGATAGATGTCCACGTACAACCCCACAATGGAGTAGGATGTAAGTCTCAGCTTCCCAATGCCAGAGAGGCAGCAGACTAATAGCAAGAGCTTACATTTGTTTTGCGGCGACATCGTGACAAGTTCAGGTATAACGAAACTCTCAGCTCAGTGAAGGCTTTCGTTTCCTCACCAAACCCTTCCCTTGGGAACTTCCTCAATGCATACTGATAGCGCTGTGCTGCTTCCTTCATCTTGCCCTTCTGCAAATTTTAGGGAACGAGGTTTTTCACAAACTTTTAATATTTCAATACTGTTGCAAAAAAGCGTATTTATATTTGACATCTACCAAGAGGTGCTCTTCAAGTAGAAAACACAGAGACAGGTTTTTTAATAAATATACACAGTATGAACTATACTGTCAGACAAGCACAGCGAGAGAACCTGCATGTTAACCAGAATTTGTGTTTCTGAACTCGAATGCTTAATGGTATGTGATGTGGGTAATATTTGCCCTAATATGTACTACTAGTACCAGAAAATAATCACGTATGATCTTGTTTCATTTTGAACAGAATAGTAATATACCAGATTATATAGTTGAAAAGGAGGCATAAAGGCATTCAGTCTACCTTCAGGCAGAAGTCCAGTGTTCTGCTGTCAGAAAAAAATAAAAATCTACCTACTTTATACAGTGTATTTCCTTCGTCCATCAGTTTCTGCAGAAGAATCAGGAGAATATCAGGTTTGGAGGTGGCCATTGCCCATGCTGCATTTCCTGCAAGTTAAATTTTAAGGGTCTCTGACAAAAGGGAAGAAAGTGTGTTTCTGCTGTCTACCACAGTAGAAAGCCTGGTCTTACTTCAGTACATATTCCACCTACATGGAAACAGTATTACTATTGTCGTCGTAATTAGGGTGTACACATTTAAAATACATCTATGCCCCCACCAACACCACCTGGACAGCAGCCAGGTATTACATGGTCTGATACATTTCACCCCTGTGTAGGAATGTATAGAAGTCACAATTAAATTCAGGCCTAAGTAGAGACCTGTATTGATCATACTTACTACCCAAATAATATGAACTAGTGATTCAAAGGTACTAAATATTCAATAATTATCACATACACAACTGCACCATGTACTTGCCTACTGATAATACAGGACTTATATTTTTTTGGCCTACCCTGTGCAAAAATACACAATTCTATAGTTTATTAGAAGAATGTTATTTAAATCATTAATAGTGTCAGAATTATTTATCAGTAATAGCACAATCATAATTTTCTTATTTAAATATATTAAAGCAGGGTAACCATATACAGTGACTCCTCCAAACCTCACCATCAGCACACATCAAAGAAGGAGCAGAATAAAAGTCCTTGCATTTCCTCACTTGTAAAGCAAGTCTTGCGTGTCTGCCTTTAAAGGGGAGGAGATAGTTTCCCTTGAGTGGGCATCTGCAAACCAGACAGCCTGCAAAAATCTGGTGTTTTGAGTTACTTAACCTGTTTTACAGAGATAACTAACTCTGGCAGAGCAGAATCCAGTTGTTTCTCCTGGTGCAGGGCAGTTTCACTAACCTAGCTTAGCTCCTTTTCTCAGCAGCATGACCACGACTGAGGTATTGCGGCAGCCAATCGCTCTGTCCAGCGGCCTCATGCCACTGTGGTCCATGTGCTCAATCATTGCTCCTTTCTCCACCAAATACTGCACCTGGGAGAAGAAGTAAGACATGCCGTGTAACATGGCTTTTGGTAGGAAAGGCAGACCAATTAAGTATTTTAGGTACTATGTAATCTTCTTTGAAACACAGTGAGCATATGGTGCAGAGTACAGTACAGCCATCTAAAGTCCACTGAGGGCACTGTAGCATGGGCAGGTTGGAGGGAAGTAGTAGTTCTTTCCTGTAACCATTACTTGCCCAAGTGCGACCAGCAGTGATCTTGTCAGGGAAGAGGCACCAACAGTCCTGCCCATGGACAGGCCCCACGACCCACAGCCATACTCAAGGACCTCTTCACTGGCACTGCCCCTGTCCCAGCCTGGCCAGTGGCTGAGCACAGACCTACTGAAGGGACCAGTCTGGCCATGGAAATGGAAGCTGGCACCACAGCAGCACAATGACCTACAGCAAATGCAGGGACAGGAAGGAGCCTGGACACCCCTCATTCCCCATCAGTGTCTTGAGTACCCAGTGTCACCTGCAAAAACACACAACAGTATCTGAAAACTACCGAAGTCACTAAGGAACCCGATGGCTTATTTTCAAGTTAATTCAGACAAAGGCTGAATGGGACAAAGTGCTACAGCGAGTTCCATGCCACAGCAGCACCTGAAACAGACCTTGTCTATGCAAGCTGCAGAAACACAGCTGTGAGTGTGAGAGGCTGCATGTGCTGCTGTTCTGTCTAGTTCCTTGCTGACCTTTTGGATCTGTCCACAGTGTACGCAGACCTGTGTACGCCCTTCCTCTTCTTGAGGTCTTTGCTCTTTGAGGGCACCAACTGACCAGGACCCTGAGAAGGGACTTCTGAGGGTTTGCAGCATAATTCTGGGCTTCTATTTAATCTAGAAAACGCTTTCCTGAGCAAACATTTGCACTGAAGTCAAGATAAGAGCAGTGTAACCATCTTGGCTATTTCCCCAAATTTCCTATTTTGGTAGGCAATAGTTTTTCTACATTTTTATAACTTTTTCTTCAATTTTCTGTTTTGTTACACTTACAATATCAGCATCTCCATAAAAAGCTGCCAAGTCTAGGGGTGTTCGTCCATTTTTGTCTGTCTGATCAGTTGTTGCACCTTTCTCTACTAAATACTGAACCACTTCCTTGTGGCCTTTCAAACATGCCCAGCTCAGAGCTGTCAGTCCTTCCTTGTCCAGAGATGAAATAGTTGCACCTGAAAAATGAAAATGAACTTTGTTATGAAGATTATCTATTTAAACGGAAAAATTGCATAACTCACCCAGATGCAATCCTGGTGCATCTGTGCCGCTGTAATCCGTTATTTATCTTCTACCTTCAGAAAGGAGAAATTCCACAGTGCTCAGATGTCCTTCACAAGAAGCCACCATCAGTGGTGTCCGGCCTTGCTTGTCACTTAAATTCACATCAGCCCCATGCTCCACTAGAAGTTTAGCAATCTGAAACAGAAAATATCAATTTAAAAATACATTCCTTGCACCAGGGGGGGTTAGATTGGATATTAGGAGAATTTTTTCTCAGAAAGTGCTGTCCATCCCTGGCACAAGGGGTAGGGGTGGAATTCCCATCTGCCACATCCCTGAAGGGATTCAAAAGCCCCATGGGTGTAACACTTCAGGACATGGGTTAGTTTGGCCTTGGCAGTACGGGGGAACAATTGTACTTGATGGCCTTGGAGGGCTTTTCCCATCTTACCAACTCTATGACTTTATGAAATCGGCAGATTTAGATTTCAGCCATAATATCATGAACTTTTAAGAAAGAGGACTAAGGTGGTATTTATGGCAACCACTGAGAAATTGTATGTAGCTCAAGCCCTGACTGCAGTTCAAGGCCTTCTCCTGACAGGAGAGGCCAGCATGAGGAAGGCTTCTGAATCCAAGGTTCTCTCTCTTCACAGCAGCAGTATAAAAGATCTGAAATCACCTCTGATCTTCGTCTAGGAAATAAAGTATTTTAACTCACATTATTTTTCAAGTATATTATAACTGAGACTGTTGTGAAGCCAATGTGCTTTTTAAGTTATTTCAAGGGATACAAAGGGTTTGGAAATGAAGCTTCTGAGCATATCCCTCTGAAGCTGATGCAAACACATATTAGAAAATTGACACTAATTATTTTCAAAACTAGAGATGGGAGGAATTAGGGACCACATCCCAAAGGATCCCCAAAGCTGTGCCAGACCTGCCAGTGGCCCTGCCGGACTGCGCAGAGTAGTGGGGGAACGCCCCTCCTGCTGGCTCTTGTCACGGCCGCTCCATGCCCAAGGAGTAACTTGCACACTTCCAGCTTCCCTCTTCCTGCAGCAGCTGTCAGGGCTAGAGAAAGTATTTGCATCAGTATCAGCTCTTGGCTTATTTGGCCTTTGGACACATGCACAATACGTGAGTGTTACTGAATCCCCATTCTTTCAGCTTTTAATTGTGACACTGAAAGCTGGAAAGAACAAAAAAAAGAAAATCCTTTCCCCATCATGATTTTTCCCCCCCTCTTCTATTTTTCTCATATTGTGTTTTAAACAGAACTTGAAATTTAAATTTTGTTTTTTGTGTTGAAGCCTCACCAGTCATGCCAACAATGTTTAGAAAATGAGTCCATGTGTGACTTATGCAAGAATAGCAAAGGACTTGCCCCTCCAGTTTCTAAAGCCTAATAACTTGCATTTTCTACTAAGAAGTAGTAAGAAGTGGGTCAAATTGTGAATTGTGAACCTTTACCCATTTTTTAGCATTTTCAAACATGATCAACCAGTATTTTTTTTTTTAATTCCAATGACTACTGGAAGTAAAAGAAATCACAAACACTGCAGGAAGAAGTAAATTTTTCTTTTTTTTTTAGCATTCCCTCCTCACTCAATGAAACTTCACTGTGTTGTTTAGAGCTGAACAACTGGAAAGTAAATGTTATGGATATCAGTATTACAAGCAAAAGAGTCAAGTCTTGTTCAAAAATCCCCCTTTCAGGGAGTTCGCTTCGTGAATGAGTAAAGATTCCCAATTCATTCTGCAAGGATTTCAATTAAAAACACTGACAAAAAAATATTGAAGAACAAAAATAATTTAGAAACAGATGTAGGTCTTTTGGAGTTCACTGGATTTGCAACAAGGGTTTTGTACATGTGCAGGAATGAAGCACGTCTGCTTCTCTAGAATGTGAGAGGCCACTGATCATCATCCCAATGCTGCTTCCCCACCCTCAGCTGTTTCCGTGGAATGGAGATGCCCCTCACAAGGCACACCAGGGAACTGCCAGTGCAGGGATTACAGTCTGCCTTAAAAACTACATTTGGCCTCTGCCAGATGTCCAAAGGCAGGTCTTTTCTTCCACTGCCTAATTAGAATAAACCCACACTGAAACATAAGCACTGTATTTCCACAATTTTCCATCTAGTTAAAAAGTCAGTAATTTACAGTAACTTTAATATAAAATAGTTCTCCAATACTTGAGATTAATAGATTCAGTAAATTTAAACTCTAGACTCATAAAACTGCATTTTACTATTAAAACTGGTATTTTCCATTATTTTTATTATAGAAAATTAAATTTAAAAAGTAAGATTAAAAACTCCTTAAATCAGCAACCCTAATTAGGAAACATACGGGAAGGGAAATACCTGTTTCTCCCCACAAGGCATCAGTGTCATTGATGTCCATGTCATGGTCCTTTTCAACTGTCAAGATGTAATGAACCACCTGCCAAAAACAGTGAGCAGAGATGTGCTGAGCCACAAGAGCATCAGCTGTCACTATACGATACAGCAGGAGATAAAAGATGTAAAATAAGTAAGAGTGCTTCTCTCTCAATGCATATAATCAATAGAAAAGAAAATCGGTATCACTCACAACAAGTTCAGTAGGATTTTAGAATGACTTGAAGGCAAGTGAATGTTACTGAAAAACATTTTTAATGCTGATATTCAGGAGTTGATTGCTTTCATTTAATCAGTGGACAGCAAACAAGAACTTTCATGAGACAACTTCCAAGAACAGAGAGGAAAAAGTGGACAGAAAATTACATATAAACAAATCCTGAAGCAAACTATTACTGGATACTCAGCTAGAGCATTTCAACCAGCTGCTAATACATACTACAATAAATATCAGAAGTTTCAACAATTCTTTCCCAGCCTCTTTCAAAAACAGCTGCAAGCACTGGTGTACAGTTCTGATGATTTCAAACAGATCTGGAAGTACCTGAATTCCCAACCCACCTGGCAGTGCCCCATGCTGGCAGCTGCTGTGAGAGCTTGTTGTAGTGCCTGGCGCTTCCTCAGTGAATCCTGTTCTCGGGAGGGACTCACCCAAACCAAGCCGAGCAAGAACTCAAGGATTTCGCAGTGTCCTCTCAGCGCACTATGGACCAAAGCACACTGGCCCTTCTTGTCTGCAAAGTCAGCCTGAAGCGGGGGAAAAAAGAATGTCTGAGGTTAAAAGGTGCAGTGAAAGGCTGTGGAGAGGAGACGCTCTAGAGTGCTGTGGGAGAGCAGCTCTCGCTCCTGACTTCCAGGGCAAGGAGGAACATCTGGGGAATCACAGGCCCAACAGCCTCACCTGAGCAGCTGGGAAGGTGATGGAAGAACTAATCCTGGAGAGCACTGCCAAACACAGGAAGGACAAGGTAAGCAAGACCAGCCAGCATGGGCTTGCCAAGGGGAGATCATGCTTAGCCTGTGGGACAGCCAGCAGCTCTGAGGGGACCAGAGGGTGGGTCAAGAGAGCTGGGGATGCCCTTGACCTCGACTTTAGAGGGCTCCAGCACTCTCTCAGTAGCAGTCACTGACAAACTGATGACAACAGGTTGTGGAAGTGCACAGCGAGGTGCACTCAAAACTGGCTGAACGGCTCTGCCAGAGGGTTGTGATCAGTGGTGCGTGGAAAATGCTTCACTGAAGTCTGGACTCAAGACTATACCTGATAATTATATACTTAAGTAATCAATAACAGCTTTCTTACACCTTTGTATGACTCTTCTGGCTGCAGGCTTTGCAATCTTTGTGCACCAGCTTACCTTTGCACCTTTTCTGCACAGCAGTGACACGATATTCATGTGACCTGCAGCAGCTGCATAACTAAGGGCTGTCATGCCGTTTTCTGAAGTTCCATCAATAGCAGCTCCAAACTCTAGTAAAAGAGTGACCACTTCTTCGTGTCCAAGGTGCGACTGAACACACAGCACTGGAGCATTATTCAGTACTTCAGTCCTGTAATTCACATTTGCTCCTGCCAAAATCAGCAGCCGACTCACCTAAAATTTAATTTAAACAAAACAATGTTTTCCTCAGATTTGTCTGAATTTGGTACCTTGATCAGGTACTCATTTGTTACTCCCTAATTTTGATGCAGATTTTACTGGCAGACATCAACATTAACACACAGATAGCAACATACCAGTTTAAAATCTTCTCTGAGTAAATATAATATTGTATTACTGACCACTGCACTCCCAAGAAAAGACTTGTCCCTCCCCTGAAACTCACTGCTCTCATCACAATCACGTGTAACTTGCTACTACTCTGCAACTACCTCTGTTAAGAGAGAACCAGACTGCATAAAAAGCAAATCTCAAAAAAAAAACGGCCAGAGCATGGATGTGTGTGTTCATGTACACACAAATTTCCAATCAAAAGCCTTAGCAGTTGGCTCAAATTCCAACTGACTGACTTGGATTTTGCTATCCATCATCTGGGGATTCAAATAATAGCGCAAAGTTGTGGTATTTTAAATCCTTTCCTCTCACAGTATTCCCCCTTTTACAGCTGACACTTTCCCATAGAAGCAAAGAGCAGGGAGCTCTGCCCAGCAAGGCCATGTGGGACATCCACCCTCAAAAATGCACCAAACACACTCACCTGTGCTACAGAGCACAGCTGCAGCAGAAAAAAGGCAAAACGCTTCTTTCCATCAAAACTATCGAGGAAAACTGATTTCAACTTTAGCAACACCTTACAAAAGTACACAAAGGAGTTCAGGTCCAGATGCTTTTCTGCTGAAGGGTTACACTGACTTCAGCATTCACCAGCCAAGTGCCAGCAGCAGTGCCAGACAAAGAGCTGACTACAGCCGTGCTGATGCTCTTACCTTCACGTTGGGTGTGTAGATGTTTCTTAGAGAAGCCAGGGCTGTAGACAGTCCATCAGTACTATAGCCAATCCACAAGGCTTGGAGATGACTGGAAGAAATTCCGGTCCTTTTACTGAGACCCTAACAGAAATGATATAACAGGAAATCTCTCTATAGAATTAGAAATCCTATTTTAATCTACAACTCAATATTAAAAAGCAGTAAAATCTGGATTGATAGCACTACCAAGTATTTTGCATAAGCTTCAAACAAATTATTCAAGCAAGTCAGAGGAGAATATCTACAATGCATTCAGATGATAAAGGTCATAAAGCCTACTAAGCTGCAAGCTTTACCTTAAAAATGTGAGCTTTAAGTATATGATGGCCAAGTTCCATGGTTTGTTGGCGGTTTAACTTTCCCTCCTGTCGAGAAAACATGAAAGCCAGTAGAGCATGTCCATTCCTAATAAAAAGGATTGAGAGAACCACTTTTATAACTGTATTTCAGTAAATATTCTAACACATCTTTATTCCTAACAGCTCAACTTTGTCAGACTATTGAAACATACCATCACATCTAAACAGAATTCTTTCCATAACAAAATAATGCAAAATTAAAAATGGCAAATTTTGAATATGAAACACACTCCTGGTATTTCTGTGCTGTCCCTTCAGAAGGGGCCTGTGTCAGCTTTGAACTGGTTTACATACTGCTCCTTTTTGCATTCTCAGAGCCAGGAACTGCAGGCATCTCAGACAAAAGCCAATCCTTTTAGAAGCATAAGATCTGAATACTTGAAAAATTTGAGATGAAATGTGTATTTAGTAATTCTACACCTACATTATAGGTGGTCAATGTTCTAGGAAACAGTGAGAGTGGCATGACCTTGAGAAAACAAGGTTACCATATACTATTTGTTAATCAGACTATACATTGGAACCGGGCAATTAGCCATATGCTAACTGGACTCTCCACCTGAGGGGGGAAGTTGTGGGAAGGGACTTCTCACCCCATTGTCAGACATTTCTGAACAAAACCTTCCGAAATCAGAAGCTCTACCTGGGCCCAGGCAGCCCCCACTGCTGCTGGGGCAAGTGCCAGGAGTTCCCAGCGTGGCGGGACCAGGGGTCCATGAGGCTGCAACCCCCCAGTCCCACCTACAGAACTGGTTCTGTTACAGCCACTTGGAAAGCTCTTGGAAAGTCTTGGGTTAGTAATAATTTTAAATGTCACCATTATTTATTCTTCTGTAAAAACCAAAAACTGTAAACCCCAAAGAACATGAAAAAAAAAATACTGGGGAGCCAACTGTGAGGACATGACAAACAGGAACAGCCACTGTCTCCAACTCAACCAACTCCTGCTCTCCAAGTCACAGAAAGTGAGCTGGAATAAGCTGAAACAATGCCAGCAGGATATAATTACAGCACAAAATGTCTTAATATTTTTATGTTTAAAAAAGCCCAAACAATCTGCTCCTTCTATTCCTGCACTCTACGTTACATAGACAAGGTGCTGCTGCACGGGATTCTCAACAATTTTGCTGTATTAGTAACAATATAGCACTCTCATTTCTCCATGAAGGTAGCAGAGTCAGATGCAAACTTCTGACTTCTATAGAGTCAATTATGCATTGTAAACTTTGAATCTTGAGTCACATCTACCCCTAAATATATAAAAGTGTTCATTTTGGAAAAAATTATTTGTACTTGTATTTAACATTACTCTTTCCTCTCACCAATTGTTGCAATCAATTATACAAAACCTAACTTTGGTTATTTGAACATGAATTACTGCAGTTTTTATTTACCTTGGCTCACATAAGAAGTCAGTATTTTCACCTTCTGCTCTCCAGACAAGCCATTCCCTGAAGGAAGGATGGCAGAACATGCGTGTTTTGTCACGTCTTTTGATCAGAAAACACGAAAGGGCTTCCATCCTCTGGCTGAAGTCTTCCCATTGTTGTTCACCATTTATTTGTCCTGCATTAATAGCCTGGAAAATCTGGTCATCTGTCATGGGATGCAGGGATGCCAGTGCCACATTCAGTATGGGCTGAGCTCGCTCAAAAGCAGAGTTTGTCATGAACTTCATATTGCACTGCAGTAAGTACAGCTCTGACAGAGACACAGGAACAACTTTGTAGCTTGCACTTTTGATTACTAAATGACCTTTTTGGAAAAGATCCAGAGTGAGTTTCAAATAGAGGTAAGATCCCAGGCTTCTCATGATCAGGTGGTTACTCACTTTCCCAATAGTAGCTGCATCAGCTTTTCCATTTAAAGACATGTTGTTTATAATTTCCTGACTGTTATTAATTCTGTACTGAATATAAGCATTCAAATCATTGTGAATTTCTTTGTTGTCTGGAAAATTGTCCAGGGATATTGCGATAAATGGTAGTGAACTTACCACTTCCTGTGAGGGAGAGAGGGGGGGAAAAAAAGAAAGAAAAGAACAAAACAAAAAACCAAAGACATTACAGTATTCCAGCACTGAGAACTCAATGATGCATCTCTGCTACATTCCCCTTCTGTAGTGAGTGCCAGATTAAAAAGGAATTCAGTATCCCTGAGATGGTTTTGCAAATATTGCCCCCTCGTAAGAGGTAGAACAGTATTTCTACATTTTATCATTTTTCATAGGAAGGTCTCAAATATTTCACTGACCAAACTCAACAACTGAAGGGGATGAGAAATGACCACTTTGAAGTTAAGGAAATGGAAAACAGTTACCAGAATTGGACCCTGAGACAGGCCAGGGAAAGGGGAAGGCAAAAGGAATGATCTATTAGGCAGGAATGTTTTATTAAGAAGTATCACAAATGACAGGAGGGAAAAGACTCCCCTTATCATTTCACCTTCCACTAACAATGTACCAGAAAGGTGGCTTGCACACACCCCCAGCCCCACGTGCCTGAAGGCAAGTACCAAGTACAGCACAGACACTTCAGCAGGTTCACCTGAACACACTTTCATGTTTCTGTAACACAGAACACTTTTATGTTTATGTAAATAAAGATCCAAAAGACCTTTATTTAAAAGAAACACTTTTACTACTTCTAACTTAAACTTCATAAAGTAAAACTTCTAAAGTTTAACATTAAATTTTCAAAAATTAAAGTTTGAGAACCAGAAACTTCTTACATAGTCATATATTAGAAGGGTTTAACAAACATCTCCAGACTTTCACAACACAAAAAGGAACTCTATTCCACTTTATGTAATTAAATGGATTTCAGAAACCTGCACTTTCAGACTAGTGAGATGTTTTAAGCAAAGACAAACTTCTCCAGAGATGGAATAGTCCCTGCTACAGAAATCCCTTCCTAAATGCAAAAATTTAGTTCAGAAATAGACTCTTAAGCCAGTTAAACACTATGAGTGCTAGTGGCAAGCAGGCAGAGAAGAAATAAACTCTCAGAGGCTGTACTGAAGCACGCCTGCACCTTAACATTGCACTCCTGAGGTACAAGGGATCAGACTCAAATTCCTAATTTCTTGTATTAACCACTCTACTGATAGATGCAATTAAGTGATTCACAATGGAAAAGGCCTCCAATATTTTATAGATACGAAGGAAGGAAGGAAGGAAGGAATTCGGAAGGAAGGAATTCGGAAGGAAGGAATTCGGAAGGAAGGAATTCGGAAGGAAGGAAGGAAGGAATTCGGAAGGAAGGAAGGAAGGAATTCGGAAGGAATTCGGAAGGAATTCGGAAGGAAGGAATTCGGAAGGAAGGAAGGAAGGAATTCGGAAGGAAGGAAGGAAGGAATTCGGAAGGAAGGAATTCGGAAGGAAGGAAGGAAGGAAGGAATTCGGAAGGAAGGAAGGAATTCGGAATTCGGAAGGAATTCGGAAGGAAGGAATTCGGAAGGAATTCGGAAGGAAGGAATTCGGAAGGAAGGAATTCGGAAGGAAGGAATTCGGAAGGAATTCGGAAGGAATTCGGAAGGAATTCGGAAGGAATTCGGAAGGAAGGAAGGAAGGAAGGAAGGAAGGAAGGAAGGAAGGAAGGAAAAAATCCAAGAGACTTTATTTTAAGTTCCTCTAAACCCAGTATTTTTCATAATAATGCAGCTGCACCAATATAAATGATCATTTGGTTTAGGAGGGTAAGAAAAATTTGAAAGGTGTTTTTACCTGGAAATTAGTTCTTACAGTCACAATGAGCTTCAGCCAGGGAGGAAATTTACAGATTATACTTGTGATAAACGAAGAAATGGTGTCACCATAATCAGGTTTATGAAATTCAGCATCATTTAAACCATCTACCAAAATTATGTAGTCTTCCTCAGGAATCTTCTGCTCTGAAATTTGAAAATAGAAAAGGAAAGGATAAAAACACATTCTCCTATTAAGTGACACATCTTTATGCTCAAATTCTGAATGCCAAGAAACAAAAATGTATCTTTATGCACACCGATACATCTTATGGCATTTAAGCATTATTTAGAAGATTAAAAACAACATTGGGAGATTAAAAACAGTTTTAACAGGAATGATGTGCTCTGTTCATATGTAGGCAACCCCCCATTCTGCCACAGATCAGGTATCTGCTCAAGCTGGCATATGCTGGGAAGCAGCTGTTTCCAAAAGGAGTTTGCCAGGGTTTTTTTTAAATACAAACATCATGTTTCTACATGCTTTCTTTTACACACCATAATCGAGGGAATAGCTGCACCTGTATCAGGGGAGGGTTATGTTGGATATCAGAAAAGGTTCTTCCCCCCGAGGCTGCTGGGCACTGCCCAGGCTCCCCAGGGAATGGGCACGGCCCCGAGGCTGCCAGAGCTCCAGGAGCGTTTGGGCAGCGCTGCCAGGCAGAGGGTGGGACTGTTGGGGTATCCTTGGCAGGGCCAGGAGCTGGACGGATTATCCTGGTGGGTCTTTTTCAGCTCAGGAGATTCTGTGATTCTTGGAAAACTGCCACATCCATTTTAAAAGCAAGCAAAACCCACATCCACTTTGCAGATGTTCAGGCCCAGAAAATTAAAAGAGAAAGTATATGACAAAACTTAAATGCATCTTAAAACAAAATCCTTTAATGTGAATGTGCCAGCCTTAACTTCAAGCTAACAGCTATCTTTCAGTTTTCTGGCAAAAAAGTAAGGTTTCCATGACCTTTAGTAAGTTTCACAGAATTTTAATTAAAACATGAATCAACTGTTCAAAATCTATCTATTATTGTTACAAACAACTAGCACAATTAAGGAATCCCCTTCTCCAGGAATGTTCTGCTTTATTTATTTTTAATACTTTTCTCCACTCTTTATGCAGTTTAGATTCCATTTCCAAATCACTTCCTTTTTAACGTACCTCTCCTGAGGTTTGAAAGTGGTTCCAACACTCCCCTTTTAAAAGCTGCTGCTGGATCCTGGACACAAGACCTCAGGCTCAGCATGCTCTGCAGGTGAGGCTCTTTGATGAGGAGATCTCTGTATGCTGTTAACTGATGCGAGCGGCAAAGCAAAGCTGCCACACTGTGTACAAATTCAGGGACAAGACATGTGTACGTGTTGTCAGCCTGGCAGTAGTGATAAGCAACGACCTGCAGAATTGAAAAATAAAAAGCACTACCCTTTCAGTATTTTGGTTGATTACTAGTTAGTGCAGTTATGATAGAGTGCTATTAAATTTCCCTCTCCACTACAAAATACTTTTCAGTGTTAGATCCCACGCTGTAACAATCTGTGATGGCCCGTGTCAAACACAGGGAGGAAGGCAATGAATTGTGTTTTTGACCTTGCAGGACACGCAGAGAGGAGAAGAAATGGAAGTGTCAGATTCTGACAGGAAAATGTAACAATTTGAGTTTGGGACATTTGATACAGTGGCCAAGCAGCTGATTAACTAAGGAGCACAAGAAAAGTAACCTGAGGGTTTGACTGGGTAACCTAGCAGCTGTAATTTAACAACACTATGTCCCACACTGTAACGACCTAAGGACTAATTTGATCATCATCAGGCAAAAGTAAATGACAGACAGCTATTAAAGAAAGACATGCTTACATAAGCAAATGGAGAAATACAACAACTGGCTTTATTCCAAAGCTGTGTATTACTTAAAAATAAACCAGGACACAACCCATATTTCTTTGGGGGAAAAAAAAAAAACCCAAAACAAACCACAAGGAAAACATGGTGTTCACAGTGAATAAGAAGCCTGTACTTCAGTGGTTTTCATAACACTGCTTCAAACAAATATGTATCACTTTAAATACTGCATAAAGATCTCATGTTTTCCCTACAATTATTCATATAAAAGATGCAGTTCAGATGATCATTGATTTTACTATTTAGGCAAAAAATAAAACACCTAACATAGTAATCTAATACAAAAAGACTTCAGACTCTCAGACTATGGAAAATAAAACTACATTCAGACTCAACCTGTATCATAGCATATAGATGGATTATACAAAACCCAAACATTTTACCTCCCCACCCCCCCCAAATTTTGCTTTTGGGAGCACTGAGCATCTCCCTGTAGAGAACATATAGCCCCTTTGGTAAGGAAAGGATCCCAACCTCCCACACCCACACAAAACTGATGAGAAATTGTTCAGGTAACTCTTCCTAGGACCAAGCAGGATTCAGGTGATCACCTGATGGGTACAAGAGGCAGGTAGCTGGTTTCACCAGCCAAACAGAGCCATCATGCAGAGGTGCCCAGGTGCTGCCCCTCTTCCAGCACTGCCCACTGCCTCCCGGGGCGCTCTGCAAAGCAAACTGACCCCCATGTTAGAGCGTTCTAACACACTGAACATCTACTAGGAAGTGAAAACTTACCTTTGAAGCGAGGCATCTCACAGAATCCCCTGTTTGGGGTTTGTGTTCGGGAGTACCAGGACAAGTCAGAGTCTTCATTGTATTGGTGTCACCTGACGGAGGGGCACATGGGGATAACTGGCTTAAGGGAATCTCCTGACAGGAGTCACCACCTGCTTTTAAAAGACAACAAATACAAAAGAGACCAAATTTGCTGAAAGCAGATTGCTTTTTAGGAAAACACCACAGCTTATCTTACTGCTGGAGTAAAAATTGAAACTGAGCAATACCATTAAAGGAAGCCTGCAACTAGTCTGATAAATACAGGCACACATTTGCAACTTTACAATTTTAAAACAACTCAACTGACTTTCAGATCAAAACTATAGAATTACTGAAAGCACAACCATGCTGATGTGCAGAGTTTCCTTCAGAAAATTACACATACAATGCCTCATTTAAACTAGTAGTTAATATATGACTGAACTCTTGGGAAATTTATCATTGTTATTATTAGTAATAATGATATTTGAAGTGTCAGTAGGGAAAGGAGCAGTAATAACAGTCTCATCATCCGTCCAGTTAATGTAGGCACTGGACTGGTCTGGTGACAGGATGCTTTGGATCCCAGTAGAAGACACAAGGGGTTTCTCCATAGCTTTATTCTCACCTCTACAAAAATTCTATGGAAAGCATACAAAGCGGATACACAGCAGGAAAGAAACACTCACTGGTCCCTTTCCAAACTCATGAGAGACAAAGATGCTGCAGTCACATCCTCAGAGTCTGGGGTACACACTGCCTGACAAGAGGAAGAGATCCTGCACACTGCCTCTGTGATACCACCTCTCTGATGGGCTGAACCCACATTGTATCACGTTGAAGGTATTTGTCAGAACACAAAATTTTAACTCCTTCCTTTGCTCATTGGAAGAAAAAAATGTTTGCCAAAGACTTGATGAGGCCTGACTGACTACCTTAAGCCAGAAAAGCAAACATGTGACTCCTGATGTCAGCAGTAACCCAGACCATTACTCAGAAAAGGAACATACTTTTAGGAGATGAACTAGGGCTGTTGGAAGCTATTTGTCTCATGCGACTTCCATGGCAGCTGAGTGCCACCAGCCGTGAAATGATTGCAGTCTTCCCAAATCCCACATTTCCAGTAATGACAGCTCCCTTGTTCTCTGCTGGGTCAGGATTCTGCAGTTTTTCTTCAATGGCGTGGAACAGCCATTCTCTTCCAACAAACACCGAGTCTGTGGTTATGCTTGGCACCTCAAACAACAGCGGCTTCAGCAAAATGTCCTGAGGCTTATAAGGGATGAAACGAGCTGAAAAGACATGTCAGGGAGGAAAGTTTATTAGAAGAAACTTGACATGCAATCAAGCAGCATGGTTTCAGAAGGTAACATCATTTAGAAGCCTTGTTACTATCAGTCATAATCAGACATTTCATCACGAAAACAATAACATCTGATTGCCTCAGTTCAGGTAATCTCCATAATTTTTGCATGAATTAAATTGTAGAGGAAAGAAGCTACAGGTATAATCTGATTATTTTTTTACAATTGAACTGGATAGTAAGTTGTAGAATCCAAAAAGTTTTCTTAAAAATGCATTAATAATTCTACAAATGGGGAAGCATTTTTTAGAGTGAACTATGTGCTGAGCATCTCAGTGTTAGGTCTTCAAATCTGTAAAGACATTTACAGAGAAACAGAAAAAGGTACAGAGAATAACATAATTTTTCTGTTTAAAAAAACCCCTTAAAGTAATACCAAAAAACCTACTGCCTTGTTTTTCTATACTTTTCAAGTCACAGGATCAGAAGTTACACCTTTGATTACTTTGATCTATACATCTGGGAAACACCTGATGACTTGGGGAAAAATTCCGGTTTGATTCCATAAAATACATTAAAATTTACAGGGATAATAATATTCACCAATAAAATGCTCTAAAGATTCCTTAGTCAAATGTATTGTTACACAACTGCTGTTTCAGCATTAACCTATGACCGTGAAAAGCCATAAATGGAAGAGGGCAGCATAGTATCTACATACGATCCTCAAGACCAGTTTTACTAGGAGTTTACTTAAATTTTTCTGGTTTTATTGTTATTGCTTGTAACAGATGCACACAAATTCAGTCTTGAAACCATAGCATAATGCAGGAAAGAGTAAGTAAGCATCTTATTCGCAGATATGCAGTGACTTGTCAGGAGCATTCTACAGTAACACTGTGGGACAGGGCTGACCTGATCACAGAGCATTCACATTCCAAACTACTGAAGGACTGTATGACTGTGCTAGACAGATGCAGGTGTAAGTATCTCTGCCTTTACCTTCCTGCTGCACTTTTCCACCAGCGGTGTTGTGCCAAGGCAAGCGAATTGAAGTTCGTAAAGGAGTATTTCTTTGTCCATCCAAATAACTCAAATCTTCCAATTTGGTTGAACTTGTTGCTAGAGTATTAAAGAACTGAAGCTTATTTTTCTCTCAACACAAGTTACAAAGAGTGTTATTATTTACTACAGTTCTTCATCCACATGTTACTTACAGAGAAGTTTTTCTAGACAATAGCAACAAAGTCATTCATGTTGTAACATTTACAAAATGCATTTCACTCAAGTTCACTAAGATTTAATTGGGTTTTTCCCCATTTAAATGGCACTCAGTTCTCCCATTGAGAGAGTTTCCTTTTTTACTGTGGGAACAACCACAGCGACGTCAGAAGCGTTAGAACAGGTTCAGGTAATACCTGCTAATACAATACGTGTCACCAGGCAGAGTCCTGGAATAACTGGTAGACTTTTGAAGTGTTTCAAAAGTCCTGACCTAGTCAATACCTACCAGAAAGCACAGTTACAGCCCTCTGGATGAAGGTGTTAAACAACTTAGGTAACGTTCATCTGTTCAGTTCAGAACATAGGCTTGTTTTTATCCTATAGAGATACTTTTATACTAACGACAAAGATTCAAAAGAAATGTCCTATCATTAAGAAAATCCTTGGTTTTGACCTCAGGACTTTACCTGCAACAGAGTTTGGACGAGGCATTATTAAAGAGCCAGAACTCTGAGCATAAGGAAGGGGACCCTCTCCTGTTGGTACTTCCTTTGGCAAATTCTCAGAAGATCCAATGGCTTCCTCTTCTGCAACTGGTGAACAATTATCTGTTCTTCGGTCACGACTGATGCCTTGATGTTTTCCAGCTCTGAGACTCCCATCCTTACTCCATTCTAAACTGGATCCACTACGATCATCATTTTCTGACGAACTTGTTATAGTGGCTGAAAAAGAGGAAAAAAAACCCAAGTAAAGTCAGAAGAATATTACACATTAGAATTTTCATTCTCAAATGGCATTGTGAAACATAAATGACAAAATTTCAGTGTTGTTCATAGGTCTGCAGCTTCAGCCTTGCAGGATGGTGAGGTACTCGTACAACTCTGAATTCTTCCAGCTTAGGCTCACACTCATAAGAAATATAAGATTGGATGCTTCAATTCAACAGCTTGTATTCTAAGAAATACTAATAATATGGACATACAATTTAGAGGCAGTAGAAGAAAAAAACCCAACTTTTCGGGCACTCCATTAATCTCTGCACACACTTAGATTGTACGTCAATATGACAAATTTATTTCATTTTTATTGTTGCATCAAAAAAATCTGGTTCCTCCTGAAGCATTAAATCTTTAGAACTCTGATTCCTCTTGGAGGGAAACGCAGCAAAAGGAAACCTGGGTGCTCAAGATTTCCATACTGACACAGCAGCAAGGATCCAGCAAAGCATTAATTTTGGCCAGCAGCCCAATCTTTTCTCCTACTTAGCTCCTTGCTGAGGATTAAAACCTGCCTTTACTACTATTATGTCAAACTCAATAGAAGCAAAGAAGAATTCAGTTACAGCAGTAAAAGACTGGAAAACTAAAGGAAACCTGAACTGTAAGTAAAAAAGAGGAAAATGGAGAAAAGACTGATTTCCCATCAGTCTGCTGGTCTGGAAAAAATAGTGGGAGTAGAAATACAAAGGAGGCCCACATAACTAGCATGAAAGCGCAACATATTTTCATGGGTGGATGAACCCTGCCAAAGACATTAGAAAACATATACTTGCTAAGTGTAATTTAAAATGCGCATGTGCTAATAAGAGATTTGAATGCACAAACATACTTGCATATAAAAACCAAAAGCACAGGTCACTTAGCAGAAAGGTGCTTCTTCCTTCCCTTCTTGGTTTCATGCCTTTAGAGATATAAGGTATGCTGCCCTGGGTAGCCAAGAGACAGAGGGTGTTCAAATTTTCCTGGGATTTGAGACATGAACAGGAGCTCTGCAGAAGAGCAGCAGATGATTTTCATGCAGTCCCGCAGCCATGAACTGCACGTACTTGACTGAAGGAACACAAGGGAGTTCCCCCTGCTCTTGCACTCATACACTCATCCTTCCTTTTCAGTAGGTCAATAAGCAACTTTTATCACTGTTCTAAAATACCTTCTTTAAAATACTGGTACTTACAAGATTATACAATAATGATGTTGTCATGCCAGTACACTATTCTAAACAAACATGAGGCCATTCTGACCTTATTGAGAACATGGACATACTCTTGGACTATTTCAAGCTTGTCAACCATGGCTAGTATGTTCATATCAGTATCTACATTTGTGCTCTTTTCCCAAAAATAACAATTCTGCGATATCCTTTCCTTTGCATCAAGGTGTTCATGCTATCTCAAAACTAGATCCTACACGAAGCTGACCACATACCAATCTGACATGGAAGGAGTACACAGAATCATTTTCTTCAACTGAAACACTGAAGTTTTATACAGGAGTCTTTTGACCCATGACAAACAATGTCTCTTAGGGTAACTGATCAGTAAAAATTATTTATACTGAGCTGGTTGGTACAAGGAGCTTGTAACAGTTGGGCTGAGAGGGTGGCTGCCTCCAATGGTCAGTGACTCCCCACACAAGATGCACATATACCTTCAACTCAGCCATCTTTTAACAGAGGATCACACAATTTCATCTCTTCCACAATGTTCCATATTAGCTTCATTTTCATGCCAGTTACTCAAAAGTCTGCAGTGTTTTGAAACAGTTTCATTTAGGCTATTCTCATAAGAAATCACATCAATTATCGTTTCCTAAGCTGGAAATTAAACCAACTTCAAGCTCTGCTGTGCTTCACCATTATGAAAAGCACTGTTAAGACCTCTAGAATGGAAAAGAAAAAAGGCATGAGAAAACAAGGAATGGAGAAAACCAGAGGAAATTAATTATTTCAAAGGAAAAAGTGGAGAAATTAGAACTGCACCAGGAAAACAAAAGAAGCGAAATGCACACCTAACAACAGCAGCTGTTATAGCCAAGAACAGGATTTCGATCTTTCAAAATGGGATCCACAGACAGTGTAAACAGAACACAGTGACATAAAGCAGCTGTTCAGACTTGTACAATTAAGAGGAAAGTAATTTCTCCTACCTGTACTGCTAATGAAAATGCTCACCTATAATCCCACTGTCCTTGCTCTCCAGGGTGGAGCTGGGGGTGCTGATGGTGCCGCAGGGACTGCCCTTGTTGGCTGCTGCTTTGCCAGCGCAGCTGTTGAGGGTTGAGCAGGGACTGTCGGTGCTGGGCGATGTCGTGCTGCTGGTGAGGGTGGAACAGGGACTCACTCCTTGGCTCGCAACTGCACACTGCCGTGGGAAGAACAAGAAACACTTACTGCACACCAGGCTGGACACTTGGGCTGAAAACTAGAGACCTTGAGGTGAGGTAGAATAAGAGCAAAGTGAAGAACCCATTTTTCAAGTAAAAATGTCAAGAAGTAAAGCCTTGTCTAGACTGGGAATCTTAATCTTTCACATTACTCTTAAAAAGTAACTGCTGAAGAAAAAAGGGAATTTCACAGTTCAGTGAAAGAGCTGCAGTCAGGCAGATTTCTTTTCTATTTAAAACTTTACTGGATACTCCTCCCCTCCACCTCTTGTATTTACTCTTTGAGTTGAAAAAATCTGGAACTGCAGTCTTATTAATTTTTCACTATCAATGTGAAGACCCAAACTGATGCACTAAGGTTTAGGAGGGCTGGGACTAAAAGTGGAGAGAGTAAGGGGAAGGAGCAGAGGTTGGTAGTTACTGTGAAGTTTTAGTTAGCAGGTGAGTTTCATGTGGATAGTAGCTGCTTGCTTCTCTCCAGTCCGAAATGACAGAGAAGGACTGTCTGACAGAATTTCTCAGGAAGAAACAAACACACCCCTCTCCCCAGGCATGCTCCCATTTTAACAAAACACTGGCCTTCTCCATTCTTGGAAATCACTGAAAACAGAAGGCAAAAATTTCCTCCTAAATACTAAAAGCAGAGAGAATTCTAGAAGCTATTCACAGTCACAGCAGATTAGAGTTAACCTCCAGAAATGGTAAGTCTATCCAGTTTGTGTTTTTTGAAACTGCAAATTTATCTTGCATTCTTGAAAACAAACACTTGTTAAAATTAAAGTCCAGTTCTATAGCTATATCTCTATTAAAAGAGATGGTATTTAGTATCGAGGTATCAGGTGACTGCAACTACCAAACAGAGGAAATAACTAGTCTTCTCTGAAACAGGATGAACATTAAGTATATTATATTCCATTATCCTACCATAACTTCGCTTTTCTCTTCCATGTGAGCAGAAGTCGAGATCCCTTCTCCCAGTAAAAACCCCAGTCTTGTCATCAATTCTTGTGCTGCAGGAGAACAGCTTGAATCTTTGTCAGGCTTTGCTTTGGATTGGGAGGAAAAAAGTTGAAGGTTAGAGTCTTATATTTGGAAACTGTTAAAAGAGGTAGTAAAGTACAACCAAATTGTCCGTCTGACTTTTAATTGCTGGTGGGTCATGGATCCTCTGCATAACTGCACAAATCTAGGGGAGGAAAAACCCACCTGCCAGTCAAACCAGAAATGTTTAAGTGCAATCAGTTCATCATTGGACTGATGAGTGACATAACACAACAATTCTTCTAATAGCAGTATTAAGCTCAATGCTCTAAAAGCTTAGTGGCAAGCTGAAATTCTACTTCTGTCATATAAAAAACCTGGAGATAAGTTAATAACACAGATGTTTTGTAATCTCACAGTTAACACTAGAACTAGTACCATACATTTTTGTTTTGCTTGCTATGCAAAAGATGTGACACCAGTTCTGAACGTCCCAGCTCTTCTGGTGCAAAGATATTTAATTTTATCAGTACAGTGCTTTGAAATGTCTTCTGGCATCCAACAGACAGAACAACAAACAATTCAAAATGAAGCAACTTGCAAAAAAAAGCAGCCAAGCACAGCTCTGCCCTGGCACATACTCTTGCTAATGGAATCTCACAAGCAAGCATTTCCAGCTATTTTCCTTCTTTGATGCCAGATGTCTGGCATCATCCACCAACCTGTGACCATCTGCTCTGACAGGAACATTTACAGGGCATTTATTTCTTTTGTCCGTTATTATAAAAGAAAATATATAGCCTGTCCCATCCTCAGGTATAAACAGCTAATTAAATAAGGAGCATCATTGTACCACTTGGAGAACCAGCTCCCAGCAGGAGCTGTTACCCCAGAACTGCCAAGGGGGACACTGAGGAGCAGCTGCACAGCCACTTCCCAGCCAGCACACCAGGGCTGCTGGTGCCACCCCACACTGCTGGGAGTCAGCAAGGACACCCAAACAGCTCTAGCACTTCAACTTTTGGAGATGTTGTGCAACAAACGATTCCCAACTGCTATAGAGCGCCTCAGTGGGCAAGAGAAGTAGGTGCCCAGACTTACAGATGAATTTTAGGAGAGGAGAAACAAGACCCTCAGCTGCAGCACCTTCCGCACCACCACCGAGAGGAGCTGGGGTGAGGGGAGAACCCACAAAAAATCCCAGCTGAACTGTCCCTTGGCCTTCCCTTCACAGTGTCACTGAGCCAGACAGTGTCAGGACAATCTTTACTCTCTGTGAGGAGCATGTGGGTCTCTAACCATGTAAGACACAGCTGACACTCAGTGGTACCTGCAAACAGCACATCTTTCCCCAAGCTGCAGACTGGAAAAGAAATACAGAAAATAACAACTGTAACAACTGTAACTGAACAGCCTGACCATAGCACCACTTCAACAATGGCCTAATTTTATGAGTGACATAAACCCCAATGTTTGCAAACATGAGCAGTTTACTAGTCAATCCTCTGTCTTTATTTCGCTCCAGCTCAATGCCTACTTGAATGCATGTATTTCTTAATTTTGCGGACAGCTTGAGGTTTTTTACTCTTCAAGACAGATTCTCACTTAATCCCAAAAGAAAGAAGTCTATGAAAGTAGATAGCAAAAGTTTTTTTATCTCAGAATTTTTACAAATCAACAGGCCTTCAAATATTTGCCTGGAAAATATATTTCCTCTTAAAAATAGCCATTTTAAAGATTACAATTAATCTTTAAGTCACAATCGTGGAAACTACAGTTTGTGAAATCAACATCTTCATTCTTCTCTCAAAATTACAAACCTTATTACTGTTATTATTATTAAATTATAATATTTGACAAGTCTGAGTAAATGTTAGGCAGAGTACCAAATTCAGTCAGTAACAGAGATCAAAGCTAAGAGCCTAAGGTGTTCAACCCAGCATCCACTGTTTGATCCTTAAACACCAGAACCTGGTGCTGATCTCCAGCAGCCTCACCATCTGAGAGCACAGCTCCGTGAGAGGAGGAAAATCACAACATGGTCACCTTCAGACTAGGGGGACAAAGACTACATGCTTTCCCAGCTGGACCTACAACTTTAATGCCAGCACCACAAGATGGCTGTGAAGACGAAGGCACAAGAGGGACCAGGGTAACTATACCATATCAAATGGATGGTGAAATTTGAAATAGTTCTATTTTTGCTACAAAGTGCCTGTATTTTAGAAAGAAAACACTGGCTTTTTAAACCGTAGTTTCCTTTAAAACTGAAACAAAAGGAAAATGAAAGAATTTTCACCCGGAACATCATCAGTTATATCCACTGACCTTAATGTGGTTAGTTAAACTGAAACATTAATCTAAAAATACGTGACACATACTGACATATGTGTCATGACATTCACTGTAAAAGCCATGCTCTGTCACACACTAGTCAGATTAAACCAACATGAAACTTTCCAAGAATGCCAGTTAACTCTAGGGAGGTGGCTTCTCCCAGCTTTGCCAACACAGGAGTTAACTGTTACCGCCTTTGTCAGCAAATTTTTAAAAAACTTCTAAAATGAAGCACTGCAAGGAATGCAATGCTACACACTTGAGTCAAATTATAATTAAAAACAAGTTCAGAAAAATGCCAGAAGGCCTTTGCTCTGTGGCAGTAACCAACACCAGGACACCACTTTGCCTGCAGTGCATGACCAGCCCCAAGAACTCAGACAGCTCTAAAGATAAGGTAGGTGTAACGGCAAGCACCTCCTCCTTGCAAAACACTGCTCCCAACACAGAATGGAATTTCTCATCCTATAGCTCATTAGCGCACACTGTGTGAAGCGGCAGCGACGCTGACGTGGCAGGACAGCCGAGCAGACACTCACCGTTCACGCCGGCCTCTCCTGGCTCCGACCCCTTCCGCAGCGGCAGGGCTGCCTCACCTGGCACTCTGGGGCTTTCCACATACTTGGGCTTCCTGACCGGACCTGCAATGGGAATGAGCTGAGCGTATCTAACCCTTTCCAGATGGACCACAAGCTTCCTATGTCCTGTATCCTCTATGATGTAAAAAAACCAGAGAAATTATTTCTCACACACACAGCTGGTATCACAAAGATCAGCGAGCTGCTGCACTTCCACTCTTGTGAGAAACACAGGCTCTGGGCTTTTCAGAACACAAAGTCTGCTAGAAAACAAACCCAATGTATGTGGTGTCTAAACTGCATACTGCATGCTACCCCAGTAGCTGGTCTCCCTCCTCAGTGCTGATGTGTAACTCAGGACTACACCTCAGGCTCTCAACTGTTCTCCACCTGCTCTGCACTTCCCACACTAACAGAGCAAAACCCCTTCAGGGAGCAGAGGGACTGTGGGCCTGATTCCAACTGTCCCACATTGCCCTTGATAAAGGGGCTTTCCCCTTCTGCAGTTAGGGTCTTCAAAAAGCATCCTTCTCCTTGGCTCAGAATTCAAGGGCACACCAAAGCTCTCTCACACTTTGTTTATTAAAACCTCACCCTATATGTAGGCTGTGGCACATTAAGCATCCTATCTTTCCTTTTGGCAGCAGCCTCGGATGCTACATTACGTCTCTGAAAACTACATTGATTTCTTGCTCATTTGCCTGAGCACTTTAAGACTCATGACTGCTTTTAAGGACAAGTTGCATCTCTCCTCTGTGATCTCAGGCTCCCAGGGTCACAGTGCCACAGAGCTGGGAAGGCCTGGCCACCCCATCACAGGGTAACATGCATCATTTGCCCAGAACAATCTGGGTGGACCCATCTGCTCTTTCAGATTTCCACCTAGAAGTGCAATATGGGAACATGGTGACAACCTAATTTCTAAGCTAAGAAATACTGGGCAGGAAGTGTCAGTCCTACACGAACACATATTTGCGTCTCTAGTAGAGATTCTTGAGTCGATTTCACTTTTTACACCAACAGCTCGGCACCAACACCAGAGGGGGCTCTTCCAATGCTACTGTCTAACAAAAATAAGGGGCATTGGTCCTGGCAAAAGCAGCTAAAAACACATTCTCTTGAAACAAAATCACATTCCTTAAGGAGACAATAGTCCACACCTGTCATCTGTAAGCATAAGTATAATCAAACATATCCAAGTTGGACAACAAAAGCACTCATTCTAAAAGAACAAAAAAACCCCAAAACGTGTAGCAGTTGTAAAATTAGATCAGCATGGAAATATCTTCAGGATCTATGTTTAACACTTGTGCTTTAAGCTATGGAGGAGGCACTTTACTGAATTTTGATCCTCACAAACTGCTGTGGAAATGACTTACAGTGCCTACAAACCTGATATACAACATTGGAACAAGTAGGAGAATTCGTGGTAAATTTATTTTCATGCACTAATCTAAAACAGGACACATGAATTAATCCTTGGATGAAAAGGACCCATTTAAATGTGAACTGCATCTGCAGAACAGCAGCTCTTTTCCAGAAGTGTAAGATGGCTGAATCAGGTCTGACGGAAGGTTCATCCAGGACAGGGCTTTATCAGCAGCAAACTGCAGAGGAATCTAAGTAAGGGAAAACACACTCCCTGCTGTGCTCTCGTCACTACTGCTAAGTGCCTTATCATTTCCGGAGGCAGAAGTGGTCACTCGCTCTTTAAGAGCTCTAGATGGATTTTTCTTCCAAGAGCTAACCCCAGCCTTTCTTTCACAACCTGCAATATCTGCAGGTGAACACAACACTGCTGGACACAGTAACTACACTGTCTTCATTTCAATGCAATTGCCTTTTTTCCAGGGGGACAAATACCAGTCCAGTCTATTACCATGACTTCTCCTTCAGTGCCATTCCACACTGACCGTCACTCCTGCAGCCTGTTCTAGCTCTGTCCTAAATCTACTGCAGATTTTTAAAGTTGGTATCACCAGAGTTACACCAGTCTCCTCCCAAAGAGGACAAACTACAATTTATACAACTCCATAACTATATATTTTTAAAGTCATCTATTGCTTTGCTAGTAATTCTTAATGCTTTTTTGACTGCAGAAGAGCTGATTCCTCAGAAGATCGTTGTAACTTGTGCACCTCCATCCTTTCCCTCCCATCAGCACTAAGTGGATCTGTAGCTGTACTGATCCTGGGGATTGCCCAATGCAGGCGCAGGACCTTGGAGCTCAGACAGCTTAGTGCACACAGGGGGAACAGCCCCCCACAGCTCCCAAGGGTAGGGCACAGAACTGCAGCCTGAGATGAAACCAGTTCTCTGACCTAGTCTAGCCTCAAGAATCAGGTATGAGGATTAATTTGCTTATTAATTAGAAGTTTTAATTGAAGTTTAATTTCAAAACGTACTAAAGTTCTGTTGTACGTTTATGCAAGACTCTCCCAGCAGTCACCTCTGGCATTCACTGATGGAAATTCACTGATTTCAAAGGAAATCTTTCTCTGTTCAAGCATTATTGTATCATTAACCTAAGGCAGCAAACATTTTTTTCAAGTGCAGGAGCAACATCTTTCACTCATATCTTAAACTCCACAATCGTTTTTTTTTGGAACATCCCTTATAAATCAGTATTTTCATTCTTTTCGTTCAGCCTCCTAAATCAGACTATAATCAATTATTACCCCTTTAAGACAACAAATACCAATTTAGCTGCACACCTGTAAGATTGCCAATCCAAACAGTGTTCCATTCTAGCTTTGTAGTAGAAGATAACTCAACTTACTGTGACAGTTTTTCATGTACCGCTCCCCTGCCCAGGATTGTCCTGCTGACAACTTTTTCTTAGTTCTGTTTGTTTCTGCTCTTCTATCCACCTTTTCCTCAACTAACTATTTTGTTTAGGAAGTTTCTGATTCCAAATGAACTGACAGGTTTAGTATGCCAGTGATTTCAAGCTCCCTAGTGATTTCAGATGTAATTTCTCTCCTTGCTTTTTTTATAGCTAGAGTTGAGCACTGAACTGGGGCCAGAAACACTCGTAAATGCTGAGCTCTCCTCACAGAGCAGAGCTCCCACCTCCTATGCAAACAGATAAAGCACAGTGTATGTCTGTCTGTCTGTCCCTGACCCAAGGACTGTGCAGCTCTCCCTGTCCCCACGAGCTGTGCACACACCTGCTCTCACGCTGCAGTCCTGGTGAGCCCACACACCAGGCCAGGGACACTCGCTGGTAACTGTGGGGACAGGCTGTGCTCCCAGCATGGAGGGACTGAGAAGCTCAGGCTTCAGCCTGGAGATGACCCGGGGCCAGCAAGCCAGAGCGAGAGGATCAGGATGGGACACCAGAGCTCTGAGCAGCAGTTTCAAGAGACACCAAACCCAGAGTGCTGTCCTGGACCAGGCACTTCCCAATCAATCTGTGTGTTCCCAACAGATCCCGAGAACTTGCTAAGCGTTAAGGTACCTGAGTGCTTTTCTCATGGGCCACCTGAGAACTGATAATTATGCACAGAACAAATATGCCTATGATTGAACAAAATCCTCTTAATCCAAAGGGACAGAATGAAAACACTGCTCTCCCCACAGCACTTCTGCAGCTAATCGACACCCGCAAAAGCATCCTCCTGAGTCATCTGGAGTGGAAAACTACACAAGTATACAACTCTCACAGAAGAAATCATTCCAAGCATAACATTCTTTTACCATCACTGAAATTTTAATTAAAGAAGAGAAACTAAAAAAAAAACTGAAGCAACCTAGAATGTAAAACAACCTTCTAAATTAGCAAATGGTCATATGAGTAAAAATGTGTCTGACAGGAAGGGGGGGGGAAGTACTTTTCCATTATTTTAAATTGAACAGTTTCTGTTTGAACTTATATACTGCTTGAATGTAAATTTACAAACTGGCCTTACAATTTGTCTATTGCTGTTGTTGCTGTTTTTCATATGGTCCTACTGCTAAATGGCAAACTACTGGAATTTACTATGTTGTTCAAAATGTTTGCAATACCTTCTGCTTAACAAGACACAGTCTAAGATTATTTTAAGCCCCATCTATCGATGAGTGTGCAACTTTTTAGAAAGGTAAGAAAATTAAATCTAAAACATACTTTCATCATTAGATAGATCACTTTTGGTGGATTGCTGGTTTTCCAACAGTTTGATGTGATGGATAACCAGATGGCGAGTGAATGAAGCATTAATAGAAGGAATAAATTTACTCCAGTCCCAAGAAAAATACTAACACATTTTAAAGAAATGACAAAGGACAGCAATACTTGTGGCTCACACAGGAGCAAAGCCAAGCAGAAGTGCCATCAGAACAAAAAAGCAAACCCAAAATTACACCTCTGAAGCTACAGAGCAAGACACACTTGGAAAAATGCAGAAAGGGCAATGAAAGGAAGAGCAGTAAGAACAACTTGTAACTAAATTACCTTACATGTAGCATTTTTCTGCTCTAGACATCACCAACTTGAGTCTAAGTCTGTGAAACAGTCTGAATGTCAACACCAGTTACCCAAAACCATAAAATACTAAATAGTGCATTTTTTACTGCAGAATGTTCTTCCATGCAGTATTTAACCATGAAAACCAATTTTTATCCACGCATCATACAAACATAAGATCAGCAAACAGAGATGCAGGAGCAGATAAACATCAGCCAGAGCAGACAAATTTCCTGGAAAAGCAGGAATGCACTGAGAACGAAGCCCTCAAACACAAATGTTTTCATGAACATTAGTGCAAGTTAGTATTAATTAACTACAACTTCTAGTTTTTAATTTGTAACTGTGAAACAGTATCAGAAAAATCCATTTTTAATCTACTAATCAAAAATTTTAACTAGAACAACTCAGACTCAAGAAAAAAACTATGAAGAACTCTTCACTAAAACCCGAGTATCTCATAGTGAGCATACTCTTTAATCATTACCATTGAGAATACATACAGTGTATTGTTTCAGTCTAACAGCCACTAAACAGAATTTTATTTCAGGGAAATAAATTATGCAAGGATATCACCTGATATATACCTGACCATCAACATGCCAGGGTTGTATGAACAGAACAAAGGCAGAATCAATAACCATGTGGCAAGGGACAATCTTTTCTTCTGCCCTATTACAGTTTCAAAGACTTCAAAAAAATATTAACGATATTAATCTACACCAAAAACCACATCTCTAAGTAGTTGCTTTGTCTTCATCTGTAAACTGAGAGGACTGAAATTAGAATTTTGTTCTACTATTGTTAGGCAACTTCATCACTACAACTCGACTTCAGAACACTACTTCAGCTTCCTGTGCAATCCTTTCTTCTTTCACTCACCATATCCTGAAAGATCTGTAACTTGCTGTCATGCTACTGAAACAGAGAATTTTGAAACCAGGACACTGGTATAATCCTTGTTACTACCCTTGTCCCAGATACCAGACAGCTAATTTATATTAAATCATCTTCCATTAGCTAGAGTTTGGTGAAAGTCAAAGGAATAGCACAATGTTTCTGTCAACCTCCTACCACCTGGTTAGGTCTTTGTACAAAATAATGACACATAAATGCCAGTGCATTCCCAGCACTGTAGCATCTCAGGAAAGTCTTTTCCCTTGGCTGTGGATCACAGTGGAATGACTTTGCAGTCATCAGGAATATGGTTCTTCGGTCATGACTTATCAACTGTTCAGCATTTTCTGTGCTGACAAATCCCAGCTTTTGAACTCAGTTCCCAGACCTTAAAAACTCAAACCTGTTGAGTGTCTCCACAGGCAATAGGAATATGGACAGTTTCACTTGCCTCTCCCACTCTGACTCAAGTGAACCCAAGTGATGCCAGTGTGCTGGAATGATTTCTATGCACAGAATGCTGATAAAAGGAGCCCGATAGAGCCCCATATTTAGCCTGGGTCACACACCAGTGTGTAGGCACCACTGAGGACACAACTGCTGAAAATGAACAACTTTCTTGTCACTTCCACAGCAATTTATCTATTAATACATTTGTGTATGGAGATGCAAGTAAAATAAATGAACTGTAAAAGCCGCAAACAACACTCACTCTTACACAGTCACTAACACATGCACAAACAAAGGTTTCTGCAGCAGTCCTCCACCTGATACACTAACCATAAATAACCAGTTGTAATCATATTCAGACACTTCAGTGTAAGTATTTACAACACCAATTAGAATAAATTTTTGCCACATGAAATAATACGTTCTATTTAATAACCAATTACTTTTTTAGCCTGGAAACTGCACTGCTCTTGCTGCAAAAGTTTAATAGGATTTTATTATGTTATTTTATGCAACATTTATCAATAACTGAGTTAACATGTTATGAAGATTTTAGGTGCTCATTGTTTCATCTTACCTGGAGACTTCTTGTTTGCTCTTGCCTGCATCAGATAGGACTGGCGTGGCAGCAGAGGCGAGGACGGCAGTGACATTGAGACTCCTTTGGCCAAGTTCGTTCTGTAAGTGTCCTGGGAGCCTGGCTGGTCACCAGTGGGGAAATCTGCATTGTGGCCAGATGTTGATGTAACCTGCAAGGCATTCTCTGGGCAGCAGTCACCTGCTAAAAATAAAATTTTGTCATCATTAGGTGATGTGCCAAAATAAACAGCCTAGAGTTGCATTGAAATTGAAGTATTTAACACAGGAAAACATTTGACAGTAACAGTTGAGCATGACTCGCCCTACTGTGCTCCCTCCACTGCAGAATCCAGATAACCACTGGGAAAATGTAAATACACAACTAAGCAACGGTTTAATTTAATGTAATGAAGACAAAAAGGGGGAAGAAAAACCTCACTTTCAACAGAGTCAGTACTTTCCAGATTTCGTCCTTACGGTTAACATCAAGTTTCCTATGAAGATAAAAGTATTTTTCAAGCTAAAAAGGTGTTTTAGCACCACTGAAATAGCCTGAAAGTCAGGACCACCTGAAATATTGTTTACTGAACTAGTTAAAGGAGGGTTGGGCTACCCCTTACATGCAATGAAAAGGCAGATTACTAACAGACACACTCAGAGGTGGGCAGTCTTAAGATTTGTTTTTCCAGTTTCAGTGGGAATAAAGAGGCTAAGGATTTTCTTTCTCTGTTCTTCTGAAAATTAAACTTTAACAACAACCAATTTAAACACAGATTTAACATTGGGGATATTATTCTTTATTTTTCAATACAGAATATGTGAGTTAGCTTCAAAAGGTGTTGAAAACAGAGTAGAATGGTAATGCAGCTAAATATAACTAGAAAATACTGGAATTCTTGTCTTTTTACTAGATACATATCCAGGCTGTAGTTTGGAATTTGTACATATTTCAGGAGGACTGCTGACTCATCCACCTGCAATTCCTTCATTTCTATTTTCCCTTTTATGATGGCACAATCTGTGTAATTCATTGCCTTCTTAGTACATTTTTGCAATTTGAATTAATTTATCCTTCTCTATTGTATATGAAACATTACAACATGGAAGAGAGCTGGATGGAGCTAAATAGTTCTAATCAGTAAGTTTAGAGTATTTGATCATGACAGCAACTGCAAAGATATTATACAGTCAATATACAGAGACACTACTGCATCTTAGCAATTTTTGTTCCAGCAGTACTCTGGTTTTTCTTTTTTCTGATGCTGTGGAGAGCAGGCTCCCATGACTCAAGATTCTGAGAGCAGTATGACTTAAAAGACAAAAATCTAAAATGTGTACCACAGAAATTCCCCTTTTCAATCACTTAATTTCCTAATTTTACAATGAGCCTTTGCACATTACCACTCATATCCCCATGGTGTTCAGACAGAACAGCTCTTTGGAGCAAAACCCATACCTTGAGAAAACCCAACCATACTGGCTTCAGCCTAAGGGTGTTGTATCCTCAGTGATGGTGAATGTGTTTGAACAGTACTGTGTTCTGCTGAAGCAGGAAAACTCCTGTTATAAATGTAAAACAGTTACGAAACTAGGGAATAGCAGACACCTACTAGACAAGTATCATTCCAAAAAAGGAGGAACAGAACCCTGCTTCTCCAGGCCCTTTTTAAAAAGCTGTTAACTCAAGGTAACAGACCAACCCCACACTTGGGAGCTCAGAAACCATGCAGACCAGGAATAGCAGAGAACCAGCAGAGCATGTACACCATAGTCCCTGGAATGCTGCCCCAGCCATAGGCACAAACCAGCTCTTCCACTAGAACTCCCCTCGGGGCCCAAGAGCAGCTCCAGTGGAAGGCTGGTGCAGCCCCTGTCCCAGGCTCCCCTTTGCTCAGCACACAGGGGCACGGAGCAGGGCCGGCTCCATGCCCGGGCCAGGCTGCCAGGGGCTCCCAGTGCGGTGGCCCTGCCCAGGGCAGCGCGGCCTCAGCGAGGGCTCCCGGCTCCGCAGCACAGACCAAGCCTGCAGCATCTCGGGTGCACCCACAAACGTGTGGCCCCTGCAGCGCAGCGTCCATATCGGCAAAAGGAACCTCATTTATGGCTGCCTCCAGTTCAATTACATGTGGGATAATGAGGTGTGGCAAGCTTTTTACATGCTTAGATCATCCTTTCCTAAGTCTCTAAATCTATCCTGTAGATTTTATTTACCCTAATCCTGCACTTTCTATTTTGTGTAAATTGGACTGATCATGAATCTCCACATTTCATCCAAATAACAGAAAATTCCCACAACATACCTGGATCTACACATGACAAGACAGACCCAAAGTTACCGAGCTTGTGGGATCCACCTGATAATAGATTATGCTTCCCACACAGCAATTTAACATTAGGGAAACAATACTAGAAAAATACATGAGAAATACCTGTCAAAATACAATTTGTTACAATGCTGAGATACTAGCAGATGCCACACACTGATAAACACAAAACCCCAAAATTACTTGTTACTAACTTAAAGGTTAGTAATTTAAAATATTTTAGCTACCAGAACAATACTTTGAAATTACATGACATTGCCTGGTGTCTACCTGAGTATAAAGCTGGCTATGTCAGTTCTGGAGTGGAAGATGACCTCTCACAAGTTCATTAGTGTCAAACAAACACATAAGGCAAGGTGCCGTGAAACCTCACTTTCATTTTTTTAAAACCTCCGAGCTGTACATTTTCCACTGCCAAGCAGCCTCTGGACAAAAACCTTTCATAAGCATCAATCAGCGCTGGAGTTCTTACTCAGTAGTTAAAGTAACCACAGAAACAACTTAAAAGCTTTAAAAACCACACACGAAAAGCTTGGAGAACGAAAATCAAATCCCAATTTAGCTGCACCTAAGGATGCAACTGAATGGCATAATCTGATTAACAGACTACTTTTTTTTCCTTTAGATATGAAAAGATACAAGGATGGCTGACTACAGCAATGATTTTGCAGAGCTTAATATTCCAAAAGAGAACTTGAACTTTTAAGATTAAAGTCCTACCAAATAGGGAGGATAACTAAAATGGAAACCTTCACAGAGTCTGTATCAATATTAAACATAATAAAATGCATCTAATTCTTCACTCAATGTAAGTTGCTTAGAAACCAGAAGAATGGCAACTACGTTACCAAAAAACGTGTAAACTGAGTTTGATGTGGATGTGGGAATTCAGATCATTTTAACATAAGGGAATAGGACCATAACTTTTGCAACAACGAGAGCTGAAACAATGAACGTGCAGCCTCCTTGATCCTGGATACTGAGAGTAGCCACAGAACAAACTCTGTTCCATGGATTCCCTCAACAGGCCCTTTCGGGATAGCCTGTTTCGTCTTTCTCTCCATTAACCTTTTGACGGAAGTGAAACAAGACTCTCAACCCACTTAAGAAAAATATCTGATATAAAATTGTGCGACAACAGAAATCTTAAATTCTGCAGTTCTGCTTAAGATGTTTTAAAAAGAAAAAAAAAGTGCTAACACTGCAGGATGCTGTTGCTGACCAAGGCTCCCTGTGAGTCCCATAGAGTGAAGAGCACCACCAAATCCAACACTTCAATGTGCTCACACGTTACTACTGACAGTCTTAAACTCCATTCTGCTTCATAAGATGTGCTTCACCCTAACAAATATTAAGAAAAGATACGACCTTACAGATAAGTTCAGAAGGAAACTATATGTGGGAAAAAGAAAACAGTAAGAACAAGGAAAGACATCCAAACTGGAAAGCCCCTTCCAGAAAAAGGCATCTTCTCTATGTCTACGTAGTAAGAAACTGTTTAAGGATTACCAAACCCAGTAGGTCTAATGCTCTTTCAACAGAACTGACAGGCAAGTGTACACAGAACTCTGTAACAGGGCTCAGTGACTGAGTATAAGGTGCTTCATTTTTATTGTAAAACACTGACCATTGCCCTTTAAAGATTCTGTGTCTTTCAAAATTGAAAGGCTTACGTGTGTGTGTGTGCTTGTACATACACAGCCAGTCCAGCTTCGGGAGAGGGCAATCCAGGAGGGCCTGGGGAGCCCAGTGTCCCAGTATGTCCAGTTAGGACAAGGCAATCCAGTCACACCACTACCAACACCTACCAGGAGCTGCAGAACCATTCCTGCCAAGTGGAGCCATCCATAGCCAGCCTTCTGGGACAGGACACAGGCTGCTGACATGGAAAATACATGCATGAGGGAAGAGCAACATTTAATTCTTTTGCTCTTGAGACTCTGGAAAGACCAGAAAAAGAGAGAAACTAGCATGGAATGGGAAGAAAACACATTACAGCCTGAGTAAAAAGAAGCAGTGAAGTGCACTGAGTGAGAAACAACCCAGGTAAAATTAGAATAAATGGTTTAAATGGTGAACCTTTGCCAACTCTGCTCGTACTTGACATTATTTGCTCACTTTCTGGCATTTATTTCTGCACCCTGGATTACTTCAGCAGTCCACAAAATATTAATGTTCTCCTGTATCTCTTAAAAAAACCAATCAATTTTTAAAGAAAACAGTGAAAAATAGAGGCTATTCAGACCACTGAAGTAATTTGCATACGTGTTTCAAGGGCAGGATCTTTTTTTGAGGAGAGGTGTTTATATGCACATGGGATACATCACTGGAATTAGCTTCTGAAAAGACATTCACCACATTAAATACTCAATGCTCAGCAAAAAAGCTTAAGCTCTTAAATAACTGACAAGAGCAGCTGAAAGTGGGCAAAGCAACACAGGATAATCAAAAACAGCTCCATATTTTAAGCATGAAACAATGCTTCTTCTGTTGCAAGGTATTTTTAGAGTAACAACAAAAAGTCAAACTGAAACTTAAAAGTATTCCGTTCCAAGTTCAATTTTCCAGACAGTGGATGTGTACTTTATGCACCACAAATGCCCTTTGCTCTTAAAATTCAAAGCCTAATTTGGACAGAAAAAACCAACAGAATTTGCATGTTTAGATTTTAAACGGCAAACTTATTTTATTTAATGGCCTTTCAATTTTCCAGAATGGTACCTGAAACCTAGATGCTCTCAGCTGGGTTCAGAGTGTATTAGTCAGAAATGCTGAGTGAGATGTTATGCAAGACAGGGGGGTTCAAACACGCATTTAGCTGACCATGGTCAGCTGAGAATCAAACCTTTACTGCTACAGGGAAGTAATTCTTAAAACAGTCAGTTTTAAAATAAGGATTAAATAGTGGGTCTGGGTCTTAAGAAAAGGTTAGGCTTTTCTGCATAACAACTTCACTTTTCTTTGAGAGCAGCAATTTAGTGGCCACTAGCAATAAAAACAACAACCAAATAATAAAAAACCCCAAACCACAAAAATCAAAAAACCAAAACCCAAAAAAACCAAAACTCAAAACCCAGTGACAGTGAATTTCAGCACATTTCTGTTTATCATTCCAAGTGCTGCCCCGGTGCTGCACATCAGGCTTTTAACAGGGGCCTTGGCTGAAATGAAAGAAAGTAAAACAGGGATGGTGGAACCTCATATGAGGGATCACAGCTCATGCCTTTGAAAGACATTTTACTTATGAAAAAGAATACTAAGTATAATCTCAATTTCTTAATTGTATCTGACGTGAATAAAAGAGAGGAAATTCCAAATTCACAGATTTCATCCAACTTGATCAGTATACAATATTCCTAAAGGGAACGGCAGACAAACAAAAGTAACTAATGATATGCCAGTCTACAATGGAATATAATGCAGAAGTAAAGCATCCACTCTACAAACATTCAACACTCTGTACACGCGTATTTAAGTCAAAGATACTTACACAAAGACACCTGAATACAAGAAGAAGGAAACTAATGCAAATGTAAACTAGGTCTTAAAGAGTATTGATCTACCAGATCTGAATCAAACAAGACACAAGAAAGATTTATTAATATGGACCCTTTTTGCAGACCAAATTTAAAAAATCCAAATATGCAGGCAATCACTGAAAGTCTGATGCATACAAATCCATAAGCACTTCAGTAATTTTTATTTCAGAAATCAAAACCACCCATCTTGTTTCTCCGGATTCTCTGCCTTTAAAGCACTATGTTGCTACATTCTAAACATTACCTTTTTGTTGGCATAATAATCTGTCCCTTGTTATTTGAGCACTACTATTAATGTCTAATAAGCCTTGAAACTGGAAAACCTAAAAGTCCCAACTACTTACCACATTGAATTTCTACTGACATCAATGAAGTTTTCATGCATACCATGTACTACATTTGATGTTCAACTTCTGATGGGATTTAGCGCAGGAAGGACACTGCAAACTAAGCACAATACTGCCATTATTCGTGTTCCTTCAGGCCTGATATTGGGTCAACAGAATGACAATGCTCATGCTACTAGAAAACCATCTGAAATAACTGAGTGTGTTCCACAGAAATTTAAAATACAGGATTTTCTTTTCTTTTTAAATTAAAATACATTACATGTATTTTATACTGAATGAGCTTTTGCTTAGTAAGTAAAAAAAAAAAAAAAGGCAGATTCTCAAATGCAAGCAAGTTGCTGACTTTGGGACAGTTAAAGAAAACAACTGTAATTATATACTGGAAAGCAGCTGGCAGTACAGAAACCCAACAGGAATTACTAATACAAATTTCTCTCTGAAGTATTTTTAAGCACTTAAGAATGAGTAGCTCTGTAGAATTCCTAAACCATATCATAATTAAGAAGTATTTTTTGTTTATATTCTGAAGCTTCTTATGTATATTCTTTTTCACCTCACTGCAGGCATAGATAGGACTTACAGGTAATCTGGTAGAACTTTAATTTGAACAACGGTCTTCTGGATGTGATTGCTTGAACTGTGTCACTAACACACACAATTTCTGTGCTATACTAAAATAAAAACAGCCAGCTCCTTTCAGCTGAGGCCAAAGGCACAAAATCTCTTTGTGGTTACAGAGGCCAAGTTAAAAACCTCAAGGAAATAAATTAGACAACAAGTAAACCTCAACAATGAAAACACAGGCAAGAGCACAGAAAGACACAGTTCTACAGTAGGTAGAAAGAAACACACAGCAGAAAAAGACAAAGAGCTGAGATTACCTTAAATCTAGAAAATAAAGTCCATTAACAAAGCAAAGCAAAAGGCAAAGAGCAAGGAAAGAGAACACGCACCCTCAGCAGAGGTCACAAGATGAGACATCTCTGTCACAATCCCACTGGAGAGACACCTCCCAGGGAATCTCTAGAGGACTTGAAAACTTTGCAAGAGTTTAAAGAGAAAATATTTATTTGACGACAATAAACTGACAAAGAGGAGAAAGTACCACTTTTTACTTTGTTTCTGGGACTGACTAAAAAACTTGAGAAACAAGGGGAAACTGTGTGAGTAACTGCTGTACATTTCCAGCTCAATGTATGTGAGACACATAAACCTACCTATTACTTTCTGGGACACAAAAATTAATCTTCCTGTTTACCCTCTTCCTGCTTGGTTTCAAACATTCCCAAAATAGTTTTCTGTTTCTTTAAGGTTATAGGTGCAGACTGTGGGTTTTTCCCCCTCAGGTTCTGTCCTTTACGAAGTACGTACATCACTAATGCAAGGAAGGACAAAGCAAAAGAAAAATCAACTCATAGACAGTTATCTCTGTTGTATGGAAATAACTATGTCTGAAGGGCTGTAAAGACAGGTTGCTTCATGCTGCAGAAAACCAGAAAAAATCTGTATGCAGAAAAAGTTGTATGTCTGGGTTGTTTGAAATTTTGTTTGTTTGGCACATCTGTTTACCTAAGTAGGATACCACCTTGTCTTCAAATCCACATTTAGAAATACATTCCGTAAGTTTTGCTTTCTAAAGCTATTCTAGACATAACTTGCTGCCAACACAGCTCTTTTCACCTGTGTTCACGTATGTTTGCACAAACTGATAATTACATATGTGCATGTTTAAACACACTAATTTGGCTTCATTTAGATTTTACCTAATTCTACAATAGCCACTACCTAGCTATCAACGTCTCCCAGCCACATCTAAATAAACTCCTTTTCAACAAAATGACTGTAGAAGAATTTCTACTGAAGCACCTGCAGGGTCTGAGCCCAACTATGTACCCCTAATTACTGCTTTTGGTGCTTCCTGAGGCATCATTTTCCCAAAAGTGACGTTCCCACATGACAGCCTTCCACCTGATCAAGGCAGAAGTTATTTCTACAAAGATGTTCTACAACCCTTCAGCAGAGCACTTCAGTCTCTCTCTCAAAGCATCAATACAAATTCTTGCAACCCTCTTTTTCAAGATAACCCTGAATTTAAAAATCTATTAAAAACTGCAATCAACATTCCCAGCAGCTATTTCAAAAATGTTATGCACAGCTTCAGCTCTTAAGCCCTTAAGTCAGGGCAAATGAGAAATTCTAACATTAAAATCCACACGAGCTACTGTTAAGAAAAGTCCTAATTTCTTTTTGTCCTTTAACCCTTTTACATTTTTAAATATTACAGCTGCGCCTGCCTTCAATCTAGAAAAAAGCACCACCATTCCTACTTGCACTAGTTCCACAAGCCTATCCAGCTGTAAAACCCATAAAATAGAGCTAACACACAAACAGGAAGTTCTATTCAGTCAAACAGGAATCATCCCGCTCAGATCTGAATTATGCACACTTCCAGGCGTTCCTTTCATGTAACCCATGGGACAACTGGGGTTACTTCAGTTTAAGAGTAAGCTGCTGCAGTTTAGCCTAAACCCCTTCCAATTTGACTCCAAACTGTCACGTGTGGTCAAGGCACAGCTGCAACCCATCACCCTGGTGTCCCTCCTATGCTGGCTGGGCTGCCCACTATGACCCACATGGATTTTACTACCTTCTAGCTCCTCAGCATCACTCCTAAACCATGACTATACTGAAAAAAGACCATGGCAGTCTTTCCAGTTGTGTTCAGGGTGGCCCTACTGAGATGCGCTGTCCCCTTCCTTCCACGTTCGGAAGCTCTGAAAAACCTGAAAACTTTTTCAGAACTTCATAAGCAAAAAATCAAGTCCATGTGCCCGCAGAGCTGAGAGAAGCATCTAAATGTACTATCACGTTCCTCTCTCCAACAGCACTTTGAAGAATGGCCGTACCTGCATCTGTCCTATCTCTCTAGTCAGCTCCCATTGCTGGGGTGCATTTCAACTCTCTTTAGAGAGCAGGAAATTTTAAGCTGTTGCTCCTATTCCATATCCAAAGGGCCCTGAAGTGGGACAACTCTACAATCAAAAAACCCCTTCAATTTCTCACTGTTTTCAGTTTAAAGACCAGGGAGACAAGTGAGCAAAAATAAGCTCTACAAAGACCAATGTTCTTTGCCTTGCTTCACATCTTTTCTAAAAGTGGACAAATGTGTTACAGCTGAAAGAACTGGAATGTCCTCTGGAACAACAGAGAAAGCTAATAAACTGGACATAACTTCACAGGAAGTCCTGGATGTAACACAGAACAGAACAAAATGCACTCATCTCTTTCCAAACTTTTCACATCACCTTCAAATGCAAAATAAGCCAAAATTTCTGAAACCCTAAGTAAAAATTATTTACTTTCTTTTAAAAAGCTGCTCCTGAACTCCTCCTTGCTCTAGCTCTCACCAGTCAGGCATTATTCACCACCAATTTTTCTCAATACTTGGTTTCCATAACATCTAATTAATACACGAAACTCCAGAGCTCTGCTTAAAAAACAACAACAAAAAACCCCAAGCAAACAAACGCACCAAACCAAAAATTAAACCAAAAAACTTCCCACTCTCTAACTCTTCCCTCACTGCTCAGAAATACAGCAACAATATATTTGCAAAAACAGAGAGAAAAATCCTCTTTTGCACACATTAATCCAGACAGATGTCATGAGATCCTAAAATAAAAAAACATGCTTTCTGACCTACAGGAAAAAGGCTTTTCCAAGCTTCAGATTTTAATCAAAGCCTGGTCAGAGCTCCATTCCTTCTGAGCTTAAACCAACTCCCATCTAGTATTTTAAGAAAAAATGTACCAGTGAAAGCCTCACCACAGGAATCTTTAGCCCACTCTGTTTAAACAACCCCAGCTGGTAACTTCAAGTCAGCAGCACACACAAAATTAACAGGATGCCTTTCGTCTTGCTCTGTGATCATTTCTGTGCATCTCTGATCGCGTGTCAATGTTTTTTCTAGTCAGCATAGCTCCCATCATTCAGTCACTTCGAAAGGAACTGTGGCAGAGTGCAAACTTCACAATACCACAAAAATTTCCCGAAGAACAACACATTACCTGCCAGATGAGCTCAGAACCAGTTTTTGCAAAAGAACAGTGAAAATACCCTCCCCTTGTAGGGCTCAGTGTAACTGTATAGTTCTAGAAGCTGAAATGCCAGACACATATATAACTTGCTTTCCAAAAAAATAAGACTGTGTTGTTTTACAAGTTCCAATAAATAAGGATGTGGCAGCTTTATTATTATGCTCTGTTCTTTATACATTTAAGAAATATTTGGATTTACTTATATTTTACTCTGGGAGTAAGAAGTTCGCGTTGCCAAAGAGCATAAATTTACTCTTAGGGATAATTCAGGATCAAACTCATCAGAAAATCAGGAATGTTAGTCTACATTAATAGTTTGAAGTTAAAAATAAAACTCTGAAAAACAAGTAACTTTCACTCAGGTCCATGAGCTTTGCATCCACTGCAGGAAAGACTTCAGCATGCCTGGCACAGAGCAGGCAGGTTCACACCACTCACCAACGCCTGGAACATCTACAACTACTGCTCCTCCTCAACAAGCATTGCTGGGCCTGCTCTGCCCTTGAAAATAGCAATGGGAGCTCTTAGTTACCCTTCTTCCTGGAAAGTAATGCAGGTAAGTAGTGGCCTACTAAATTTATGGTTAATAGTAATATAAGTTTTATTTTAAGTAAGATTTGTTGATAATGATTAACTTGACCTTCAAAAAAATCTCTGTAGTTAAAGCAAAAACTAGAACATAGTAGAAACCTGATAACCAGCTTAATAACTTCTCACTAATTCAATTATTTTTTTTCAAAAGACATACATAATAAAAATTCTATTGCCCATAATACATAACCAGTTTTGAGGTTTTTCATATTGTAATGAATAAGCAGTTTAAACTGCATTTCTGTAGTTGAGGGTTCGGCAGGCCTGGCCCCGGGCCGTGTAGGAGCTGGCAGCATAGTACACACAGCCGGCTCTCAGTATTTCTAGGGCAACAACCAGGAACAACTGCTCTCACCCGTACTGCCCGGTGGTGATGCAGGAATAAGTGCACTGGATCCGCCTTACAGGCAGGCTGAGACCTGCAGCGCCTGCTCCGCAGGCAGCAGCTGGGGGAGGTGGGCAGAGAGCTGCCCCGGGGATGGGCATCGCTGCACCACAGAACGGACAGTCCTGGGTTTGCTGTGCACAACTCATCTGGGGTATAAAACATTGCATTAATATTCATACCTGGGTCTTTCTTGGTCCCTTTTCCACCCTCTCGGCTCTTTTTTAGAACGGCCTTTAACATTTTAAATGTTGCTCCTAGAGTAATGGAGAGAAACAAAAATAAATGCAATGTCCATGCCCACAAGTCGAAACAAAATACAGACAGGATCAATACAAATAAAACAGTGAGGTAATTAGCAGAAACTTTCTGGCAGCCACATTTATTTCTTACAATATCACTTGGTTAAGCAAAGTACTGATGTGCAAGGAATGTTTTAATACTTGAACTAAGCAACTAAGAGTTTGCTGTCTTCTGGTACAGAGGAATAATGCAGCATTCTCCACATTCCACATCCAATTACAGTTACAGGGCTAAACCTGAGTAAGTTGCTGTAAGACACTCCAGAAAAAATAAGCTAAAATCAAGCTCTAACTCCTGACAGGAGTTCAGCAGCCTGACTGGGAGCAATGGGAGCAGCCTGGTGTCAGTTGGGAATGCCAACTGCAAGACTGTAAAACGGATAGCAGCAGGACATGGTACCACCCCTGTTCTGTCCCTGCACACAGCACACAGAGCGACAGAGGAACAAACTCCTGCGTCCCTGCAACGTTTTCTGCCTGCCACATGGCACACTTAACAATCAACCTCAAGTGAGCACCAGCTGCAGATTTCAGAGCAGTATTAAGTATAAGAAAAATGTATTTGGGCTGATAAACCTGAAAGACAGTTAAGTTGTTTCACATAAGTAACTTCAGTTACAGAGCAAGGAAAACAGAATGAAAGGTATTATGAAGAGCACTTCTTTTTCAAAAAGCTTTCTGGGAGCATCTATGAATTGTAATTTCATTTGCTTTCTCTACTGAAAAATTCGAAAGGTATCTAACATTGGAAATTTTGCAGTACAGAATATGCAACAAGAAGGGGGGGAAAAAAGCAATTTGACTATGCTGTCTTACGTAACAGACTGCTATAAACCCCACATGAAATCAACAGGAAAAGCAAAAGTCTTCCATCCAAAAACTACGGATTCCTCAGAAAGTTGTCTTCATTTGATGAAATAAAGCAGAGAAAGAGAAATCAGTACAACAGAATTCTTCAGCTCCTATGAATAACCAGAAGCACATACAACTAACACTAATCAGAAGACTGGAAGGTTTCCAGAGCCTGGATCATACTCCACATGCAGCTCTCTGACAGCTTCACGCAGGTAACAGCCAGGCACACCAAGGGCTGGCTCCCACCCAGCCAGGGAACATGGCCAGAAGCTGCGCTGAGGAGTGGCACTCCCTGGTGCCACACATGGGCACAAGGCAGCGCACGCTGGGGCTCCTGCCGGCACACACAGGAGAGACACCACTACTGCTGTCCCTGCTCGCTGCCAGAGCCAACAGGTTCTGCAACACTTTCAGGTGGTTCCCAAAGGATATAAATTACTCAGCCCTCTCCAATTTCAGCATCAAGAAAATTGAAAAAGCTCACAAACACACCCCCAAAATTGGATCATCTAACCGAAAAAAGAAATGCACTGAAAGGAAGCAAATTATGATTATTAAAGCACAAATAAATTTATCAAAATAAGCATCACTATACTACACTAGAATGTTGAATGCCAGCTGGGGAAGGTGAAGCTTTTTTTTTTTTAAAAAAACCCCATATATGTGTTTACAATATCAGCGACTGGGTACCAGCCATGTCCTACAGGCAAAGGCTACGTGCTAGTTCTCAACATGTCCAGCAATGTCCAAAAGGCTGGACTGAAATAACATGGTTAATGACAGCCCCCTGAACACTGCTCAAGGCTTTTTTAAATAAGGAAATGTCTCCTAAAATTCAAACACAAGATCATGAGAAGAAACAACTAAATGCAACACGAGGAAACACTCTCCCCTCTTTCACCGGCTAGGCTCCCCTCCTCTCTTGTCTGCACGAGCTAGATACAGACATAATCCACAACAGCAAAGAATTTTCTGAGATCAAGAAACAGCCCTGACAATCAGACACATTTAGTGAAGAAAACAGTGCTCAATCATATAATTCAAGGCTGAAACATAATGCATATGTAGAAAAATGGGAAGTCTAATTACAGCTGCAGAAACATTCTTAATGTGATATTCCCTAACTTCTGCCTAGCTTCAGAACATTGTTTCCCCTAAAAACACTTAGTATTGTATATTGTTGGTATTCTGCATGATAAATTTTACTTACAGGCCTTTTAAAAATCTCTTAAGTCATGCAGAACAATATTGACTTCATTAAAATTCTGTTTGTATCACCACATGAACATGGAAGAAATAGTCTATCTGAACTCTTGTTAATGTTCACAGAGTGGGTCCCATCAAGCTCTGCCCTGAGATCTGACCACCAGATGCATTTTTAAATTATTTTTTTTCTCCACAAGTGATACAGCTTAATGGTGCAACCAGAACAAAAAATACAAGAGGGTAATTAGGAAATAATTTAGTTCTGCAGAGCAGATCTTCACAGGGAGCCTTACTGCAAGTGATGACAATGACATTGTTGCAAGGAGAACTGGCTCTTAAGACAAATATGGTAATAATAAAAGAACATTTACAGGACCTCAAACAGGTGCAGGGCTAAAAGAAACCCGCTGCAGCAGCTCAGAGAGAGAAGAAATGTGAGCTTTAAAAAAGCCAGTGTTAAAAATGGGTGCAGATAGGAATCCAATGGATAAAGAGGCCACAGGCACCAACAAACACAGGAGGTTCCCTCTGAACATCAGGAACATTTCCTCACTGTGAGGGTGACCACCATGGGCATGGGGTGCCCAGACAGGCTCCGGAGCCTCCCTCCTTGGAAGTACTCAAGAGCCACCTGGACAGTCCTGGCCAACTGGCTGTAGAAAACCCTTCCTGAGCAGGGCTGGACAAAGCAACTTCCCATGGACCCTTCCAATCTCAACCGCTCTGTGATTCAGGAAGAGGCTGAGCAGGACTGCCCTCGTATGGGTCCCTGGGGTACACCACAAGTTCCTGACTTTCCACTGGCCTTTGTGCCACTGACCACATGTCTTGCACCTGGTTTCATGTGGCACCACGTAGGTACACTGTTCCCTTGCAGTCTGTCCATCTGGGAGGTCAATGCACAGCAGGTAGGGATGCACAGCTTTCAAGAGATAACCCCCACCCACACTCAGAGAAGTGTCTTGAAATGTATATAACATCCTGAGAGAAGGCGATGGAACAGCAGGAAACTAAACTGTGGCTCTCTTTGGTTGGTTCAGATACATTCCCTTTCCCCAGTACAACCCATCTTGGACTAAACCCCAAGCAGGGGCTGTCAACAACCAGCTCAGGGCACCTTCTGCTCTGAAGCAAACATCCTGGCACACACCAGAATAAAGACATTCCAAAAGCCTACTGTACTGCAGTAGAAAGCGCATTCTAACTCACTGCATCTTACTTTATGTAGCATATGCCTCCTAGTACAAGACCTAAAAATCCTAATTATCAGATTCCAAAAGGAAAGAAAACCAACTCCAAGCATCTCTTCTAAAGATGTACAAACACCCTCCCCAGATAACCTCCTAAGCTAAGACATCAAACAAAATAGAAGTCTCAATGTATTTGTTATGCACTGCTTTTTAAATAAATAATTTTTCTTTTTCCATACAAAAACCATCTGCCATGTTAGAAAGCCTGCATTATGCAATGGTAGGATCTGAAGCTGTTAATGAATTTCAGAATCTAAGAAAGGTATTTTACATACATAGCTAGAATAGAGTGGCAGGGGGAAGAAAAAAAAAAAGGAAGACCTGAAAAGCCACATATTATATTTAACTTCTTTATTTCGTGAATACAACAAGTATGAATTTTATATTAACCAGAACAGACAGGCTTGATATAGAACTGAAACTTTACAGTATATGTCATTCCTATTCTTAGAATATAGATAAGGGTTAACGAGAGATCAAATAAAAGGAATCAAGGACAATTCCATCCTAGATTTTCTCTTCTTGGAATTGAGGCCAATTTCCTTACTGTGCAAACAGTTCTTCAAGGATCTAGTCCAACAAAGAACAGAACCGGCATGCAAGATGGTTTCTTACTCAGACCACATTCAGTGTAGATATAAAAAGTGCCTACTACCTGGAAATAAAGTCCACTTCCTTCCTTTTCCCCTATAAAATGAAATGCAAAAATGAAAGAGAAGCACTTCCAAAGCAACTCACCTTTGCTATGTGAGTTCTGGAGTTAAGTGGACAGATCTAACCCTACGGGCTGCAACAGCAAAGCGATAGCAGTGCTCTCTGTTTGCAAGCTGAAAGGTACAAAAAATAAACTGTCTTCTGAAGTAATGCTAAAACCACCACCTTGGATCCAGTATAACATCATTCACATTCCAGAGTGTGCAGGTGAACACTGAAGAAACAAACCAAATACTACAGCTTAGAAATACTACAGACAGTGTTATTTAAAAAATAAAAAAACAAACCCAAAAGATATACCAAAGTTATTTACACCTACTGTGACACTTATTGACAAAAGCACTTCAGGTAATGTATTTCTTCATACACATTGTTCACACCTCAGGAACACCGATTAAAGTGAACAGCAAGAGTGTGCATTTATAGCTCCTCATCCCTTGAACCAGGCACAGGATATTAGATCTTGTTTTGTTTTAATGATATCTATATTAATAGGATATTTTCCAGTAATGCTGGCACATTGTCCTTCTAAGCAGACTGTACTTTCTCTCTCCTCACAGCCAAGCTTAAGTAGAATCACTCCCTGACTCAGACTTCAGAAACCTTTTCAGCTACTGCAATTGCTTCACTTTGGCAAATAACTCCCGTTTACATTTTCTTAATTCCAACTTTTAAATACTGCCATGAAACCACTGTTTGTTGTTTGGTTTGGTTTTACTTGTTTGTTGCATTTTTTAAAGATTTAAAAACTATCATTTCCATTTCAAAATGGATATTAGATGCAGACTTGTTATCCCAGAGTGCTAATAATAATGTCCCAACAGAACTTTTCTGCTTGTTGAAGACCCTGTCAGCTGCTGACAACACCAAAAGCATTTTCAACTGGATGCTGTTCTCCCACCAGTTCAACTGTTTTGTCTTCAGATGCAAAAGACATTCCATACAACTGCTTCCTGCCAGAGCATGAAGGGAAAGGGCAGAAAGTCCCTTGATCAAGAATTTATAATGATCAGCTTCTTTATTAGTGACTCCAAAACATTGTCAGTTTTATAAAACACAACTCTTAGGTCATGGAAAGAGTTGGGAGCACAGGCATACACAACAGTTAAGTTCTCAACCTTTACAAGTTAAGTACTTCATTACCTGAGGAATCCCCTCTGAAAAGCAGAGGTGGAAAAATCTCTCCACGTTTTCACTCAGCCTGCAAGCCTCTCCTTAAAACCCAGCAACTTCCTTGCAAGGGCATGTTTTCCACGTAAAGCTACTATTGAAGACACCAACATCAGGAATAAGATGGTTCACAGCTCTTGTTCCACCTCCCTTACCTTTCAGAGAGGGTTATTTTCAAAGATCTACCCACAGGAGTTTATCACTACTGCAGAGGTCAAATAAACTAATCCCACATGGTACATAAGCACCTGAGCTAATGCCCATGAACTCCTGACATTTATATCTACTTTTTATTTATTTATATATATATAATATATATTTATATATTATATTTATATACTACCCACAGTTGTGTTCAAGCTTCCATATTTAGATCCTGAAAACCACTTCAGCATTTATTCACAAAGAAATAAAGGGTAGAACATCTTAGTCTACTGTCTGCACAGAAGTACTTAAGGATTTGCCACCTTTCAGTGTGGGATTTATTAAACACATACTTCAAATAATCTGTATTTTTTAAAGTGTATTTTGCATTTTTGAATCCAAAGATTCAAACATTTGAATCTCAAAATCCTAAGCTTCAAAAGAAAACTTCATTTAGTCAGAACTGCTTTCACTCTCTTCAAACGCATTCAGAGTGTCATTCTATGTGTCACACAGAAATGTTTCAACATTTCCCCTTTCTGGCAAATTCAAACTCCTTTAGCTGAACTGTAGATTTCAAACAAGAGGAATATACAGCAAAAAACAATACTTAAAGGAGCAAGGTATTACTGATGTAACAAATCAAGACAGTAAGTAAAAAATCCTTTCAAATCACTACACTTTGGGCCATCAGTATGCAGCATTTTGTAGTAAACAGAGGGCATATCCCCAGATATGAGACTACCAATTCATAAATGAACAGACATTTGAAGAGAACAGTGTTTTTACTTTTTTTTTTAAGATACAACTTCCAGTGAGATATATTTGTGTTATTCTGATTCAAATGCATGAAAGAAAATGGTAAAGCATACACTGGAGAGGTCTGTCCCTGACCCTTTGTCCCTACAACCAAGTGGCATATATATTTCCAAGAGGCTATATTTAGCCAGACCCACTGAAGTTACACAGTTATCATTGAAATATTTTTATACAATACCCTGAGCAACTATGGTCTTTACCCTTTGTAGGTGTTTCTCATGCAGAAAGATCAATACAGATACAAAACTGACAAGCTATATTGCATCTGTGTCATTTGCTCCTCAATCATCTAATTATTATTAAAATTACCTATGAGATACTGCACATTTTCTCCCTCTCATCTGACCCCGTGAAAGCTATGCAGCAGTTTAACAGGAAACTGCAAAAGAACAGCAAGGTTCCCAGTTTGCTGTTAACTTCTGAAGTAGAATTATGCCCTGAAGCACTATTAAAATACAATAAGAGGCGAAAGATGAGGAAGTGTGAGAATAACCTCATTATCATGTTAGCTGTTAGAATGTGCTTTTGCTGTAGTTTTTTTCCCACCAGTCTGGATCTAGATTTCATTTCCCAGATGCCACAGATGTAACTATTCTGCCCTGCAATCACCCAGTTTTCTGCTACTTTACACTTTTACCAAATTGCTGATTATTATAGCCAGTGTCCCTGAGGACTGCCAACACAGGGGAAAAACTGTTCTCTTCACTTGACTGCTGTCCAAAAATCTTGGGCAGGTGCCAGACACTGCAAAAATGACTCTTTATCACTATTTCAGAGATTACTGTCCCCCAGCTACTTGTTACTACCCTGAAGCACTGAGGATACTGATCCTCACAGAAGCAGACAGAGAAGACTCAGAAGCCAGAACTATTCACTTCAAGGGCCCTAAGCACCTGTTTGAACCAACCGAAAGGATTCGGCAATCATGCAGATGGAGAATCACAAGTGGAATCAGCTGTCTGTCTACACTGGGGAAGAAGAGCAGCAGCTGTCAACACAACCTGAAAAATCATAACCGTTCACGACTTTTTCTTGTATGGAAAATATCTGACCATAGCGGAGGTGTTTTAGCCTTCTTATTCCCATTCTGCTGAGACCCTCCAGAGAAAATGCCAAGACCACAGCCATCTACCCTTTTCTACAGGAGTTTTCCCTTTCTTCAGTTATGACTTAGAAAACAAAATGAAAACAAACTAAACCAAACAAAACCCCAGACCGGGTCAGTATTATGTCCAGAATACGGAAGAGGTGACTTTTTTCATCATCACAGCTACTTTCCAGGTCTTCAATTAATCTAGTATGCCTGAGATTTTTATTTTTTTTAAAGAAACATCACACTAACACAGACAGCTGTATTTCCTTGAATGATAATATAAGATGGTGCTGATAAAACTCAAAGCTTATTTCTATTACAGTTCCTTATAATATCTAGTTCCAAATCTCCTGTATTCTTCACCCTTCTTATCAGGTATTTTCAGGATTTTATTCTCTGTTTTTTCATGGAATTTTCCTCCTATTTTACTAACAGTTTTCTCCTATAACTACAGGTCTCTATTTAAACATTGACACCAAATACAGGTGCGTGTTCTGGTCTATCTTTTCTCCCCCATGTCAGCTACCCTTAGAAACTCTGGCACAGTATGTTTTCTATAAACCCTAATCATAAAATACCTGATCTTGAAATGGCTGGGAACCACAGCCACTCACTTTTGCTAGAAATCAAATGCAGAACTCCATCCAAAATCAGTACAAAGAACACGTTACTTACTTCCTGCTTCACAGGCAGAGATGAACGTATTTATTACTAAGTAAACACTTTTGAAGGCTTTAATGTGGCTTTTAAAATATACTAGTCTGATGTCAAACTGATGTTGATGTTTTCTTCCTTGGAGTAACTATAATTAGCTTTAGTTACTAGAGGTAGAGTGGTATGTGTGCAACAACAACTTGAGATATCCAAAGTGACAGAAAGGAAACACACTCATTAGGACATCTTTGATTAGGGCAGAGTCACAGAATGGCTGAGGTTGGAAATGACCTCTGGAGGTCATCTGGTCCAGCCCCCTGGTCAGGGCAAGTCACTCAAGAAAATCTTGGAAACCTCCATTAAAAATACAAACCAAATTTATTTCCTTCAGAGAACGTAGCTATCTAAATGGATCCTTGTGCTGGTTTTGGATGAGATAGTTAATATAACATGACAACTTCCTGTAACCTCCTCAAAAAAATAAAAGATGCAAGTGATGAGTGACCCTAAAATGTGGGAATGAGCAGGAACACAAGGAACACAAAGCTCAAACATACTGGACTGTCCAGGACACATCAGCACAATTGCACAACTACATGCACACACACAGACACACACAAAAAGAATTATCTTTGTGGACAAAATAAATTAGCAAACTTTGGAATTAAACATTAACATTTTTGAGGACGCCTGAAGAACAATCATTTAAGTCACACACTCCAGAAGGTATGTTGGGTATCTATATATATGGCCTCTTCAACCTCAGCACATCTCAGAACATATGCCAGCTCACAGCAGCCTGCAGGAAGGGGAGCAATCTTATTTCCACTTCACTTAGGAAGAGCAAAGCCCAGTTTTCTCAAGGTCATACTGGTGGAGCCTTTACAAGATGGCCAGTGGGGTCAGCCCTGTGGTCCTGCTGCATTGTGCCAGCTGCGATTCATCTCCTCTGTGCTTACAGAGGAGATGACATAGGAAAAAAGAAGGATCTCACAGCAGGTACAGAAGGAAGGAAAACCACTCCCCTGAATCACAACAAACTGTTAGATTAGCTTGGCTATGTCCTGAAATCTCACTCATCGGAATGTGGCAAAACAAAAACACTACTCTCCCTGCTTTCCACTTCAGATCCTAGGATGCTGCCTTTTTCTGTCTCTTGTGAAATGTAAACCTTCCGTTTTTAATTACCTGCTTGTGTTATTTTATGGACCAGACTCAGGCATTCTTCTGGTAGTGTAAACTACAAGGGAACACTCTAACACCCATGTTCTCCCAATTCGTTTTCCCTTGAAGCACTTTTAATTTTAATGCACAATGCAGTCCCATCCAGAGACCTTGTTACAGCATTAGTATCAGCTGTCTGCACATTCCTGACAGGCAGCACCTGCCCCAGTGGGGTCACACACCTCCGCCTAGGACTCCCCCTAGCCCCAGCCTGGCATGTGTGGACACTTTGCACACACAGACCCCAAACCAGGGAGATTATTCACATGAACTAGACACATGCTTTAGGTATAATTCCTTGTCAGCCACTGCAGAGCTCAAATCAGGTACAAGAACATGGAATACCTAGAACATCCCAGAGTTCACTCAAGAAAAACTAAAGGTTTGTCTATACAAGGGGGAAAGTGCTTCACATTCACACCCTCCCCCATCCTGCAATAACTCCCTGGTGCAGACAAGATCCTACATGCTCTTACCAAAAATATGAAATACCCAGCAAGCCCATATTTATTAAAATTTTACAGTTGTCTTGTTGTTTTCAGTAATTAAACAGCCAAGCACCACTAAAGCTTCTAACTCAGATGCCAGAAAGCATTCGTTCCACAGGCAAGTGTCCAAAATAAATAAATTTAAATCCTCACAACCAGAATTTGACTACTAGTGGAATACAAACTTTTGTACTTCAAAAAAAAAAAGTAATTATTCATTAAAATCTTAAGTCTGTGCAAATCTTTACAAGTTTGCCAAAGCAGCATATACTGCCTCCCCTTAAACTGCTCCTGAGATGCTCACAAGCCCACTGTACATCACATGAGTCAAGTTCACTGATACACAAAGATAAGAGATGCAACACCAACAAGAACTCACTCAGCTCAAAATCCTGCCAACAGAATAAAAACTGCAGAGAAACAAAATTCCGATTTTCTCCTGGGGAAGGCTGAGAACTGAAGAAAGGAGGCTCAAGCAAGACTTAGTAAGAAGAAAAGCACTTGTTTTTCCTATTAGCAGATGATGAAAAGAGGTAGAAAATAAACTTGTTTCTACCAGATTGAGGGACAGTGTGAGATTCCTCAGATGCCAGCTAGGCAGATGCCTGGGACGCACAAAAGGAGCTTTCTCGAGAAGCCCAGATCCCCAATGTGACCCAAGGCAGTTCTGGTGGCACACGCTGCATGGAGGGTGCGAGAGCCTTGGGGCAACCTTCTGCACGGGCATGGGGGAAGCAAAAAGAGAAAAAAGTCCTCTCTGACAAACCATTCAGCATACTCCTCTGGTGCTGACTTTTAGAAAGCTTTGAACTCCAGCAGAACAAAATAATTTAATGTCACTTTTGTTCTCCTTTCCTTATTGTCTTTTAAGGACAAAGTGCAGCATTTTTGGTCAGGGAAAACACCCAATATTAATTAGGTCTTTTTTCCCTCAGACTTTCAAACTACACCCAGTACCTCAAAATGAGTGTAAAACACTATATAAGCTGCTCCCATCAATCACTGTGTGACTTATTGCAAACTCGCAGAAAATATCTGGTGACATACCACAGTGGCACAAAGAACAGCCTAGAAAGAGAATAAATAAAAACATACACACTAGCTCTGTATTCGTAGAATTTTGAATATACCAACAAATTCTGAAACTGCACAACAGGTTAGTACATGATGCTAGAAGGCACAATGCTCCTATACTCCAGTCTACCTTTGCCAAGTATAATTTATCTGAGGGTAAAGCAAAGTTTTCCCCCCTTATGTCTTGTCACATTGTCTCCTAACTTTTCAAAGCAATTCTTGCATGAACACAAACATTCTGTATCAGTAGTTGGGAAGCGCTGAAAATTTTACTTTACCATGCCCACACTTTGTGGCAGTAATATGCTTCTTCAAACTTTCAATTGCTGGCAAATTTTGTAAAAAAAAATCCAGGAATCCAGTCCTTACTAACACAAAAAAAAATCCCTTTGTGACATCATTGGTATTCAGCCCAGTGTAAAACAGATCTTGAAGCATATTAACTAAGTAATCAACTGAACTCAAAGGCATTTCTGGTGTAAAACACAAAACCAGTCTCCCTCTAAAACTCACACTAAGAATATTTTGTGTTTTGTCATTCCTGTTCAAAAGCAACAACAAAAACAAACAAGCAACAAAAAACCCCACACAACACAGAAAAAGAATCAAACCCAGCCTACACATTAAAGTGTCTACCAACTTCCACCTGATTTAAACTTCAAAAAGCAAAGGTCATATTGTGCTTCTGTTTACTCTTACTTGGATATTGTTCAAATACTTAATTGTTAAAGTATGGTCAGAAATATAGATTCTAAAGAAGAGATGTCTGCTAAGATAGAAATGGATTAGTTTAATTGTAGATGACTGAGAAGAAAAAAGCACAATCTTTAGACTGCACAAATTCTAGTATTTTTCCACATAGAGCTGAAGCAGTTCAATCTGAACTGTCTTTTCAGCAATTAAACACCTCTGCTGTTTTAAGAGCAACAGCTTTAGACTTAACTTAAAACTACCAGCTTTTGACAAGTTAAGAGATATTTAATACTTAAGGTAGCAAAGTTCCACCAGAAACTAAGACAACATTTAAAGATGTAAAACCATTGTGACCTACCCAAAGGCCCCCAGGCCTAACTCCATCATGGAGTTCACATTTACACACAAACACACACATCAAAAACCTCCGGTCAGGGCATTTCCTGTGCACTAACAAGTTCCAGCTTCTCTCCTGCTGGAGCTAAATTTAACCAAGACTAAGATCGAGTCTTAAAAAAAACAAGCCAGCCAAAAAAACCCCCCTAACAAACAAAAACAACACAAAAAAACCCCAACCCATTTACACAACTTCAGCATAATGCAGTAAACATTCTACAGAACCCTTTGGTCTTAAAGCGGTTAACTATCAAATATATGAAATAGGCAGCAAACAAGCAGCAGCCCCTCACCCTCTCATCCTACACACTTCAGAAACTGCACCTGAAGGGCTCCGAGGCACAGGTGACACCAGCTTCCACTGTTCGGTAGGTGACCTCCACAGGGCAGGCAGAGGTTCCACGGTGGCCAAGGGTGCCTGGCCATCGGAATGAGAGGACGCACCACAGCCTGCATCAAGCCAAAAACGTTCCTTACAAAGTCTTCAGGCTCTGCTGCAAACATGCTAATTCTTGAATAGTTTAATTACAGATTTGTCTGAGCTAGATAGGGGCGTATGTAGGTAGAAGGGTAAGAAACAACCCAGAGACAAGGAGCTTCAGCATTCAGGCTCCTGCCTGCAAGGCCACAAGCTCCCATGTCCACACTCCACCACTGCCCTACGTTCTGTGTGCCAACAGCTTGTCCTGAGTCACGCTCAGAACATCCCTGGGCCTCCGCACAGCTGTGACCCCTGTGTGCCAGGCCAGATACGTGCCACTGTCACCTGGCACACCCTCTACACGGGTTAATTCTGACAGAGCTGGGCCACCAGGCATCTTTTCTTAAAAATAAAAAGGTGATAAATTCGAGTAACACTTGGATCACTAATCAGGGGGAAATTCTGCTGCAGAGCAAAATGACACTGCAAACAATTCTACTGTAGGCTGTGGAGTTTTTTTCTCTTTTAACACCACCTTATATTATAGAAATCTAAAACATGGAGGTAATCTGTATGTAATGATAATTCACAAGTTCTAACTTTAAAACATCACCATGAATTAAAGGCAGTTGATAAAAAAACCTCAGATATTCAAAATACTGATCTGTAACTTTGTATATATTTTATATAATGTATATATTTATTACATAGTTATAATATTTAAGATCTAAATAGACCTCGATTTAAGATCTTTAGACCTCTAAACTGCATATAGTTTTCCAATTTCATACACATCTAGATACAGCTGAACTCCCTAATGCACATGAGGAAGAACTAGATGACTTCACGATCAGCTGCATTCCCAAAATTATTTTGGCCATTTAGACTGCAAAAGCACCTGAGAAGTGCTTCACAAAGAGTGCCTCACCAAGTCAGTCACCTCACAAACACTGCAAACCATAAGCCCTGCACCTGTTGACACAGAGTATTTACAGAAAAAGGTCAGATAGGCATAATTCAGTGAGCATTGCCACCAACTGCAACAGCATCAAGACTGTAAAGGCAGCTCTTGATTTGACTGCAAACATTTAAATTTCTGCTAAGGGCTGTGGCAGAACTCGCCACTGCCATCACTGAACATCACTTTTGCAGCCCAGCAAGAATCCCAAGCTGAGGCATTACACCGCCTGTGAGGCTGAGAACAACCCGTTCTCTGCCAACACCCAAGGACTGACATCCCATGGGGCAGGACACCAATGAAACACCTCACATCTGCCAAGCTGGCTGATCTGCACAGCTATTCATTCTGAAAGCCAGAGGAACTTCTGCTTTTAAATCGGCACCCTCATTAGAAATTAGAATTCCAGATCAAGAGGAGAAAAGGTGCGAAATACTAAATTGGTGATACTACTTCAGTCCATGTCCCAGCAATGCTCCCAGTCACACAGTGTAAAAATAACTCCTGCAGGCACAGTTGCCTGGCCCTTTGCTTCCACACTCTCATGAATGACCCTCAGGTATAGGAGTATCTCCATACTTTACACAAGGAAGCCAAGCACTGAAGCCAAGATATTGCACAGTTGAACATTCTAGTAACAAAGTACCTTTACAGATTAAGCCTACAGCTTAGCAGGCATCCTCTCGGTGAGGGGGAGAGCAAAAACAGAATTCCTGAAGCACAGCAAGAGAAACAGGACTTTCAAAAGTTAAGGTAATTCCATGAACATGAACTAGAATGCATATACTTCAAGAAGCAGGAGTGACAGTGATGGACGAAAAAAGCCTACACAGTGATGTATCACCTACACAGCACAGAAATCTGAAATCACTACACTGGATAAACCTCTGAAGGTTTATGAAGCTGAAAGACAGCGAGGGGGAGCAAGAGGACATTTTAGCTATGAAAGGAGACCAAAAGCACCCTGTCTGACCGAAGCACAAAACAGAGTGAAAGAAAACCTGTGCTCCAGTTCAGACTCTCCTGCATCCCTGTGAGCAGCAGACGGACACCACAGGAGACTCTGACATGTCTGTGGAGAGCCCAAATACAGCACAGGGATCATCCCACGAGCTCTAGAGTTTTATACTTAGATAAATAATCTAGTCCATTAAGCATGCTGAAATAGCTTTACAGAACTTCTCAAGTACAATGAATACTGAAGGATTAATTCAGTCATACTAAACAATGAATTTTAAGAGGAAAGGATAGTAGGAGACAGTAGAGCAAGCAGACACATTAACATTAGACCACACAGTAGATATTCTGCATTAATGAGCAACTGATCCCTTTATTTACTTCCCTTCAGGATAAGATCAGAGAGGTTAAGGCTCCACAGAAACAAACTTAATAAAAAAAAAAAAAAAAAAAAGAGGCACTTATCAAACTAGAACACAAAACCAAATGCAGTGAGGAGCACGTAATGTTTCAGAGGTTGCTTCTGGGGTTTCTTCAGTCTGGTGTTACACTATGCCTTCAATACATTCAGAAAACACTTTTCTAACAGTGGTGCTTCCTATACACAAATGTATTGTTAAGAAATAAGGCCTTACACATTTGTTAGGCCATATGCTGAGATTTTTTTTCCATTACCACAGCTTTGTGATAAAAAAACTCACCAACCTCCACATCAAGTCTTTGGAGCTGAAAGCAATCAAAAGACACGAACTAACCCAGTTTTCTCAAACTTTCCTACACACAAAACCTAAAGCTGACCTTTCTCTATTTTTCTGGAACACATGAAGATCTAGCTCCTGACAGAGCTTGAAATACCACTTTTTAGTCAAAACAGCATCTCTACAGATAAACCTTACTTTTAAAATCATGGATATAAACTACAATTTACATATTTATGGGTGTCATTACAAATCACTAACAGATCAGGCTGATGTTCTCATACGCACAAGAGTTTGAAGTCTTGATAAATAATCTTTCACCTTCAAAGAAACGTTTAATCTTGATAAGACGAAGTAGTTCAGCTAAAGAAAAACAAACACCTCTGCTAAGACTGCTCAGCTTCCTTCCAACATATAATTCAGATCACGAAGTTGCCATGGCATCAACTTCAGGACTGTGGTCAGACACACAAAATGTCTTTTTCCTACAGACTCTTACGGGAAGCTGAGCAACTTTGGCCATGAACCAAATATGTTTTGGCTCTAAAGCAGAAATAATTCATCACCATTTGGACATTCCAATGGTTAGCTACATTGAGAAAGCAAGGCAACCAGCACTTTAGAGCATCCATGTAAATGAAGCTCTAAATACACTACGTGAGCAGTGGCAAAAAGAAACAGTATTTTTGTTTACCTTGCTCACTGGCATTATTTAATAGTGTATTACTATTTTTCACTTAAACAGCACTTAAACAGCAGATCAGAACAAATGGGAAAGGTTCATTTTTGGCCACTGTATATTAAACAACAGTGGGAGAAAATTTTCTAGGATCTCAGGTATCACATTTATTTCCCTTATTCCCTGATATTTTCAATTTTGTAAGTATCAGGTTATTTTTAAGCAACATCTATCAAAAATACAAGGTAACATAGGACTTCTGCGTGTACTGAATAATCCTGCAAAACTCTGAAGTAGGCTGGGTGAGTAAAACACTTAAAATACTCCACACCAGTGAATGAACCTCTTGCCAACTGTTTTTACACCCAGCAGTCACAGAAGCCCAAAGTAAACCTCCCACATCCTCAGCTGCTGGCTTTTCAAATGGTGCAGCAGCACTGGCTTCGTCAGAAATCATCATGTGAGGCAGAGCAGGCGAGTATCACTGCCACCCTGCCCCGCGGGGCTACAGAACAGGGAACACGGGCAGGGGACACATTCCGCATCACACTGAAGCGGATCGAAACCTCCTTCTTCCCCCGGAGGCTCACCCTCACAGAAAGATGTCTCCAGTCACACTCTATTTCTGAAAACAGTAATTCAGGACCCAGTCCCCTATCCAACAAATAGACATTATGAGGCTATGGCAAACAAGTACTGAGAAATCTGAAAGCTTTAGAAAGCATGACTTAAAATATACTGTTACTATATACTATTAGTAACTCACATATTAAAAACGAATTAAGTTATCGTTTTATCCTTTTATGCTTGAGACCACAGCAGGAACACCGATGACCTCTAGGGCAGGACTTTCAGTTCCAGCCGTCAAAACGAGGTCGTTGCTACAGACACGCACGTGTCGCGCACCATTCCCGCCTCAGCCCGCGCACGGCCGAACCCGCACCCCGGCTCTGCCCGGGCGTGTGCCTGTTCCCAGCGGCTCTTCCTCACTTTCTAATACCAAAACCAAACACCACCAAGAAACCAAGTTTTCCAGAAAGCAGCATTTTTTTTTTCTTTTCCCCCAAATCTTTACTGTTAAAGGATCGAAAACCGCACCAGTCAACGAAATGTGACAGTGCAGGGCGGGGAGGCGGAAATCCCGGCCGGGCCTCGCCCCGGCAGCGCCTCCCCCGAACCGGACCAGCCCCGGCCACCCCGGGCCACTCACGGGCCGTGGGCCGCCCCCGCTGGCCCCGGGCCGCGCCCCTCCGCGCCCTGCCCTGCCCCGCGCCCCCGGGCCCGGGCCCGGGCCCCGGCCCCGGCCCCGGCCCCGGCCTGCCCGACATGCCCGCACACGCTCCTCCGTCAGAAAGTTTTACCGGCGGTTCCGCGCTCGCCGACCCCGCGCAGCCCCCGGCCCGGCCGGGCGCGGGGCAGAGGAGGGAAGGAGAGGGAGAGACAGGGAGGTCTCACCCAGCGGCGGGCCCAACCCCTCGCCTCGGGCTCCGCGGCGCGGCCCAGCCCGGGCTGCTCCGGGCTCCTCCGGGCTGGGCAGGCGCGTCGGCGGGATGAGCTCACGGGAGGGGCGGCGGCAGCGCCCGCCCCCCGCGGGACGGGCTGGGGCGGAGCGGGGCCGGGCCGGGCCGGAGCGTGGAGTGAGAGAACAGGGCAGCGCCCGCTGGGTCGGGCCGCCCCTCAGCGAGCCCAGGTCCCGCTCCACAAACACCGGCCGCAAAGCCCCGCAGAGCCGGGCCCGGGGGTCGTGTGCTGCTCGGAGCGCCCCACCATCCGTGGGCTCTGCCCGGCTGAGCTCCGCTCCTGAGAGCCCACAGGCACAGCTCGGGGCTGGGGGCTCCTGCCCCGAGCCCCGCACCGGAGGCCATCCGCTTCCACCAAAGCAGCCTTCCATCAGGAATATGAAAGTAATCGCATCGGAGCTTATAAAAGCTGCACACGGCAAAAGATGAGTGGAATATAAATAACATAAATACTATAAATAATAACGACAGATCTGGAACAGATTGTCCAGGGAGGTTGTTGAGTCTCCCTCCACAGGTGCTGGTATTCAAGAAATTCAGCAACCGTCTGGACACAATCCTGTGTCATGTGCTCTGGGATGACCCTGCTTGAGCAGGGAGGTTGGACCAGATGACCCACTGTGGTCCTTTTCAAACTGACCGATTCTGTGAAGATCTCAGACTGATCCAAGTTACTTTCTGAACTGGACCATACGAGACATTTCAGACAGCCGGATTAGAAATGCCAGGTGTAGGAACAAGGAGTGTGGCCCTGCCCACAACACAGAAAAAGACAAACTGGGTCCTGGAAAGCAGCAGCTTTGAAAGGGTTTTGGGACTGCCATGGCAAAGCCACACGACATCAATGCTGCTGCTCCAAAAAAAGCCAGTGTGTTCTTTACCTGTACAAACGAGCAAGCATGTGTAGAGGTGGCATTACCTCTGAATACAGCAGTGAACACTGTTCTCAGTCTATCCATCCATATTTTCCAAGATACTGAAAAATGAGAGAGTGCAGAAGAAATCCACAAAACTGATCCGAAGGCTGAAGATTATGCCAGGCAGCAAGAGTGTTAAAATATTTAACTCCTCAAAAAATGAGAAAAACACCCAAGGTACTGGTAATTTTACTGTGAGGCACCCATGGTAAAACCCCAATGAGCTGTACCAAAGTAGTCACCAAAGGGCATTATCTCTGGCTGGGAATGTCACACGTAGATTACAGTCTCCCATCAATGGGGTTAGCACTGAAGTGCCTGGTGGTTTTAAGTATTAACTATGTTAAGTATAACATAGGTTTACCAGTGGTGATCTGCATGCCATTGTTTTGAGCACATCAATCAAAAATTTCGGCAGAAACACTCAGCTGACAGGTTTTTCTCTCCCAGCCTGAAGCTGCTTGCTTCTTCCACCCCAAGTGTCCAACACTGCAGCTATTCCCTGCATAGAGGACAAAGTGCTTAGCCTTGCTACACACAACCTCTACAATTCCACATAATTAAATACAAAAATGAATCTTCCTCACACCAAAAAAAAGAAAATGTAGGGACAATCTAAAACACACTTATAAATGGATAAATAAGGATTTGCTGTTTTCTGTACAAACTCTGATTGATTTTCATACGTAATTCATCATGAAAAACTAAATCTGAATTTAACTGCAAAATTACAGTGCCAGACTATTCTAGAACATTTTCTACACTATGCGAGCATTTCACAGAATGTCTTCCAATGTGTCTGTAAGGGGCACAAGACAATCCATGTATGTGTTCAGAAAGAAGTGACAGGCTAATACACAAGCAGCACATCCTCTACAGAACATTGGCCATAACTGCCTTGCCTGGTGTCAGAAGAGCAGAGGAACCGGAGACAAAGCCCTCAGGGTGACGACAGCAACAGCAATTAGTGACATTACTCTTCTTTCACCATCACTTCTGCAGCTTGGTAGCTGAAGATTGGTTCCAAAACAAGGGGAGGATGCTGTGTGCACCTCAGCCAGCAGCAGCACAGTGTCTTTTCTCCAATGGAGAATCCTCTTAATCACCTTCTCTTCCCTACATTTTGCCAATGTGATGAGGCCTATATCTGGAAATAAAGGTATTTTCCTTCTCAGAGGAAATGTCAAAGTTTGGGCAACATTTTATGATTTTGTCTTTGTCTCTGAAATCTGAGACAAGAAACAGAGCTATGACTCCACCGTTGTGGGATCTATTCCTCAGCAGGTCCAGTGCTCGCACTCTTGTCCTCTAGATATGAACCCAAAAGTTTTGAAATAGTATTTACAGTCAGTTGGATTTAGGTCCTGCTGCTTCACAGTAACGCTCACAATTGATTCTGGTGCTTCCCTGTTTGTCTCAGTAGAGCAATGCTTTTGATATCAGGAATGTAAAGATTTTTGCTCTCATCAGTAGCTTCCTTTTGGGAAGAATTTAGCTCACAGCTGTTACTCTACTTTAACTGTTCTGCCCTCTGCTCCTCCCACTCATTTGTTCGGATGATTTATCCATTCCTAGCCACTGAAATTCTTCAGCTTTTCCTTCTTTCTTCTCACAAAGGTTATGGCTCTCCTCAGTCTCGCACTTACCATGCAAGCTTCTAGCAGCTTTTTTATTTTGGAAAACAGGAATCAGACCACACTGAAATATAATGGCAGCAGTGTTCATTGTATTAACATATATTCTGGGGACTAGAGAAATTAGAAATCAGACTTCTCCCTTTTTCAGCTCAGCTTCAGTGTTGTTTATGTTAGTTCAGGCTTCTCATCTTAACATACTATTCCAATTCTTGGTTTTGGAGGGTGTCTTCAAGGAAGGTAATTTGTAAATTTTAGAAGCTTCCATTCAATGTAGCTGCTTTTATCCCACCAGATTCATTCTCATGCAACATAATAATTTGGTAGAAAATCCTTAATTTACAGATTTTAAGGTAGTAGATTGTCATCGTTTTAAACCCGCCTGGAGATGAAACACCAGCCCAGTGGAATGGGGAGGAGAATCAAAGTAAAACTTGTATGTTGAGATACAAGTTTAATAATTGATAATAAAAACAATTGACTGAGGTAACAGTTTAATAAATTGAAAATAAAGTAAAATACAATAATAATGGTAAATAATAAAAAGGGAAAAAACAAGTGATGCACAATGCAATTCCTCACCATCGGCTGAATGATGCCAGACCCACCCCCTTCCTGAACCTAGACAGGCCCTTCTGGGTACCTCTGTTCCTTGTGCTGTCTTGATGCCTTGAGAAGCCACCTAAAAACAGAGACTAGACAGGAGTAAGGGAATAATGGCAGGTATTTATTCGAAAGGCCTTCAAAGGTACACCCTGGGGAGCCAGAGGCTATCCTCAGAATGGACCCCAAGATGGACAACAGGTCACGAGTTCTCCACACTTTTATAAATTCATTTGCATATCAGGGTTAATTCTCCAATTAAAGCTTCAGTTTAATGATGTCATTTCCCCTCAGCTTGCCCCCTCTCAGAGGCTTTTGGTTTATACTTTGTGGGCCTAGGACAGTCTGGGTGTCCTTGAAGAGCAGGCCTGGAGAGGCTTTGTTATGTCTACCTAGCATGAGAGAGCAGAAATTAACAGGCTACAAGAAACTTCAGAGTTACACACCAGGCAGTACAGGATTTGAAAAATATGAAAGTTAAAATCTAAGGCATCAGTCTCACTTGTATCTGACTCCACAGGGAACCCAGAGACCGGAGAAAGGGTAGGGAGTCTTTTTGTTACCATGGAATTATGCCCTTTGTATCTTCACAGCTTCTAGGTAGTCATGTGCCCCATGAAATACCAAATGATGTTTTCATAAACTTATCTGTTCCTTTTCTTTGAAAATTTTCCAGCAGATTAAAATATACCTCCTTGGCAGAACATAGCTGCATTTCTGAGGGCAGCTCAGCTGGCAGAGCTGGAACAAACTGTAGGCATACAGCAACCTCTTGTGGCAAATCCAGTACATGTGTAATAATTAATAACCTTTGAAACTGCACAAGCTACTCTTGATATGAGTTATAAACCTCTATAAAATTGCTTTAACAAACAACTGGAGAATTGGAGAGTCTCTGTTTGCTGGACACTCAGCAAGACTCAGACTTCAGAGCTGTAATAGTCCTTCTCTTCAATTCTGGAATGAATTAAACATTGGTAGCCCATTATAAATGAAGTGTCAGACTGAAATTTCTGCTAATAATATAATCTAGAAGTTTTTCATTATAATTAAGCAAGTGTGGCATAATGGCCAGGAGTAGAATCTGTGGCCATGTATGACAAGAACCATAAACGTACTATAAAGGTACACATTCCTCCAGCCACCTGATCAGCTGCAAATACCTGTCCTGTGCAGGCTGAGGAGGAAAGGGCAGCGAGAAGGTGTAGGGAAGGAAGAGGAGGAATGGCAACACGTGGAAACAAGGGTCCTCAACAACAGCAAGATTTTCAAAACCAAGAGGGGTCTTCCTGGGAACATGGTGTGGGAGCTGGACACAACAGGAACAATACGAGTATGGCAGATGACACTGATTAGACCCCTGAATTTTAATTTTTTTTTTTTTTTTTTTTTACACTGTAGGAATATAGTCTTCTACTGCTGGAATTAAAGGTGAACTCAGGAAATTATCTGGCTTATGCATGCACCACTTACCAGGACTTCTGGGGCTTATATGCCGGGCAGAGGTTACTGTGCATGAAATGATTTGCAGATTTATGCATGCCACTTAGGAACAGGCTGAACAAGTACATCCTGGAAGGCACAAAGGCTTTAAACAACAGCTAATATTTGTTTATTGACATTAAGTCTTGTATAGTTCTCTTTTATTGCAACTTCCCAGTCTTGCCATGTGTAATTTCTTTGCCATTTCATCTGCTGCAGTTTCACACAAGAGTCAGTAATCCCATCATCTCAATTCAGGCCTTGGTCTGTGCACTGAACAGCATATACTGTAGCTCCTGCTGGACCAGTTACAAGCTGCACACTCCCAAATTCCCAAGCAGCTCTGTCAAGCACCACCCAACCTAGGAGGGCGAAGAGCTTAAGGGCAGAGACTCTTTCTTGCCCCAGAGGAAACTCCTCCCTGCAGAGAAGTCCAACAGAACATGCGTGTCTCAGGCCATCAAACAGCACATGTAACATTACCAAGCTGACAAAGACATTGAGCCAACCAACATGTACCAAAATCTCTTTTCACAGCTTTCATCATCCCTTGGCTTCCCATCTTTGTAAGGTGTTTTGAGGGCTACAGCTAAAAACAACTGCATATTAACCAACATTGTGTCCTCCAACACGGTGAAATGAAGATCAGCCGCAGAAGTACTTTTCCTGAAATCATGTCCTTCTCACTGAATGCCTGCATTGTTTGAAATAGTCTGTGAGAAGCCTGAAAACAGTCTTTCTGCAGGGGTTTGATTTTTCTAGCAAACCTACTGTATTTGTTCTTTATGTTCTGAATTTGGTGGCAATTCATATTTAAATAATGAAAGCAAAGTATTAAGGCTTGAACTAAATAAAATAAACTCCCTGCAACAGAAGTATCATCAATGATGGTGCAAACACAAACTGAAATGATACAGAATGGAAGGCACAAACAGGATGAAAAACTAAGTTGTCTGTTATTTAGAAGTTCAAAATACAGTTTTTGTTTCTTGCTTAGCTCTTGTTATTACTCATACTATTATAAGAAGGAAACCTTAATGAACAGAAATAAATTAGAAAAAATAATGCACCCGACAGTGCCCCTGTCAAAATACAACAGAAGAGTAAAAGACTGTCTTGGTTGAAAAGGAAGTGCTCTTATGTATATAAAGTTCTTAATTATAAAAAACATTTAAACAGAACAGTTTAGTTTGTTCTCTACACAAATCTTTCAGAAACCCTCCAAAGACTAGTAAATGCTACTGACACAAAAAGCAAGTACGAAATGCTTCTTGTAATGCCCCCACAGGGGACACCACCTGACAGAACAGGACATGGAACAGAGCACTTGCCAGGATTTCCTGCTCTGCAAGATTCATCTTATAGCAGAAGAGGAGATTGCACCTTCTTTACATTTAGCAAACCCATGAAACAGAGTTATCAAAACTAGACCTCCTAACTTCTTGTTTGGACCTGTTTTTACACCTGAAAGTTTTACCCAGGTAGTACTTGGAAGACCCTTTCCATTCCAGCCTGCTTTCTGCCAGGCCACTGGGCACTCCAACACCACCTGTATGTTCCACATACACGGGAGCCCTGGCACTGCTGCGGTGCACACCTGGATTTGTCGGGCCAGGGGGACTGATGCAGCTTACACACACAGGCTGAGGCCATGCTACAGAACTCCTGTTTGCCCACAGACACTGTCCTGCCAGAAGCTTGAGTGACTGAATGTACTTAGTTTACCTCTGTGGGACTGCACTTGCCAAGTGTGCACTGCACAGAGCAGTGCCTGGGGCCTTTTAACAGAACTCTTCCATCCTTAGCAATCACTGTATGACTGCCTGATTTATGCCACAAACAGGATTTACTACAGCTCCCTTCTACACCAAGCACATCCTCCCTCCCTGAACGTACTGCTTTAAACAGTTAAATAACATTCAGCTTCATAGCAAGTGATGTTCATAAAGGCCTGCAGAATCAGATCCTACAACTTTTCACTAGCTATTGATTTTCTTCAGAAACAAAAAGCATAAAGATTAGAATTCTAAAGATTTTACAAATATTCTTTGTATAGGAAGCATGTATTAGCCATCGATACATTAGAGTGCACTGTGCTATTTTTGGCTTTGAGAGCATGGATAGTCATTTGACACATGGACAGGTCCTGTTTGTTCACTGACATTCACATCAATATTCACTGCCATAGAGCCAGCCTGGGGAACAGAAGTGTGCTATACAAGATACAAAAGCAGACTGTTTTCCAAATCCCATACCTACAACTTCAACATCTATAAAGTATATTGTTGCTGTTGTCCAGGATAACACTGATAGTATTTCCCAAGTAGCAATCAGTCAGTTATGGAACCAGAAACAGAAAATACTCATCTTCAAAGGAGAAGCAGTATTTTAATTTTTTCTATTTATTCAAGGTGTAACCAAATTATTTATTGCAGATGCTACTAATCACCACCTCCTGTGATCATAATTTAATCTTTAATCAACACAAGGGTATTTACATTTGATGGATGGATGAAAAGACGCAGACGTTAGTGTTAAATGGCAACACTAATTCTGCATAATCTTCTAAATCTAAATCAAGGACCCCTTGATTTTAGAGGGAGCATTCTCATATGTTTGCAATAGCCTTCCACTGTTGTCATGTGGAAAGCATACTTTAAGAAGAAGCCTCATTGACAATATAACCATTTTTTTGAGTATTACCTTTCACATTAAGCATGAATTTAAGTATACAATTTTTAGTGTACAATTTCACTACTCTGGTTATGCATGGAGCTGAAGCATATTTAGAACATCGGTAGGGTTGGGATAGATATAGTTGGGTTCCTCTCTTGAAAGAACAACCCAAGAAAAAGTTTGGACAGGCTGCAGAATGATCAATGGATCTACACATGGGAAAGCCACTCATATTCAATGCCTAATAGTACAACAGAACCAAGCACAAAAGACCCAAAATTTTGTGCCATCAAAAGGTGAGATTGTTGGTACAATTTTACCCTGGTTTTTGTTGTATGCCTTTGGGACCACCATAATGTGGGACTAACATTTAAACTCAAGATAGATATTATTGAAACCAAAACAACTACATCTGCCTCAGTCAAAGAGGATGAGAAAATTCTATCCCCACAAATTTTTGAAATTGGACCATGTGATCAAAAACGCAGATCAGCAGCAAATGTTGTTTAATCCACCTTGGTTTCTTAAACAAGTAGAACTAGTAATGCAGATTAATATTTCTACACTTACACCAATGTGGTCACCATTCTTATGTGCTTCCCATGCAAGACGGTTAGCTTGGCTACATGGGCAAACCCCCACTTCTCCAAAAGGAACAAGAAGAGATGTGACTGGAATCACAGAGACTTGGGAGTTTTAAACTGTACAGATGCTGAAGTACTTATAAATAACCTGAGCATAACCACAAGTGATTTAAGCAAATTGGAACACCCTCTGTAGTCTTCTCTACCAGCGTAGAAACTAATCAATGGCTCTTATCTGACACATTGCCTCAGTGGGAAAGAATCAATGAGCGAGCTCATAGTTGATCCCAGAGGCACTTGGTGCAACCCAAGGTGAAGGTTCTTTGCCTCTTAGCTACATCTGAGCTCAGTTGTGGATACAATCAACAGTAGCAGTAGCAATTTTAAGAGAAGGCGAAGAAGGCACCTTCACCCACCGAAATTCAAAAAGTAATTTGGAATAATGACTGAATTTGCAAAGGAATTCCAATCGTGGTGGCATTTAGTCAGTGTTACCTATAACACCATCAATAGCACAGTCCTGGTACTAATCCACATAGGACGCCTCTGTGTCCATCACTCAATCACTGCACTAGACCTGAATCATAACTGAACCCTACACTGGAGCATAGGATATGGGCCCAAAAGCATGGGGAATGGCAAACCATCGGTGTTAGCATGTGCACTGTATGAGAACAGGGACACACTTGTGCAGTAACACCAAAGCCCTGACATTTGTCTGGATACAGAATAGTGTTTGTCATTTTGAAATCCATCCTGATGAAACTTGCAAACCTGTACTTTTATATACTGGAAAATGATATGCTTACATGAGAACCCTTTGTGGCTTCATATTTGTAGATAACCTTATTGTAGATACAGATAATCACTCTAATGTTTGTGTTTGTAATTTCACCAAAATCAATGGGTGGATTTCAATTATTCAGCTCCTTTCACATTATACCAGCTATTGCAGTATAATTATTTGCTGATTCAAGATCTGCTGCCCACCCCTGTTGGGATGAATCTTGCTTTAGTAAGAACATTATTATAGCACAATGATCGGCAACAACTGCTGAAACAAGCTCAGAAGAATGGACAAAGTACTTTGATTACTGCCCATCATGATGCGGAAAGCACACAAGTATTGGAACAAGTGAAGTGAGATAGAGCACATGGATGGTAGGACACTTTTCAGCTGGTCACTTACCATTGCTACAGGGAGTTTCAATGAGATGTTTTACCTTGTTGTTCTCCCAATACTAACCCTTTGTCTTAATTGTAGCACAATGTATTTGCATTTGGGAAATCATAAAGCAATTGACTTACCTGTCATCCCTGTGATTCATTTCAGGAAAATATGTGATGGTTCCAACACATGGGAACTAAGAGTGAGACAGACAATATGTCTAAGAAGAATCATAAGTATGGAAGTGGGGAATTGATGAATAACAGGAACAAATTTCCAAATAATAAGATAGAGAACAAAGCAGTTAAGCAATGGGAGCAACAGCCACAGGAATGTAGAAAACAGAAAATTGATGTCCTAGGTCCTTGAAGGGCAGGGAAAAAAAGATCATACCCTTCTTAGTCAGGACCTTATATGATGGGCCAACAAATCGCCAGGTTTGACTGTTTCTGTGGTGAGAACTTGCCCTTGCCATGAACTTTCCTCGTTATACCATAATCATAATAGTAGAAGCCTCCTCTGCCCACCAAGAGCCCACTGCTCACTGACCACATACCACGACTTCTTGGGACACTATACCTTGAGATTGAAACAGAGAGAAACTAGCAACTTCGCCATGGAGTAAAGTAAGATCTGCTTGGCCTGAGACTGTAACCTATAGGTGTGCCTGCCTTTGTCTCCGTGCTAGCTCCCCCCAGCACCCCTTTCTGCACACAGCTGTAAATAAATCACATACCCACACTCTGTGTGGGGATCAATTTCTTGCACACCAAAAGGGTGAAAGAACCAGTTTTGGGACAATACTCTTCTGCAATCACTACCTTAAAAAAAAAAAAAAATTGTCCCAGCAGAATTAAATTCTGAGTCGGGGAGCTCCACAACCAACTCCCAACAGCAAGACAATATTATCCTCTGGCTCTCTCTATTGTCCTTGCGGTCACTGCAAGCAGGACATGGCTCAAGGACATTGCCTGGACTGGGATTTACATTTGTTCCTCCCCATTTTTAAGCTTGACTCCTCATGACCCTTCGAGTACCAGTCAGTGCTAAGTCTCATACCCCATTCTACCAACCCTAACTCCAAACTCCAATCATGGCATTCTCTGCACCTTGGCTCTTCCCTGCTACCTGCCCTCTTATCCCAAGGGTTCAGCTCCTAGTCAGGTACTTCCTTCATTTATCCACCCCAGCCCCAAATAGGTTAAAACAGACTGATTCCACTCAGTTCTTCCTGCTTGCTGATCCCTGCAGAGAAGCTGGGTTTTCTTACAGAAAGAAATGCAAGCAAAAGATATTTCTTTCCATTGCACTGCAATCCTTCCCAGGACTCTGTGAATTACTTATCATGCAGTAAGCCTCAGGCATGCATTCAGCATGGAAAACCTCAGGCTCAAGTGAAAGAAGCCCCATGTCTTTCACTCATGACCTGCTTTCTTAGAATCAAGTTCACATCAGCTTTGCTACCATTAAACTAAAAATAAACCCAAAACAACAGGGCTGACAGTTTCCATTCCTTCAGTCAAAACACACAGTAGTGAAACTGTTAGACCTTTTGGTATTAATTACTACATACTAGTAACACTGGGTTAGACAGAAGCCATGATATTGGAATAAATCCTGAGTACATTCAGTAACTCTTCTTTTATTTTATTGTCAGTAACAGAAACACAGCAAGACACAAGGCACACAGCTTTTGAGCATTTCACCACAGCATGCTAAATGCTGTATAGAAAAGTAAACGTAAGTTTTTTAATGAGTATCTTAACATTTCCGTGGCTGTTGAATAATGTGAATTCTTTTAGGCAGTATGAACTTCTCCAAGGTAGGCTGTGGCTTTTGGTGAGCCACTTGTAATGTTGCTGCATGGATTTTGTGGCTCATCTGTAACATTAAAGGGGGGAGAAAAAAAGTTGTGATAGAATACAGCTTGTCAGCTATTCTCTTTCTAAATTTCATCATATTAAAGTAGTTTAAAAAGAGCAATAAAACCTAAATCCACCAAAAGTTTAAGTGATCAATACACAGACTCATGGTAACTCAGTATATTTACTTATAATTTCTGTTTTCAAAGTGATATTAGTCCGACTACCTTTAGGGAATTAAAATTTTTTTTTCTTCCCTTGTTTAGTAGTTCACAGAATGAGCTTCCAAGATGAGGAAAACACAGAAAATAATCAGTATGCCAGAGTTAACGATAAGTTGATTCAAATTCTCATTTTCCCAGATTCAAAATCATCATTATTACAGTAGCTAATTATCACATTCTAAACTAGCAAGCAAGCTTCACATACAATATTCTGGAAACCAACAGGAAAAGGAAATGGTAGGTCAGAACAGAGGAGATGAGGACAGGTGGAAGAGAAGGAGGATGAGTTTTATCTGCTCTCCTTAAAAAAGTCTAAGCAAAAATTCAAGATCTACAGGCTAAAGCTATAAACACAACTGTTGATAAGACTTGTGTTGAAATGTTTTACTGAGCTCTAGGCATGAGGAACTCCTGTATGCTTCAGAGTCTGAAGACTGCAAGTGTGTAACAAAGAGATGATAATTGTCAGATCTTCGGATTACCATGCAAACCAAAGAGCTGCTTGTGAAATCAGCTCTTCCAAAGTGTAGGTGTAAGCCTGCACCAACAGCCTAATGAGAGACACAGGGCAGGAGCTGTAAGCATGTGATAAACAGAAGGGTCCATTAGCAGCTGTGGGATACAAGATCTTCCTACAGGAGAAGTCAAAAGGTGCTTGCCTGACTAATGTCAGGCCTCAGATGGACCAGCTAGACATGGGGCAGCAGTAGGACATGCTGTGCCTGCTGTCTAGGGGATCATTCACAGAGCAGGACACTGGATCACCATCCTGGTGTCCCCTGCACCTGCCAGTGATGCCACCCACCTCCCTCAAGCAGCTCTGTATTTTTGCTGGACCCGCACAGAAAGTCAGAGTGATTTCCATGGTGGGATAAAGCATGTCACTGAAGACAAGGTTTTGCTCTGCACTGTAATCCCAGCTCTGCCAGACACTTACATGCCACTGGTAATTCTTCCCCATATTTCACTAAAGCTAATGCACCACGCCACTTTACAAGCAGAACACACCTCCCTGTCTGGCTGTGCTTCTCTGTAACAGATGTACACAACTGTCCCAGGGCATGTCATAGCAACTAGGAGAGGAATCAGAACAAGGAGAGAAAGCCAGGTACGTTTTAGCCATCTAGCAGCTTAGCCACACAACCACTACAGAAATAGGTTATCACAAGAACATTTAGTGGCAGCTGAAGAACCTGCAACTGCCAGACACCAGTTTAAGGAAAATTCACTTTTTAACTTTTACTCATGTTTATATTTATGAAGAAACCCTGACTTTTTCTTCCAGACTTACTTTGTTCAGTGCTTCTGCTACCAAGACACCCATGTTCTGAGGTTGTGGAAAACTGACAATAGCACTGTAAAGTAGATGAAAAAAGTATTTATCATTTCCATCTCACAGAAACATTTGAGCACTTGTCACTTTCATTTTCCAGACATAATACAAAACATTTTACAGTATAAATTTAGGGTTTGGAGCTAAATTCTTTCATCACATGAAAAACTATATAATATCAAAAAGGCACGCTGCTTCAGAATGGAATAACACAAAATTTGTGTGACAGTCTTATTCATACATACAAAAATCTGTATATGAAATATCCTTGAATATCTCAAAAAGGATTTTTTTTGGTACGCTGTGAAATAACTTCACAGAAGGTGAGCACTGATACCCTCATCTACAAAAAATTTTCTTGATTCCAGCCTAGACCCATGAAAAGAATTCAGCCTCTGCTTTTGGACACGGTTTCCTTTCACAGCAACTATTTGTCCAGCAAGAATTTTTTCACAAAATTATCCCATTAACTTCTCCATATTCCAGTGAAGAACACCATGTTACCAATATTCCACAAATTAACAAATCTGTGGGTATGAAATAATTTAGTTCAACAACAGGAAGAACTTCAGATTGCACATTCCACTGATGATACCATTATAATCACTGACAACCTCTCTAGCTTAAAATGGAGTAGGGAATAATCATTATAAACCCCAAATACCATAAATGCAACTCTTGAAAAAGCAGATATTGCTTTATTTAAGTTTATTTATTTATTTATTTAAGTTTCTGTGGATCAGAAAGACATTTCCTACTGACATTTCAATTTAGCAATTGAAAGTTTGCTACACTGACAAATAAAAGTTATTCAACATCTGTTTATACTATTAGGTGACTATGACTATGGAAAAGACAGCTGCAAAATTACACCCAGACAACCGGCAATAAGTGAAAATAAAAAGCTTCTAATTCCAGAAGATTACAACAAAAAATCAAAAACTTTAGTTACACCACAAATCATTCAGATTTTACTGTCATACCCTTATATTGGTCAACTTAACTTTTTGTTAAGTGACATTTAAGAAAAGTGCATGTATTTAAGAAAAATGTTCAATCTTTGAAAAAGCTGCAATAAAATACTTGTTTTAATGACCACATCAACTGGTCACTGTTACTTTATTCAAAATAGAAGCATGCCTTCATTTTTGGCACAAAACAGCTTGATTAACCTTAAAAAGTAGTAAACAGAAAAAGCCAAATTAGATTTTAGATTGAAATAGGGGGTATAGCCTATATAGGTGATGAGAGTCTTCCTTGGGGGTAGTTGATGTGGGTTTTATTTACTTCAGAATGTGGACAGCCTGAAGTTCACTCCTACTTCACTGGAAACTGTTTGACTATTCCTTTATTAGGCATAAGTATGCAACACATTGCTTTAACTTCTGTTCCATAAAACATGACAATAGAGATGTCTTTTAGCCTTTGCCTTTCATTGCAAGGCACTGTCCTTGGGTTTTGGGGTTTTTTAAGCTGATAATTATTTCAATATCAACATTATTTTATCGATATTATTTTATTTATAAATTGCACAAGTTAAGAATTAAACTCTTGTAGAATAAGAATTTTCTTTGTTTTCAAAGCCCATGACCTATGAACTTTAACTATGGAGCAGGGGTGACAGGCCCTGCAGTGTAATACCTTGACTTTTCTTTTCCTGGAGGTTTAGCATTTTTCTCAACAGGTCCGCTTTCTTGCTTTTTAGACACTCTCATACCTCCAGCTTTAACTGCAAGAAAAAAGTGAAATGTAAGTAAAAATACCTACAGAGTTACATACCACATTACATACACTTAGAGGAGAATACTTTTACCCCAGATAACCATTAACCAGAAATCATCTTTCAGTATTTAGCTCCATGCTTTACTTGTACACATGCATACACAGCAGTAGCCAAAGAGGTGCAGCAAAAGCTTCAAAATTCTGTGTCATGGCAGACTCAAATCAACTTCCAGATACCATAAATCAAGAAATCAGAGTGGTTTCAGTCACCATTAACTATATTAAATCTTAACACCTTACTATGTTCATATGCATCCTTCCCCAGAAACTATTACATCTCAGATTTGTATTTTTAAAATAAAAAAGAAAACCAAACCACCATCCGAAAATTTTCAGGTTTTTGAACAATGTGACTAACAGCAATAAGGGTTTCATGATTAGTTCAAGGTATTCCAGAATAAACCTAATAATGCAGATAAGAACCAGATGCATACTCATCTTGTACTTGTGTTCGAACATGCTTAATTATATTTTATTAACATATCTGCCAATCACAAAACCAATTAGCACTAATTAAGCTACAGGCAACCTAACAATAACAATTTAAGTTCTGAGGCATGTCTGAAAATTTAATTCTGAACAAAGAACACGTAAAGTTATCTAAAACATTCTCTTGAAAGAAACACTTTCTCCCTCTTCAGGAGAGCATTTTAAGTTTTAAAACTGTAAGTAAGAAAGAAAAACCTTAGTGTTCTTTTCTCATCCTATTGAACAAGTTGCTTCACCTCACAGCAAGACTCCTATTCTGACCATGAACAATCAAGACTAGAGTTTAAATTCGGGGGCAAGAGAGAATAGGGAATGGAGAGTGGTTTCCAGAATTACTCAACTAGCTAGTATGAGAAATGCATTTGGCCATTTTTGATGATGCAGATGTATCCATCTGTAACTAACACCCATTTTCTACCAAATCTGACGCTTGGCTTTGTATTTCCTGGTTGCAGGCCTAATTTTAGAAACAAAAATTCTCCCTCAGTCATGTCCAAAGCAGCACTACAATATCAGAGCTATGCTATAGCTAGACTTGGCTTTTCTTCTCTTTCTAAAATGACATACATACTGTTAATTATACTGCTGCATAAGCAGCAAATTCTTTGCCCAGCCATCTTACAGCTACAAATACGCTGGAGACCTAGACTGAACCTAATCCTTCCGGCAGCCTAACTACAAAATTAAAAGTATCTGAAATGGAAGTTTCAACTGTTTGTTTCCAAGTATCTACCAGTGAAGAGAACTGAGATTCTAAATACCCTCAGCTCACCAGGTGTGAAACTATTCCTTGTCTTTGAAGCATCTTCAAACTAGAATGACAAAGAATGTAAAAAAACCCCAAACCAAATCAAACAACCCCAAACCAAACATCAACAACCACAAAACAGACCACACCAAAAAAAAGCCCTGGCATCTTTCAAGATCTCAGAGATCTTCTTGACATCATTTCTCTTTATAATAAGTTCAACCAGAATACCAACGCGAGTTATCCCGAGTGTTCTCCCACAGATTGTCAGGCTCTTGTCTTCTTAGGAACCAGTCAAACCACAAACTGGAAAACCACTAAAATTTTGGAATTAGATTAAAAAAAAGTAATTGAACCTAGATCCACAAGTTTTGGTTTGGGACCTTCCCACACATGCAGGACTGTCAATTTCTAGATACAAGCATTGTTTTTAGTTTTAATTTAGCAGGGCAAGGAGATCCAGACAGAGGCAGACATTTTAACACTATAAGGCTTTACACAAAGCACAAGGGGAGCTAGGCAAGGAGGAGAGAGATGCCCAGCATGGGAAGAGATAATGAAACATGGATAATCTGGAATTGTGTCTACCACCAAAAGGCCCACAAAACGTTATCTATAGTTATTAGAAATAACCCATCTTCCTTTCCATCTCTGCACTGACTTGAAACTAGCCACTAGGAACAGCTGTCCCACCTGCTCACACACACCCATGGCAGGGGAAGAGTTAAACATAGATGCATGTGGGATGCACCACAAAGCTTTTTTGTAATTTGCTTTCCAGAGCAATAGAGAGGTATGTCAAACTTTTAATACAGAGTTCAATTTTTTGATTCTTATAAGTGACCTGTTAGCCATATAATCTAACAGCTAAGTGCCACAATTTTTACTAATTTCCATTTTTAAAACATCATGTATTTTTAAAACAAAAAAATAAAGTAAGGAGGCACATTTCCATTTATGCTGTCCCCTCCAAAAAAACCCCAACAACAAAAAAAACCCAAACAAGAAAACAACACAAAAACAAACCTAAGCAAAAACAAAGACAGCTTGGCTCAATACTGGTCAGAATAAAGATGCCCACTTGAACTTTGGTCACTAAGTGCATGGTTGAAACCACTTACTCTGGCACCTTCACCCCTCGGCCAAGCTGTTGCCCACTGCAGTAACAGGTAGGCTTTGTCAAGACTTACTTGCAGACTTGCAAGACTACAAGTTGCAGTTTACTATCATGCAAGTTCAGAAAGACCAGTACCTGCTTCAGGTTACTGACTGCAGTGGTTTAAAGGCCCTTTCAGGTACAGCTCAACTGTCCCTGCCACACACACAAAAATCCAGGAATAGACTAGAGACAAGCTGAAAAAAACTATTTACATCCCAAATTCATGAAAAAGCATGCTAAAAGAAAAAAATCCAAACAGAAAATATTTTCAAGAAAACAAAACAGGGGTACAAGGAGACACACGACTATGTGCTCCTCAGGCACTAAGCCCTTCTAATAAACCGAGGGGAAGCCCCAACTGGTTTAAAGCTTTGTAGTGACCGTTCCTCAGTTTCAAAGGCTGAGCCTGCAGTGACTGTGCTTGCAGTGACTATTCCCCAGCTCCAAAGGCTGAGCCAGCAGCACCTTAGCGTAAGCCACAGAGCAGGCGGGACACAGCCCACGCACTGGTGAGTTTGAGAGACAGCTCCGCACAGCTCCCGGCATGGCCCAGGAGCTGCTCACACTGTATGCATCTATCCGCTCCCCCAACAAACACAAGCACTACTACATCCTTAAAATCCCGGTATTGCATCCTTACAGTCGCCACCCAGGCAGAGCGGCGGCTGGAACAGCAGGCTCGAAGGCTTCCTCATAGATAGCTCTATGGGGGCTGGGGGGGGGGGGAGGGGGGGGTTGGCGGAGGGGAAGTAAATTCTTCATGTTACTACAGGAGGCGAGGGATAGGGCTGTAACATTGAACACAGATATTTCACTGAATATGGACACCCATTTCTCTCGCTATCCCTCAACAGCGCGTTCCTGATCACCGAGCGGCGCCAGCTCCACACCCGCCGACCGAGCGCACCCGTGATGGAGCGGATGCGGGGCCTGCTAGGGCGAGCGGGCCGTGCACCACAGACCTGCCTCCACCATTCCCGGTCCCACACGGCCGCTCCTCTCCGCGGAGGAGCTGCATCTGTGTGGGACGATGCGGCGGAGAGCCCCTCACACCGCGCCCGGAGCGGCCCCGACCCCTACCTGCGGGAAGGCGCCGGCCCGGCGGGACACCCCTCCTCAGCGCCATGGCGGGACCGGGAGCGCCGGGAAGCAGGCGGGGCAGGGCAGGGCAGGGCAGGGCAGGGCCACGGAACCGCGCACCTGCCCGACCTGCAGCGCCTTGTGCGGTTTGGAGCAGTCGGGATGGGCCGGCGCAGGGTCGTGAGAGCGGGGAGGGGTGTGAGGGCGGTGTGAAGGCGGTGTGAGGGGCGGGGAGCGGTGTGAGGGCGGTGTGAGGGGCGGGGAGCGGTGTGAGGGCGGTGTGAGGGGCGGGGAGCGGTGTGAAGGCGGTGTGAGGGGCGGGGAGCGGTGTGAAGGCGGTGTGAGGGGCGGGGAGCGGTGTGAGGGCGGTGTGAAGGCGGTGTGAGGGGCGGGGAGCGGTGTGAGGGCGGTGTGAGGGGCGGGGAGCGGTGTGAAGGCGGTGTGAGGGGCGGGGAGCGGTGTGAAGGCGGTGTGAGGGGCGGGGAGCGGTGTGAGGGCGGTGTGAAGGCGGTGTGAGGGGCGGGGAGCGGTGTGAAGGCGGTGTGAGGGGCGGGGAGCGGTGTGAGGGCGGTGTGAGGGGCGGGGAGCGGTGTGAAGGCGGTGTGAGGGGCGGGGAGCGGTGTGAGGGCGGTGTGAGGGGCGGGGAGCGGTGTGAAGGCGGGGAGAGTTGTGAGGGGTGGTGTGAGAGGCGAGAGCGGTGTGAGAGGCGGAGACTTTTAAAAACATTGCTAAAGGTTCGAAGAACTGGATTTCGTGAGGTAAATCTTACCCTCTTCAATCAATAGTATCTGCTTGAGACAAGCAAAACATTGGCATTCACGTGCCCTCTTTAAAAAAATCCACGACCTTAACAAACACTGACGTTTTACACAACAAAATACTTAAAATAATTTTTTTACTTTCCATTTTGAAACCTTGACGTATTATCATAACCAGTTTGAGACTGCTGGTCATTACATACTAACACAAGACCTTCTTTTTTCCACATCAGTTATCTAAATGATTCTCCTTCCCATTTTTCTTAAGAACCTGCTTAAACCTTGAAAACATTAAAAATACCTCATGGTACTTCTTATTTCTACATTATTTTACGATTTCACTGTCTTTTGTTACTAATGCATCGCTGACATTATTTATGTTCAAAGATTTTTATCTTCAAGAGTTGGTTATCCTGTTCCTGCTGCCTATACCTTACTGAAATTGCATTTTTGTCTAAGATACAGTAACTTACATATCAATGGCCTGTCACGTCATAAATACAGGACGGAAACAGCATGAGCAGGAAGGATGTAAGATCCATGGAAGGACGGCAACAAAGTTTTTGGGCGAAGCCACAGTAACACTACGAAAAGTAGTCTGTCACTGTCTCTAGGGCAGTGCTGGCGGCTGAAGGAGACGGCTGCGGACAGACAGACAGACACGCTGCTCACGGTTCCTGCCTCGGGGAGGGTGGCTCTGCCGAGGCGGAGCAGTCTGCCTGGACTTCCATGGGCTGCATGGGTCTGATCTGCAGGCAGCTGCTGAAACCATAATGCGTAATGTCAAAAAGGTTTTCCTAGATTGCTGTAAACATGTTCTGCTTTGCTATGCTAAAGCATTTAATCACAAAAATTACCTCTTTTAGGGAATTCTGAAAGCAAAACGTGAAAGAGGAAAAAAAAAGTTAGTCTCGTGATTTATTTTGAATTGTCTTATTAGTGGATCTCAACTCAATTTAAAAAAAAAGGAGAGAGGGAATGTAAAAATAGGATGTGATTAAGTGGAATCAGAAGAAAGGGGAAATTAGGTTAAAAAATGGAAGAGAAAATAGACTCAGTAGGGATGTACAGCACAACGGCCACCTTATGGGTGACTACTGTTGGCTTGGATCTTTAAAGCAGAAAAAATGAAAGGACATTCAGTCTAAACGAGATCTCTCTGATAGTTAATTCTGTATGTATGAGGCAGGAAATAGTTCTGAAATGCAGCAATTTCCTCCCTAGAAAAGCAACTTACTTTGCAAATATTAAAGTCAATAGTGCTTCATGTCTCTGCCCAAAAGCATTTAGCCTGAAGTGGATGATGGCAATTTTGATTGGGGAAATAAATTATTTCAGATAAAGTGATCTACATGAAAGATAACAAAAGAACCCTACTCTGAAGTACTTGGCCAGTAGTAAGGGGTTTTGATATTCATGTTACTCTGCCTCAGCAGACAAATACTGATTTTTCGGTTTATTTACCTGAGCTGTTTGTAACTGCACGGACTGTAGAGGTGAAGTTCCATTACTTACCACAAAAGGCAGCTATGTAGTACAGCTTTTGGTGCTGCCTAAAGCATCAATAATGATAAGGTTTAGTGCCATTTGTACATCTGTTCTAGGAATTCTTGGAAAAAGCATGGGAACTTCGTTTAAATATGAAATTGTAAGTTCATGTTGACTTCTTAGCATATTAAATATAATATACTATTTCTTTTTTTATTATTCTTCCACCCTCCTTACTTCATTACCTGTGTCACTTGTTATATCTTTAAACTAGAAGCTGTTGTGAATTGAAACCATATTTACATAGTACTTGTTGGAGCACCTTATTCTTTACAGGCAACCCTTGGTGCTACCTCAACAATGCCACAGCACCAGCTTAGATTTGTAAACCTGATTTTATTTAATGATTTCATTTATTTAGACTTTTTATCTGTTGGAAAAGTTGGTTTGTCTGAGTGAGAAGAATGAGCAAGAGAATAATCCTTCTGTGTCCATGGGATAGTGCAGTTGAAATCTCCTGCTTTTCCTGCCATCCTCAGTCCTATTTCCCAATCACACAAATATTAAACTTCGGAGATGTTCATCTGATGCTGGGGATAGATTTATTTTAATGGTAGTAATCTGTGAATGACTGAGTTTAAAATGAATTTATATTGTAATGGTTCTACGTTTTTTCAGAATGTGTTTTGCTCCATAACAGAGGCAGATGTGTGAAAGCCTGGGGGCAGACACAGAATTTTAATTGTGATAAAGAGACAGTAGTCATAGAAGATTTTCCTGAGTGATGCTCTGAGCATTCTGAAACTCTTCCTATTTCCTGGCAATTTCTTGTTTAGAATCTACATTCTACAGGCAGGTTATTAGCTGATTGCAAAGTTTGAAAAGCCGCTTTGCAGGTACAAAAATGAACATGTTCCCAAGAAGACCGTCTGTTCTAATCCAGCTAATAGCTATTAGTATAATTATACACCAGACACAGTCCACATCTAAAACAAGCAGTTAGCACGCAGACACATGGAATACCTTCCTCATGTGTCATGTTTTAAATCAGATCTCTCTGTTGTTAAAATCTATTGCTCATGACTCTGAAGTATTTTCCCTTCTCTATCTTATTTCCAGTATTGCTTGTTTTCAAATGTCAGAATTACTAAATTGTAGCTACTGATACAAACTGATACTGGTTTTATATCTGGCAATCGAATGGTGAAATACTACTGCTGTTTTCTTAAGCTCAGTGTCAGGTGGCCAATACCTTTTTCAGATGAGTCAGTACAGCTGGTTTTAGATGCTCCAGGAGCCCAATGGAGACAACAAATACTCTGGTGCAGGTATATGGCTTATTTTTTATTAATACATGCTTTAATTTCCCCCACCCTTGGCTTTATTTTCTGTTTCATAGTAGTTCAGCACAAAGTTAATAACATTAGAGAGACCATTTGTGTTAAGTGTCTAAAGCAAGGAGAAGTGAAGGCAGCCACATTTTCAGTGGGGTTTGTATTGATATAATTGTTCTCTAGTGCATATAGCATGTATGTGACAAAATCTGTAGGATAAGTCTGGCTTCACATCTGTAAAGCTTGCCTGTTTCTTGTAGGAAACCTGACAAGTTCCAGTCCTGGTTCTGATCTGGATGCCAGTTGTTTCTCAGACTACAAGAGAAAAAGAAGTGTCCAGTCACTTTATGATGGTTCTGGAAGGTAAAGGGTAACATCATTAAGCAGAAGAGCCTTACTGGCTAATTTTAATTACAGGATTTTTTTTTTTTTTTTCACAGAAGGACTAAAGAGATATACCTCTGTCATCATATGTTTTATCCTAAGTTTTAACCTAAGTTTCCATGTTTAAAAAAGTACTGCTGGGTAGTGGAGTAAGTGAATGAATTCTGAAGAATTAGGTTGCAACACGCTGAGCTGTATGGAAGCCTTACACAGATTTCACTCTTTCTGTTGTACCATAACAGCAGCACTTGTTTCCTCAAAGGTTAAACATGAGAATTCACTGCATTTTTTTCTTGTTCATCACGAGTTTGCACTTTCATCCTCAGAAAGGAGTTAAATAGTGGGAAGCAAATGAAAGAAAAATACCTTTTAGTGTCTTGCTGTTTTTACATTTTGTGTGCTGTTGAACTCCTCGGAGCTGGTCATCTCCAATCACTTGTCATCTCTTGATTTTTCTACACAAGCACAGAAAAGCAGCTTTTTTTGTCAGAGTTATGAGCCACTAGAGGCATGTGACAGTCAGTAATGAATGGTCATTCTTTATCATCCAGAACTTCATACTGGACCCATTTGTGAACAAGAAATGTACCTTTTTCATGGGGGTTAGAAACTGATCCAAATTCTCCAGTAAGTGCCATTGGAATAGAAGCTTTCTAAAAGAGTCATGATTGTAGGATATTCATTGAAAACATGTCAGTGAGCTGGAAAATGGAGGAAAAGAATTGTGAGTTGCCTCTGCTCCTGTTTGGCTGGTTATCATTTGTAGCAGGGTTGGGATAACATTGTAGTTGTGTGGAGGTAAAATATATTTGCTGTATTTACACAGGGGAATTAAAATGAGAGTTAAACAAGGGGAAAATATTATAAGTTATAGTCTTTGAAGAAAAACCTATACAAAGGGGCTAAAATTGAATAATCAGAATTATTTCCACATGCCCATTTTTCTTCTGTGTGTGTCGCTGCAGTAGTTATGGGTAGGTTGGTTGTGGAAGCTTGATACAGTCTGTCTTTGAGGGTAAGGGCTGAGGTTGAGGGTAAGTAACTTTATGTCTCCTTTCTGTTTGCTGTCCCTTTAGCTTTTACAAAGGCAATGTTTTGCAGAGTGGGTTCGTTCTTCTGTCTTATGAGGTGCTAGTCACTCAGAAGAAAATAAGGGGACACAGAGGAATAAAGATTCCTCTCTTTTCTCTGTCAGACTACAGAGTAGGATCACTGTGTACGGGCACTTACAGATACTATGCTGTATAAATAATATATGTTTATATTAGAAATAGAATTCCCCCTCTTAGGGAAGCACACCCTCTTTTTGATCTTGGTTACATGCTCTTGGAAAGGGCAGGAAGTGATGTGTGTGTACTGTGTTTATGGAGAGAAGGAAATGTTCTGTACTCCTAAGGCACAGCATGAATGAGCTGCTGCTCAGTGAGGGCCGTGGTGCAGCCGACTCCAGCACTGTGGGCCTGCAGAGTGGGCAAGTTCAGTGGGCTGTCCCAGCCCTGCACAGCTCTTCTGAGCACACGGGCTTTGTGGGCTGCACAGCTCTCACACCCCATGCACCACTCAGACAGGTCCGTGCTGTCTGGAGAGAAATCTTCATATCAGTATTTTGACCCCATCACAGGAGAGCAGCTCTAGTGCTGTAGGAACATGGTCCCAATGGTCCTGTTATTTACAGCCAGACTTTTTGTCCCTCTCACGCCAGAGCAGGATAGTGCTCCTTGCACAACACTTTCTGTCCCCTTGGAACAAACAGGCAGCGTGGTCTCGTTAACTCCGCCATATCTGGCATATCCTTTTTAAACCGCTTAGATCAGGTGAAGTTAATCACTGAGACAAGGAAAATTGCATGGCAGCTAGATCTGCAAAAAATAAAGACACAGAGAGCCCTTTCAGAGCGACTTGCATTTTTGTAGTTTGTCCAGTCAGGAGGCTCTACTCAACACTGTAGTTAGGTTTCAAGTTTGGTTTCAAACACAGGTCATCTTCAACCTTGTTCAAACAAATGCACTTAGAAGTTCACTCATGTTATATGGGAAAAGCTTAAAAAAACAGATGAGAGAGGTTTTTCTTAGTGTTTTTGAAGAGCCTCATCACAATTCGTAACTGGTAAACAGTAGAACAGGATGGATGTTGCAGAGGGTTGCAGTTGTGTGAAAGGAAAAGGGAACAGAATTTCCTTTGCCACCCTTAGTATGTCAGGCATGAGCAGGGTTAACATACCTACAAGATTGAGAATTCTTTGTGTTTGTTTTCCATGTCTGAATATTTAATAATATCAGCAAGCTAGACAAATTCAAACTAAATGCCTCTTCAACAATTGAGGAATGACCTTATCCGTCTTTCATTTTATGGGTTTATAATAGTGTGCAATGCTTGAAATTAGCTAAATACTCTTCTAAAACAACAGAGTAACTTCTCTGGATAAGTGACAGCTTTAAATAGGATCTGGATCAATAGGAGCGCTGGAGAATTTGAAACCAAACTGGTTTTTGTTTGTTTTGTTCCCTCATAAAGGGAATTTATGTTTTGTTCCCTTATTAAGCACTTATTGTATACAAGGATTGAGTTTTGGACAGTGGGTAGATTGTCAACAGCAGTAATCCAGCATTTCATGTGGTATGATGATACCAGTTTCCTGGATCTCCCTGGCCATTCTGGGGTTGCACTGACAGATTCTGGATTACTTAGTTATTTGAGTACTTCTAGGCTAGTCAAATGAACTGTGCTAAAATGCACAGTTGTAAAACTTGGCTGTAAGGCTTTTGTAATGAGACAGAGGCCTTTGGAATTTCGTCCTATTGGAGATCAGTTTCTTCTCAGTGTGCGACTGCTTTTTGCCAATGAATAGGCAGATAGTTCATTTCACAATCTTTCTGACTTTGAGAGCTGGCTGAAAATTAGCTCATTACATATCCCGCTACTTGTCTTATTCTTTTATGCATAATTCATATAACATTGAACAGACTAGAGGGTGATGTTTCATACAAAAAAATGGTATGTATAAAGATATTTACTAATACTTGGGATGCCCTGAAGCAGTAAGGAGATACGGTACCTGACATCATTGGCCTGCTCTAGGACTAGTGCTGGTCAGTGAACCAGCTGACCCTGACAAGCTGATCCAGCCCTTTGGATGTCTGAATAAATGCTGCTGCTGCAGTATCCCCAAGGGATGCCTGCTTTGTTTCATACAGCACTATCAATTTCTACTGGTGTGACAAGCGTACTATGACTATGCACACTAAATCTTCAGTGACATGGCTCATACAAACAATTAAGACAACAGTTATCCCCTGTTTGTGGAACGTAGTTTAAAAACAAATAGAGTGACATTGAAAACAAAAATTGAGGAATTCATCAAGCAAGCTCTACAGGGGGATGTGAGGACAAGTATGGGAACAGGAGTACTTACGGGAGTTTTAAAAGGAGAATGCAACAGTTTCTTCAGAGATACCATCACATGTACCAGCCCATTCCATTGTCAAACATACGTCATACTGAGGTTTTGGTTTTCTTTCTATGTTCAAAGCATTTCTTTCTGTTCAAACCACATGAAAAGTCAGTTCAACTCCTACACGTTATTTAAAGAGATATGGGGAGTGCTGCCACAGAATGAGGGCAGGCAAGTTAATGTGGACAGCTGAAATGTTGCTCATAGCCCTTCCAAACACAGGCCAGGACCCAGCATGGCAGTGTTCCCTGGGCAGGTGTGCTAGTAAATGGCAAAAATAGAAAGTTCTTGCTTCTGTGGTTAGTCTACAAAGTGGGTACAAAAGAATGCAATAGGTGCAGCAGCAGAATAACCAACAAGGCCAGGGCTGTCCAACTGCCTGCAGGCCACTTGTGCAAAGGGCACCTCCCTGCCAGGGGAAGAAACAAGGTCAACCTTTTTTTGTCTAATTATGATGTAATTATCAACTCTACTCTTAATTAAAATGCCATAAAGCAAGCCAAATAAGTACTACATTTTTTTAATGGGGTAAAAACCTTAATAAGAGCAAAAAGAAAACTCCGTATTTTTTGAAAATGCATGCATTTTAAACTAGTGAATGCCCTGTAAATTGTATGCATCTCAATACAAAATATTTAGAATCTCTAATAAAGTAGTGATGTCTTTGGATAATGGAACTCAAGAAATACCACTTTGATGCCAATTTCAAATAAATGAAGCACCTTGCCGCTGATTTCTGCCTTCCAGGCAGGTGGTCACTTCTCCCGTCTCCATGGCAGTGTTTGGAGAGGTTTCCAAGCAGAGAAGCCAGCACCAAGTCCTTCCCTCACCTCTACCTGATGGCCCCAAATGAATCCCTGCGCTCTGTGATGGGAAATGACAAACTTTCTAGTGCATCTCAGTGACAACTTTCCCAGCTTTTCGCCTACTGTTTTTGACAGCTACAGGAATCTACTTGTAGCTACAAAGTCATGTTTGCCTTGTTTTTCAAAAAGTTTATTCATGTTTACGTTACCTTTTGTGAGCGCTAGTCTTTGATACAGTAACTCAAACAGAATGCATGCTTGAGTACTGTCCTTGGCGGAGAAGGATTCGCTTCAGTTTGTTTACTCTGACAGAAAAACTCGTTAGGCTTTTCCCAGTGTTCACAACCCTTCTTCAGGATACTGGAAACCCTGAAAACCCAAGGAAAATGCAGTGATGCGGAGCAATAATGGTGGTTACAGACAGTGTAGAGGTAACAGACTGTATAGCACAGGAGAGCTTGTGATTTAGTTACTTAAAATAATCAAACATTTTTATTGGAAAGAAATTCAAGTAGAATGTAGTCAGAATGGAGCCTATCATTTCTAGGACAGCAAGGTGACCTCAATTTCCTTGAGAGAGCAAGGGGAGGGGTAGAGGAGTGATGGACAGAAAAGAGGCTAGAGATCTGAAATATCTTGGATTGCCCATACCAAAAGTAAAAACACAAGTCTGAGGAATCGTGGTAGGAAGGTGCTGGATTTAGCACTTCGGGCTGCCAGCCTGACATATTCAGGACATTTCCACTGGAGAGAGCTGGCCCAAATGTTTTGATATATTTCACCTGCTTAAAAACATGTAATTAGACTTCATTTTCACGGTATTTGTTTCTGAATATCATACACAGAAAATAATAAGAAAAAAATGAACAAGGAACAGCTTTCCATGGATGAGACTTCCATATTTATTGTTATTCCATGTGCATAGAAAATGGCAGTGAAGTTCCTTATGAAGTAGGCAGGGAATGGGAGAGATGTGGATATACTGGACCGGACTTTGTGCTTCAAAATTACACTATTCATTTTTTAAAGTCTGGGCTATTTTCCTCTTAGAATTCATAACAATTTCTTGGTTTTGGGTTTTTTTTGTGCATGATGTTTCAAATTCCTTTTCCAATGACACACTGCATTACAAATGGATGGCACTTGAGACCAACGTGGCATTTCCATATTTACACCAACGAAGAAATTTACATGACGCAGTAGCATACAATCCTGACATTCAGTAACAGCAATAAAACAAGGGCAGCCATTGGATTTTTTCTGTACAAACTATCAGAACAAGACTTTTATTCACATAAAAAAAGTCAGCTTTAATTTGCTCTGACCTACGCACACTTTCCAAATTCATCATACTCGATTCTCAAACCTTTCATCACATCGCCCACACCCTCACCAGACTACAGGAGCTACAAGTTATGATACCTAACACCTAAGCAGAGCAAAACCATCCCTGCCAGCTTTTTCTCCTGACAATTCCTCAAAAAAACATTAAAAAAAAAAAAAAAAAAAATTAATTCGTCCTTTTTTCCTTCTTTTCTTTCACTTTCATAACCAAAACAACATGGGGCCATTCCAGTCCTTCTCAAGCCAGACGAGAAGCACGCTGGCTTCTTCTCTCTGTTGCTACACCCAGGAGTCAGGAGAGCCTGGGTACTGTTCTGCTCGGTAAGAAGATCGTCTGGTGGAATAAAAGTCTACATAATTGGTGGTTGATTTCAGTCCATACTGTGTTGTGTAATCTGAAGTAGCAGGAAAGTGAACTCGATCATCAAAGTAAGGGTCCTCGTAGCTGTGTGGGGACTGCAGGTACAATCGGTAGGCATCGTAGTTTTTCCTGGTGGTATCTTCTTGGCTGTAGTACAATTGCTGATGCTGCTGGCAAAATGATAGCAAAATAAACTTTCAAAAATATAATTAGCAGAGAAAATACTTTTCCCAAGTGCAGCTCTACCCATGACAGTAACGCAGGTTTCAAATCTCCAAGAAACGTACCCAAGGAAATGGAGGAAATGCTCCTGAGCCTGCTGCATGTCTCCTCCCACGTCACTGGGAAGGGAGTAACTCTCCAAAAGTGCACAGCTTTAGAGCTCAAGTGTGGTAAGTACAGAACCTGGCCATACCTACCAAAACCAGCCCAAACCCACATCAAGACAGAAAAGAGGCCTTAGATCCCACTGTAAGAAGATGCCAAATCACGATTCATACAGAACCAGCCAGGCTCCAGGAGCCCTGAGGCCCTGCCAGCTCAGGGCACTGACCCAACTCCCGTGAGCTGTTCCGAGCACTGGAACAGGGCACGTGCCCAGAGCCCCGAGCTGCCTTAACCCCTGCTGAGCCTGGGCAGCAGCACTACCAAAACACAGCTCTGGGCTCACCTGCAGCCGTCGGTTCTGTTCTCTCGCTGGTGAGGAATAGGAACTGATGTAAATTGGTGAAGCTTTGCTGGAACCTGGGAGAAAAAAGTTTAATGCATAAACTTCAGTCTTTATTCATTCAGCCGTAAGTTATTGGTTTTTATCTTGCCTTTTATATAGCACCCATACTATTAAATCTGCAGATTTCAGTACTTACTAAGGATATAATGTAATAACGGAATGAAGGCAAATGTAGTCCCTCAGCAGCAGTTACAGTGAAGCCAAGAGGCTTACGTTGCTGTTTCTCATTTTACAGACTCAAAATCTTTAAAACAAGGAATTTCCTTCTCTAGTCACTGTCATCTATTGGTTTGCTACTTGTGTGACATAATAAGAAGGAAAAGAGAGATCAGAGAAAAGATAAAACCTGGGTATAATTTAGTAATATAATAATATACAACTGCACATTAAAATTTATAACATCATCATCATATAATATACATAATAATACAATTTTCTGTACTAGTATTTTAAATAAAAATAAAAATTCCAACTGCCTCTCACCTCCCTAGAAAGGGATCTGTGCTTACTCTGGTACTGGGCAGTTTTACAGAGAACAGCAGAGCCAGGTGACACCCTGCCCTGTGCCACAGACAGGGAATACAAGGAATGGAAATGGAAAGCAACAGTTGGCAGTGACCAGCCTGCTAATGCAGTTGTCTGTGTGTGACTGTGAACTCCTCACACAAGGAATATTTCCCTGTTGCAGTTCAAAGATGCTCAGCTGGTCTCTTACCAGTGTAGATGTCTTTATGTGCAATGACATCGCCCTGGCTACTGTAATACTGCATAGAAGGGTGCGTCCTGTCGTACTCGGACCGAGGCTCTCTGATTCCCAACAAAGCTGGAGATGAGGACGTGCTGCCAACTGATGGGAAAAGAGATGTTCTCAGGATAGACAACAAAAGCCTTTTGCACACCCAGCCTTACTCACCACTTCCTGCTCCAAGGGTTCACAACCAGGAGGTGGGTAAGGACAGAACAGTTGGAGCTGTTCCTGGGTGAACACCCCAGAGTTGCCAGCAAGGTACCAGAGATTGCAAGGGGCGGTCATTGCTCTGTGGTGCTCACAGGCAGGTACAGGACTTTTGTGATGCTCACAGCCCAGATATGGGACCTTACTGTGCCTAGGACATCACCCGTGTAGAGGTAGAATATGATACTCTGCTAATGCTGATGGTTTATCTAAGTTATACTTAAACAGAATACTTAAGCCCACCCTGCCACTTGTCCAGCCTGCCTGGCCTCAGTGACCCCTGTATACACAGGTGCGTCCTGGGCATGGTGTGCTCTGGGAGGCCAACAGCCATGGGGGGATCCCAGCAAGGGACCACTTTGTGGTCCTCAATAAGCAGCTGAATCTCAACTGCAGTTGTAGGAAGTTTGTTCTGCTAAATCCTCTCTGGTCTACAGACCACTCGGACTTCGTTGGCTCGGAAAGACTCCCACAATGGGAGAAAAGTACTTAAAAACAATTTCTGGAAATTTTGCTTCAAAATATTAATGCAATGATAATCTTCTTCCACTGATGTGTCCATTACATCATAGCTCACAATTCTGTGTTATTATGGATAGTTTAATTACTGGTATTTTCCTGGCATATTCATGGCTAAATATGCCATGTTGTTAAAATTCTGACATGGGTCAACATAATAATGTGTGTTTTAATAATGAAGTGACTGAAACAAGAACAACTGTTTCAGGGCAAGCATATCTGTTCCAACAGGCATCTGCTGTGCCCAGCACGGCGCTGCACAGCCCCTCTGGGGATGTGGGCCTTGCACCAACTTCCACTGACTCCCTTGGGCTTGGTCATGCTCTGGAGTAGGAAAGCAGACACTTCCTATTAGGAATTTTTACTAAACCCTCTTTCAAGTACAACATCCTCTGAATATTAAGTTAGAGCTGCTCATCTACTTCCTACTTGTCATTCAAAGAACTGGAGTAACACAGTTGTTCTGCTGGTATATCCTGGGAGAGAAAGTGCTGAGATAGAAATTTGACAATTGGTGTCAGAATATCCTTTTACACTTGGGTAGAATCCAGTCATTCCCTGAGCCTAAGCTGTACTTGCTTCCTTGGTGGGTGAGAGGAACTCTGGCCACAACACATTTACTTCCTGTAGGAGAATAATTCCCTGGTGGAGTCCTTGTTTTTCAAGTCTATCATGTCATAAAGGAAAGTGTGGGGGTTGTTACTTTTATGTAAAGAAGTATTTAAACAAGAGTGTTGTAGGAACTGGTCACTAATTTTATCAGTCACAGTAGGTAGGTATTGCTCAGTATTAACAGCAATCTGCTCTAGGAGTCTCTAGAAGAGTAAATTGGGTAAAATAAAATGCCAAATGAAGACAAAATAGAAGGCTTCAGGTAGGTTTTGCATCAGCCCTCTTGAAGATCTAAATACTAGCACTGAAGACATTAAAGGAACAAAGGTGAGAAAAAAACGAGGAGGAGTCAGAAAAGTAAAATTTTTGGGTTTGATTGCTCATCCTAATGGAACGTGACATAGTTGGGAATGAAAATGGGCTCCTCGCTGTGGGTCTGTTGCTGTTTATGCTGCCAGGTCCTCATGTTCCATGAGGCCATGTCCACAATTCCCACACAGCGCAGGAGGAGCAGCTTTGAAGAGGGCAGCGGTTGGTAACGATGTCCAGCTCTATTCACTGAGGATTTCACTTTGCAGGAACAGCTCAGGGAGCACTCAGAGCATGTGAAGTACTTTGCTCAAACACCAAGGAGCAACAGCCTGACCTCTGTGTTTTAAATGGGCTTCGTACCAAACTGAGCGGCTGTCTGAGTTAAAAACATGGGACAGCAGGTCCCCTTCACCCTCCCTGACTGACCTGACTGCATGACAGGTGACATTTGCTGATTGGCTGTGGATAGAGAAGGATGGGATTTGAATCTCTCTCGTTCCAGTGTTGATACTGGTGTAATAAAGTGACTTTGATTCCATCCATCCTGCAGAGTGGAAAAAAGAAAAATACATCAGAATAAATTGCAAGTTATAAATAAATGAGGAGTTTTTGTGGCACCATTTTCCAGTGTAAGCTAATTTTATAATTTACCTTTTTGTAAATGCTCCGGAGGTCTCGGTACTGCCACAGCGTGTTCAGTACCTGGGCTGCCGCCTTGACAACCTTCAGTGAGGACCTGAGGGAGTGAAGAATATGGCAATGTTAGAAGCCACTGAATTCCACTTCAAAAGAACAGTGTTCCTGAGCTTCGTAACAGCCTGAACCTGCTGCTGTGAGGCAAACCAGACCCTGCATCACCAGCGTGAGCACAGCCAAACCAGCAGCCTCAGCACGAGATGGGGCACAACCTGATCAACCTGACAATCGCTTCCCTTTCCAGTCTGGAATGTTCTCTCCAGGTAACCCACATGAGGAATACAGAGAAAATAGTTGAAATAGCGACTTGTCAGTGTCAGCAAAAATTAAAAATCATTTAAAGAAACATTCTATTTGATGCATTTCATAAAAATGGAGACTTCAGACTTTAAACCACAGTACAAAACCCCTAACTGCAGGAAAAGAATAAGAAATAAAAGCAAGCTGCTATTAAAAGCCTCCAGACATCCTCATAGTGAGTCCTTGTTCTCAGTTCTGTGCTGCACTACTGAAAACTTTGGTTGGGAAAACACTTTTCTACTCTCAAGAGCAAGACAATGAAAGTTGCTCCAAATATTAAAAATAAAATCATGGCATCTTTTCATAGAGAAGTGGAGTAAGCTGGGAGTAGTAATTCAGTAGTGACTGGATGTTAAATGCCACAGCATGGACATCTGTGTTAAACAGACCTTTTCTGTCAATGTGAGGATTCATCCAAATAGTTTTTGTATGAAAACACTGAAAAAATGCACACAATAATCAGTGAGTAAACACTCTTAGTATGCTCACAAAATTTTAAATTTGTTCAGTGTACTCTGAACGAATTACCCATAAATGTAAGTGCAGATGCAACTTCACGTGATGTCTCCACAGAGCAACAAGGTTGTAGAACAGATCACTGCATCCACACTTGCAGCTGGAATGAGCCTGTGTCTCTTGGACACAGAAAGTGATATAAACTATGGACACTCAAAAGCCAGCCCAGCTCCTTGTGAGCCACAGACTCTGCTAAAAATGTGGTGTGGTTAATTCACACTGTCCCATATCTCTGGGAAGAGATCCCTTCCTCTCCTTTACCATCAGATCCAACCTGGGAACAGCACGCAGGGCTGACTGTACCACCAGCATCCTGCTATCCATGGGAAGATTGGTGACAGCCTGGTCTGTACAGGAGGCCTTGCTGAGATGGTTGGTGTCAGCCCTGCTGTGGAGGAGAGCAGCGATGCTGAGCATGGTCACAGGACCTCTGGGCTGGGCTCCTGCTACCCCATCCCACAGCCACAGGGTCCTGGGGCCTCCTGCTGCTGGCCCACCACATGCTCACAGGTTTCATTTCCACTAGACAACCACAATGCCAGCAGAGAACTCGGCTGACAGCCTCCCTGGAGCTCTGGCACAGAGGGCAGCATTGCTTGGCAATGCTGTTTGAGGGGATGACCCTGGCCACATTCTCCTTCCACTGACCAAAGGGCTGCATGAGGTACAATTCACAGTTGTTGGGACACATCCTGACAAAGGTGCCCACGCAGATATTTGGAAAAGCTCTAAATATCCTATTAGTCTTGTAGGCTTTTAAGAGGTGACTATTTAACTCATTTAACCTGAACAGGTGCCATGACCAGGGTTACTGTGAGCAGCTGTACCAGCCTCCAGAAGCCTGAGACAGAGAATACTGCAGAGGACAGTGGTACTGGCACCTCCTCCCTCCTAGGGAGATTCCAGCTGCCAGCTCCTCAGACCCAGACTGCAAAGGCAGATCTTTTTTTCATTCAAAAAAAACCATTTCCCGCATTCTTAAGCATTTTAAATGGACACAAACAGCTCAGGTACAACCTTTGCTGCCTACTTGCCTGTCACCTCTTCCCTTTGTTATGTTGACCAGCTTCTCTATCCCACCGGTGTCGGCAAGGGCCTTGGCATTCTCCATGTTCTTGCTGGTGACCTCGTGCAGGGCGCAGCAGATCGCGGCCACCGTCTCGTCCGACAGGATGCTTGGGCCGTTGCCTCCTGGGAGCCGATTGACCAGGTCTCGCATTGCGTATTTACCTGGAAACACACACCCACAGAACCAGGTCAAAACCACAGTTTGGTCCTTCATATTGGAAATTGCAGGACTCAGCACAAAACTGCAGCTGAATGCAGTGAAAAGTACAGTATCAAAACCTGCCAAGAATTCACGTTTTACGCAGAGTCAAGAGAGACCACATGTCAATTTTTGAATCTTTTTTTCCTTTTAGCTTAAAAGTGTGAGAAGCTGAATTTTGCACTAAAAGAGGAACAATTTTAAACAACAATTATTTGGAGAAAGCAGGATTGTTCAAGGAAAAATGTTAGGCTACTTATTATGATTGACAGAGCAGTGCACATTGCTGGGCTTCATCTATGGGAGGATTAAGGAAATCCTTACAGTAACTGGGAATTCTTTCTTCTGGATGTTCTGTTCACCTTGTTTGCTACCTGTCAGCGCTCAGCTCTGTCAGGCTCCAGTTGCTGACTGATGCCAGAGATAAGCTGCACACAAGGGACAGTAACTAAGACAAGGTCAAGTTTTTTTCCTGTTTAGGCTGTACTGTTAATTGAATGATTAATTGATTTTATAGCAGACATGTATTTGTACATAACAGTGAATAATGAAAGAACTTTGCACAAAGCCATTCACTATCTATTTGCATGATGTGCCTGAGAAGAGAAAAAAACCAAAAAGGAATTCTGCAGGCAAAAGGAAACCCACTGGAAAACTATCCCCACAATGCTGTCTGCAGCAATACCCTGCCACTGCCAACCCTTTAGCAAGCTCAGCCACGTGCTGCATGTTCCAACATATATTGCAATTTGTTGGAGTCCTCATCTCTCATTTCCTTCAGTGCGACCCTGTGAGCCCATTGTTCCTTTCCCACACTGGCAGAAAAGCTCCTAAAGACGATTTCTAGCACGGGGTACACAACTCGCTTCATATCTTCCAATGTTTTATACAATGATCTGTTTCAGAGTGTGTCTGAGGCCAGAAACACTTTCAGAGGTACAGCTTTGACAAGGAGAGGGAGCAGGTGGAGGACCATTCCTGAACTGAAAAGTTTTGCCAGGAATGGAAAAAACATCCTGACAAGAGACTCTCACCTGCATCTGACCTGCACAGGGTTGGTGCTATAGAACAGCATTCTCCCTACACATTTCTCATGTGTGACACCTGCACTGCAGGAAGACACGCTCTGAATGTCCCAGATGGAGAAGCTTCAGAAACAGATAAAGATCTGTTCACCTGCATTTCTCTTTTTGAGAATAATGATTCTCCTATCTCTATGAACAGTTGTTATATCCCTGACCCCACAAGTCTACACACAGAAAATGCTTTTGTAACAAAAATGAGACTTTTTTATACCACGCCATTTGTTAGCGGGGTTCACTGAAGCCACAGCAGCCTGAGGCTGAGGCATATTCAACACTAACAGACTGAGAAACCTCAGGGCAGGAAAGGCAGGGAAGTTGTTTGTTGTTTTGTTGGTATTTTTTTTTTTTAATGTTAGATGAGAAAGGCACAGATGAATGCTTAAAGGATTAAATATTAGAATTGACAAGACAGTAAATTTTTCTAGCAAGTACCCCTGTTGATAACTTATTTCAGCGAAGACACAGAAGCTGCTCTATATCTGTGTTTTCCGGGAAATACTTCACCAGGAGAAGATTTCTTCCCCCTCTTCCTGTCCAAAATTGTTAAACAAGGCGCTGCTGTAGTGGCAACAGAGCTGTTCCATCCCCCGGGAACACGTGAGAGACCTGTACCCCCACGTAGGTGAGCACTGAGCTCCAAGGAAGCAGAGCTGTGTTTCCATCCCACTTGGCATTGAGGGTTTTCTGTCTGGTTTGGCTGAGCCAAGGTGACTCCCATCCATGAAAGGCGGCCAGCAGCAAACTAACATGGCAATACTGCTCTGGAAAGCTGCTGCTGTCAAAAAGACTCATTTATGTGACACAACTGATGTGACACAAACATCCAGTGTGCTGTTCCCATCAGCGGAATCTCTCCTTCGATTCTCCCACCCACGGTCCAACATCCTGGTGCTGGTGCTCACTTGGAGGACAGTCTGTACATACCGATAAGCTCCTTGTTCCGGACATCTAAGGCCATGTTCCTTAAGGCAGTTGCCACAGATGACACCACTCTGTCGTTGTCCATCCTCAGCAGCTCCACGAGGATGGGCAGCCCCTTCTCCTTCCTCACGGCAGCGCGGATGTAGGCTGCGAACTGACACAGAACCGTGACTGAAACAGCCTCGGGCTGGACTGGAATTCTCAAGCATGTTTGGGTCATTTCCAATAAAAGATGACATGTTCGATGTGTGCTTTTTTTACAATTATAAAGGGCTGGCTCTTTGCCATTGTTCACTCATTCCTCTTACAAAGAAAGAAAGTATCTGAATAGATGACAATTATTGAAAAGGGAGCAGGGGGTTTGGGTTTTGTTTGTTGTATTTTTTTTTTTTTTTTGTAATACCAATTTCATAGTGGTCAAACTGAAAAAGACTTAGCTGACTTGCTGCAAGCAAAGGAAGCAATTAATGTTGGCTGTGTTTTTTAATTTCTCCATGAAAAATAAATGACACCGTAAAGTGTTCTCGTGTGCTGCTTTTGTAGCACATTGTATGCAATGGCCAAAACAGATGGAAATAAATAATGGAATATGGAAATAAGGTAGCTTTATTTGTCCTGGTCTTATTTCAACAGCACCTTCCCACCAGAATTCACAGCTAGAAGATGCCAGAAGATTGCTCTGATCTGATAGGCACTGGAAGAAGCTTTTTCTGTTTATTTAAAATAAAGGCCAGTTTCTATGTGGCTCTTGTTGCCCCTGATCTTTGCCAAGGCTTTTCACTGTGGAAACATGACTACAGCACATGAGCACTAATGCACAGACAAGATGGGAATGCTCAGATGCACACAAGAAAATGGCATGTCCATCCAAACACATTCCAAGGTCTTACTAGAAAAAACAGCTGGAGTACAACGAGAGGAGGAGGAGCAGGAATTCCCATACCTTCCAGTTGCCTGCAGAAAGGTTCTGGAGTGATCCTGCAGAGCCCTCCAGAGTGGCTGGGTTGGAGCTCTCTGCCAGGAGTGTCAGGTATGGCTTCACCACCGATGGGTGCCAGAGCATCTCCACCCCTTTAGGAGACTTGGAAAATCCTGGGATAGGGCCAACTCCATCCCACTGAGAAAGGAATACAGATTTGTAACCAAACAAAACCTCTATATTTTCATTCAACGCAGGATAGTTTTCATCAAGCTACATCCTCCCCCATCATGAGCCAAACGCCATCTGAGGTACTTGCAGTACATGGAAAATACAAACCTGATCCTCCTGGGAAGTTTTTTTTTTCTTCTTCTTTTTTTTCCCCCAGCAGCTTGGCTCTGAGTCTTTGCTGGGTGACTCTTTTCCCAACAAGTCATCCAGTTCATTGATTCCCAGCAGCCGCGCCTGAGGTACCTCCAGTTCCAAGCGGTAGGAAAGGTTCCTCAAGGTGCACACACAGTTCTCCACTGTCTGAACCAAACCAGAAAGACACCATGTCACCAGTTCTTCCTCATGCAGAGACAAGCCAAACCAAACCAATTCAGTAGAGGAGAAGAGGCGCTGGGAGCACAAGCGCTAAACTCTAATGCTTGGCCTTGGGCTGTGTTTTGGCTGCTTCTCTGGGAAAATGCAATCTCTCTCAAATCTGACAATATTTATAAGAGTGATCTCTGCTATAGTGGCTTATTCTTTAGTATTCTGAAAATGAAAAGTGTAAGAGCTTATTGCTTATTACTGTTTTATAAAGAAACAGATACTGCAGCACTGCTGAAAACAAGAGATGACCCTGTCTTATGCAGCTGAGTTTGGCTGTGCCTCAGTGACCTAGGGTTGGAAGTGATGCCAGTTGAGCTAAGGACACCACCATGCCCAGCTGAGCTATACAAAGCCCCAAGATCAGACACACAGGTTAGCACTAAAATATCTGTAGATGAGACATGCACACACCTTGCTGTCATAATCTGAGGTGTTCACACAGGTGTGGATCACATAGAGCAGTGAATCGACCAGTCCTTCGCAGGATCTCATCTGCTTTCGTGCCTCTTCCCCAGCAGAGCTCAGGTTCCTGAAGGTTGGAATGACAAAGAAACATGGTGTATGCAAGGACAGACAGATAATTATTTAATTGACAGTTTGCAGAAGGTTTTTATGCAGCTGATTGGTAATTGTTTAGCGACTCTTAGTGACTAACTTGGTAATTTTCATATTTTTCTATTAGGAAAAAAAGGGCAATTGGAAAAGCTGCCAACGTGATGGAACTCTGTAATTTATAGACTAAAACAATTCCTTTGTCTTTAAAATTACAATACAAGAAAGGCCTGCTGGATAACATGATTACTCTTTAAAAGGAAGTATTCTAGACAGGCAAATACCTCAGGCATCCTGTTGTATTGCGCAGAACGAGGGAAGTCTGAAATTTCATTTTATGATCGTCATCAAAGGAGGAGCTGTTCCATCCCGAGTGGGGCACTATCACAGTGTTTGTCAGCGTGGACAGAGCATCTCTAATGATTGTCATCTTCACGGCATCACATGAAGACAAGTTCCAGAGAACCCCTTAGAAGACATTTCCAGTGCAGTAAAGTCAGCAGAGACTTGGCAAACAAACATGAAGCAACACTGACAACTTAAAAGACATTACTTTAAATATGTGATGTGATTCTAGAGCAGGCAGAACGTGGAGAGCCAGCATCCAAAAAGGAGGAAAGCAATGTGAACAAGGTGAACAGTGGAGGAGGGCATGGCTTTGGTTTGGTTTGTTTTTCCAATGATAAGGATGGCCTGCCCTGACATTCCTGCTACCTCACACCATACTCATACCAGGGATATCGGGTACTGAGTAGCAGAGCTGAACATACAAGAAGGGATGTAAAAATCCTACATAAACTTTCTTCCTGGAAACAACAGCAACAAGTCCAGAGTATGTCCCATCCATCCATCCATCCATCCACCCACCAGCTGCAAGAACTGCTATCCATCTTTTATCCTCGGGCAGAAATCCCTAGTCCCCTGCCCTGCAAAGTCTCCATAAAATGACACTGAGATACCGAAGTATGAAATCTGACATAAATTACCAGCAGAACTGTATATACAAGTAACATGCTTAACACAGCATTAAATCTTCTTTTTCATCATGAAACACAGCTTAAAGTTCATCTGAAGTCTCACCAGGTACTTGTTCAAAACACTTTCCTCACATACAATGTTTTACTGACTGCGCAGTTGCACAGCTGCGCGCATGCAACAAACCCAAGGGCAGGAACTCCTCGACAGCCCCACGACATCGCTGCTACAAACCCTCGGGTTTCCCTTGGACTGGACCTTGAACATCCATTTCCTCCGAAGTAAATTATGAGGGGACCAGACAGCAAATGTTACAAGAGCTAACAAAAATGAAAGCTGGTGAGACAGAATAAGTTTTTTACACAGCCAACGAAAACAAAAAGGAAGACAGATCTTTACATGAGACACCTTTTCTTCTTCTCTTTAAGAAAATAATTAAGAGGCCCCATGGGGGGATACAGACATGAGGAGATTTATTGACTGACTTTATCCTGATTTCTATTTACAGGCAACGGAAGTTTTTCCCATGTCCCACAGGGGTCCTTAGAGCTCCTGATCTTGGGGTTCAGCTCACACAAAAGGCTAATGCATAAGTTTGGATGAAGCCTGTGGTTGCTGACTTGGCTGTTCCTGAATAATGCAACTTTCCCAAATGCAAAGAAGCATTTGGACAATGACCTCAACCACGCACTTTAACTTCTGGCCAGCCCTGCAGAAGTCAGGCAGCTGGACCAGGTGACCCTTGTAGGTCCCTTCCTACTGAAATAGTCCATTCTATTCTGATCTGACAGGGATGTGCCTGTCTGTGGCACGCACTTAAATCACTGATTCCCTGGATGTGACAACGGATTCGCTGAACCCCTCACAGCAGAACTTGTGACTAACTGGTGCAGAAGCTCTCCAGATGGGAATTTGTGACTATCCTGAAGGTTTTCCCCAGAGTGCTTCTGCTCTCTCTAGATAATTTTTTGTGTTTGAATGCATTGATCAACATCATGGGTGAAGAATCCAGTTATTCCAGGGACTGCCCTAAACAGTCCTGTAACAGAGCTGTCTAAAGATTGGATGTAAAAGGCACTTCCATAGAAATGGCATCTGCAAGAATAGTCCTGTAAGAGTTTTCTGGATATGATTAAATGACAAAACTCCTCCCTAAAGACGAAAGATCTACCAACAATAAATACTGCACCTGTTTAAGTGCTCGAGTATTCCTGATACTTTTAGTACCATCACAGACCCATTTTAGAGCCATGTTAAAAGTATTATTTGTGATTCTTAACTCCAACTCCTGTACAGCAAGACTTCAGTAACAAAAGGGACTTGATTACCTAAAAATGTGTGTCAAAAAGTGTCTTTTTCTGAAGTAGTCATCCTTGATTATAATTCAGATTAAATACCATACATATTTACATAGTTTGGATCCATCTTACGAATTCTGCAAGATCTTATTTAAAACTGTTGTCAAGAGAAGATAAAAAAAGCCCATAATAAAACAAATGTTCAGAATCAATACAGAAATACCTGTCCAAGACCTGCTTCATGTGCAGGGGACTCATTTAAGGGAAAAGCCACCCTACATGGAGCTTTAGTGCAACTACCTCAGCATTCACTTCTCCCAATAACTCCACACTCCGTGTTGTTTTAACTGATTGACGTAAGTGTCCAGAAAAATAACTTGCATTATAGCTCTCTGCTAGCTTCCCTTCCAAGCTTACCTGTCACCAGCTCTTTGACCTCGGCATCGACAGACTTCCTCAGCAGCCGCAGAAGGGCCGGTATCCCTCCCACATTCTTCATGGCTATTTTGTTCTCATCAGTGGACTTCCCATAAACGAGGTTCCTCAGCGCACCACAGGCATTCTTCTGAACCTCCAGGACTCTGTGATCCAGGAGATCCACCAGGTGCTTGATACCTCCTAGCCTACACACCTGGAAAGAGGAATGTCAGGACCATCAGCACCCTACTGATCTTGCCCACCTCACTCTAAAGATGTAAAAGGCTCTTGTTTTTATGAGAACAGTACTTTCCATCCTACTTCCAGAAGAAACAGCTGCTGAACCTTATTGACTCGATTGCTACATGGGACTGAAATTCCTGTGAACCTCTCCCCCCACCCCACTGCAATAGCTGAGGGTCATTTTGAGACACTTGCTGTGTTCAGAAGAAATTGTTATTGCATCAGTTTTGTTTCTGGGTTTAAAAGTAATTTCCCATACCCCAGAATATCTTTTTAGGGAATATTGGAAATAAGAGCTGATTATTACTGTGATCGTCACCAGAACATCAAAACCACTACCACCTTTTCATCTCTCAGGAACACTAAATTATGTTGGGTTATCTTCTTACAAAAGTTCCACCAACATTTTACTAACATAAATAAATTTTTTACTGAAAATAACATGTAACACACACACAATGCAAATGAAATGGCAAATTCCCTCAAATCAACAGCTCACAGCTGCTTTGCAAAAAGAGAAGCTCTTCAAATGCAAAGTTTCAAGAAATTTCAACAATAATCTGAATGTCCACTCAGATGTGTCCTGCCCCCACATCACAGTGACATAAACAGTGTCCTCCACGTTTCTCTAGGGCTGGCCTCCTTTCCTTTGCCTGACAGCTCACTCATTCCCTACGATGCGTTAAAACACCTTGATTAAAACCAGTGAAAGCGCTCCAGAGCTCCTGGATGTTCTAGTCTCCAGCCATCAATAGGTTACACAAAGCCAGGCTCCGGCAAACCTACTTTACAGTTCTGCTGGATGACACAACCTCAAGGTAAAAGATTTCCATAAAATTTCCATGCAGCTCTTATGACAGGAAGAATCTGAGTGTGTGTGTAATTACACACTCCAGGTACATCAATATTAGCATCCATCTGGTATGCACAGGAACACAAGAGGGTCACAAATACTGTGTTATGATGAAAAAAATAGGAAGAGGCAAGAGGCCTAGTTTGCCTGCTACCGTTGCCCTGGAAGAGAAGTGCAAGCAGCACCTACCTCTGTTTTCACTTTGTTATCCCCAAAGCAGAGGTGCTGCAGATAGGCAGCTGCGTTTGCCTGCACCGACGGGAACTGGTGCTGGAGCATGTGAATGACCTCAGGCAGCTCTGGATCTCGCCACGCAAACTCCCTTCATCAGACAACACATGGAGAGAAGGCATTACTCCCAAATGTATGGGAATTTACTATGTACAAGTACTGGAGCATCTTAAGGGCTTTCTGACAATTTCAGTTTTGTTCTGCAGTAAGAGGGCTAGAAGGAAAACCAGGTGTAATGGGATAACAGTGGGTCACATCACCTTTTCGTCTTCCAACTGGACAAGGATGCTATATCCAATGTGCTTTCAGTTGGCTTATGGACCACACAACTACAAATAAACACTGAAGTTACACTGACTCAAACACTTCAACCTACAAAAAAATCTCCCAAAAGTTAAATATATATGCAAAAGATACCCCCTCCACAGTGCTGCTCAGGGGCATCATTTCCACACACTTTTCTCTCAGTGCCTAATGTTCTCCCTAGGCAGAAGCCAATTATACCTCAACAAAACCTGCACACCCCAAAGTGTTATTGTCAGGATCAGACACAGGAAAGTTTGCTTGATTTGAGTTATTCAGGGATTGTAAATTTAAAATAATTAAATAAAATCTCCTTCATTAAACCACAACAATTTTGTGCAGACCAATCCTGGAAAAGTCATGAAACATGCCCAGTTTGCAGATTTAGAAACATAGTCATTAATATTTGCTGGGCTATCTGCCTTCTGTAAAGGAGGATTAGAGGGGGATAAAGTAGTATCTTAAGTTTTCCCAGACTCAAAAATCCAAGCAAACAAAAAACTGAAAAAACAAACCAAACCTAAAACCAACCCCAACAAACAAACACACCCCCCTCCCCCCTCAAGCCCCTGTAAAACCTAACCAAAAACCAAAGTCAAAATAAACCAAAAAAAGAGCTATGTTCTAACATACTGTTCTAAGAACAGTAGCTGGGGAGCTGTTCCAAGACTAATGCTGGCCTGGCCAGTCAAGTCTCCCCAGGACTCACAGTCACATGAAGGGGAAGCTCAGTTCCGTGCCGGCTTTGAACTGCTCAACAACTCAGAGGTTTGTTTTTCCATACTAATGATAGGAAAACCCTAGGGAAAACTGCCTTTCTAGTAAAACTAGTCACTTTCACTCTCATTCCAGGGTGGTGCTTCCTAACAGCCCATTCCCAGGCTGTGTAACATGCTCCCCTGACTCCTGCCACAGCATGATACGCACATCAGAAACTGGAACAGATTAAATGTAAGGTAAAAACTATTCCACTGTGAGATTACAAGCTGAGAAGGTGCATCAGCAGTGACGACTGTGTCAGAGTTTCTTTAAAGTTCCTTGCTATGAATGTGAAGCATCCCTGCTGTAAGTAACTCCTCCTGCCACCATACCAGAGCAGGCGCCCTCCAAGCTTTACTACCTAGAGCTAAGCTTATCCTATTAACAGCATTTGGAAGAAAGTACCATTCAGTTTAATGAAATTAATTCAGTCTCTCCATATCTATTTTAAAAAGTTTAAATATATAAATTTCCTCTAATAAATAGAACAACAAAACCCATTAAAGCAGCATTTTCATTGCTGAGATGATAGGACAGGCCCAGACTAGAGTAACTGCCTGGTGCTACAAGCCTGCTGTAGACAGGACCAGGGGAATGCACCATGAGGCTCCTGATGCCTTAGGATTTTAGCTTTTATATTTTTCATATCCTGCAATGCTTTAGTGTGTAACTCTAAGACTCCATATAGCCTGTTAGCTACTGCTCTCCCATTCTGGTCAGACAAAACAAATCCTCTCTAGGCCTGAACTTCAAGGACACCTTACTGTCTCAGGCCCTGAAATACGTAAACAAAGTGGATTAAGGGGGAGCAAACTGAGGGTAAATGATTTCATTACCTGAAATTGTAATTGGAGGATTAACCACCAATATGCAAATTGACCAAACTTATAAAAGTATGGAAACCCATGATCCAGTGGCCCATTTTGGGTGTAGCCCTAGGGCTGTGACTGCCCAAAGTGTACCTTGAAGGCCCTTCAATAAATATACCCGCCTTTATTCTCTTAGTTTTGTCTAGCCTCTGTTTTTAGGTAGCCCCGTCAAGGCATCACTCCAGTCTCACCATCTCTGCTCAAGGTCTCCTTGGTGCCCAACATGTCCCTAGGACAGCTTTTGAGGCATGGCTGAGCCGAGCTCCTCCAGGATGAGTTGGTTCCTCAGTGAACCAGCAATCTGAAGAGGGACTGGAATTCCTACCAATTCCAAATCCACACTGGACATACTCATAAATCCCTCCAAGCTGTGCACAGCCTGGGCTTTGATACTCCCAGGTTAAATACAAGGTTTTAGTGCACAGTGTCTATGTGACAATGACGGTACTACGTTTGTCAAAGGCCCACTGTGTACAGACATTTACAAAATCAAACCAGTAATTACTGCAAAAATATGTGTTCACTTTCAAAATTGCAAATTTATAAATAGTTTTAACACTTTGTTTTGAAATTTAAGCAGGCTGTTCATAAAAAATTCATTCAAATAAATTACGTGTGTACTTTTGAATTTTCAAGCCCCAATTCCCATTCCTATAAAGAGAAATCTCACTACAATGTTACAGGTTACTAAAATATATTTGCAATAATCCAGTCAAATCTCATCAAAGTTGTGTTTCCTGTAATAACTTCTCCAGAGAAACAAACATGAAAGAAAAATGTAATAATAAGATGCATAACAGCTACTTTTTCTTACTGCAAGAAGCAGCCTGTGTTTAATCTTTTGGCAATAAAGGTAGAGATCTTAATATTTAAACGAGTCATGACTGATTAAGCCACGGAAGATGGGACCACTTGCCACAGGTGTGCAAGGAATGCAGTGAGCCCTGGCGGCAGCCACGGGCGAGCCCCGGAGCGGGGACTTGCCTGGGGTCCTTGTGGATGCTGTCGATGGAAGGCGAGCGTGTGGTGCCGCCGTCGGGCGCGGGCTGCAGGCGGCCGTAGCTGGGCTCGGGCAGCCGGAACGGCACCGCCCGCAGCGGCTCCGCCAGCGCGGCCGCCGGGGGCAGCCCGTAGTTGTTTCTTTGGTATGTGAGGGTGCTACGCTGGCTGGAGGATCGCTGCAGGTTACCCATGCCTAGGATAAAACAGTGTCAAAACCAACCAGGTAACAAGTGCCTGCTGAAGAGAAGGGGTGACACCTACTTAACAGTGCAAGCAAAAAAAACATCAGTCTTGAAAATGCGTACTGTGCTCAGTGTTGGAAGCTGATGCCAGATTTCAGGGAGCAATTCCTCAGTGTCCCATGGAAGATGGAGAGGTTAGTTACAGAATGAAAGGTTTTGTGGGATCTGACTTGTGCCTCAGCTTCCCTCAACAAGTATTTAAAGTAGGAAAAGCATCCCATGCCAACAAGCAGAAATCTGGGTGCAAAGTGTTTTCTAAGTTCATAATATCAATTCACCTATTGTACCAAAAAGGAAAAGAAAGTAAACAAAAATTCATATTGTTTATATGATATTTTGCTTTTCCTAACTACATGTACATTTTCCCTAACAAAAGGTAATATGTAGATCACTGCAAAAATGAAGCTGAGTGGTTCAGGAACAAGAACATGCATCTTCCTGTCTGAACAGAGCTCTTGTGGCGGCTCTTGTTCTTCCAAGGTAAGTGGTATTAAGTAGACAAGTAAACAAAGAATTCCAGTTTCCAGTTATATTTCTTCATTGGCACATTCTGACAAACTCCATTTATTCTAGGTTGTAGAAGGCAGGAGAATTGCAAAAACTGGTGCCTCCTTCAGCACTCTGTTCTCTTGGTATTGCAGTTACATTAGCAAACATTAAAAAGACATTTTCAAGTGTGTGAAAACATGACATAGGAATCGGACAGTTCTCTATAAATACTTCTAGAGAGGTTACTTAACTAAATCACTCTTAATATCTTAAGAGTTTTTGGAAACAACTATACAAATTATTAATCAACCTTAACAAACTGCATTGCAACATGCATTACATTTCTCTCTACAGAAAGTAAATCCTAATACTAAACTAATGCCTATGCTCTTCACAATACATGAGTAGCACTTCTGTGAGATACTAGGGGAATATTTTGGTTCCAATAGATAATCCTCAGCTGTAGTCTTTACCATTATGCTTTGCTGAGAAGTTGGGTAAAACAGTATTTCTACTGTGAAAGATGCAGTAGGTAATTTTAGTGGAAAGCTCTTGTTTTACTATATTGATGAATAAAAAAAACCATGAACCAACTCAATTCATAAGAGAGTGATGCACAAAGAATGCAAGAGAGAAAGCAATAAATTCTGTGTGTCATTAAATACACGTATCTGGGATGTACCTGCGTGTGTGCTATCAAACAGAAAACACTCTGACCCCAGGCTGACAGTGATATATAGCCCCAAGCATTCCCTGCAAACATCAAAAGAACCTTTTAATTCCTACAGGTTATTTTAAGTCCTTCAAACCTAGCTTCTGTCTCCATTAATTTATACCCTCTAGTTCTTCCTTCTGTACTGGCATTCCATGTCTCCCCCGTCACGCCCCGTGCCCCAGAACAGCCGGCTCGGACAGAGCCCGGGGCCGTCACCCACCGGAGCCGGTGCGGAACAGGGCGGCCTGGGAGCCGTGGTGCAGCTCGACGGCGCCGTGGTTGGGGCTGCGGTACACGGGGCTGTAGAACGTCCTGCCCTCGTAGATGGGGGTGATGTGCATGTCTGGGGACACCGCCGAGCGCAGCTCCTGCCCCAGCTGGCTGTGCTGGCTCGCGTACGAACTCCTCAGGCCTGCAACCAAGCACAGGGAAATGTCTAGGTGGCCCATCTTCAGCAAAGCAACAGAGCTGTCAGGATTGAATCTTTCTTCCCTTAGACAAGAAAAGGTGTTGGTTAAATCTACAGTTACAAAGACTTACTCATTACATTTTTTCCATTATTAAATGGCCCATACTGAAAGGCTCACTGACAAAGCAGCATTTCCTTGACCAAAAGTTTTGTCCGTACACTGACAACTTGAAGTTTTCTGACTTAATTTTTTTTGTCGTTTGCAGTCTAAACCACAGAGAATAAAAGCTGAATCAGCATGTGCAGTGCACAGATTCAGCAATGACAGGGTAAGTATGGACCTGACAGAAATCCCATAGTGACAGAGGGCACAGACTAAAGCTGGTTGTAATACTGAAACTGAAACAGTCCATAGTAGTAAGAGCAAACATCTGCTTGATAGTGGCAGCAGAAAAGTAAGCACATGGAGAAAAATCTTTATAAAGGTTTAAATAGCCCATGGTCTGCATATAAATAGCAATGCTGCAGTTGGATGAGATTTTTTCACCTTGCTATATATTAATATTTCATATAAAATGTATACAACTTTGTCGACTTTGGCATTACCACCGCAGGCACTAAAGCTTTGGCAGTTTTCAAAGCAACAGAACATGTGAAGTTAGCTATACAAGGATGATGAAATGATGGAGATTACAGAACAAGTTCAAAAGTACAATGGAGTAGTGATGTTTAACCAAATGTATCCTACATCTGAGTACTTCCCCCCTCAAAATCCCAGACCTGCTCTGCCACAGTGTCTGCAAGGGAACCTTTGGGCCATCGCTAAGAAAACACATCTACAGGTGGTGAGAACAGAAGGACTTGAGCAGGCAAAGAGGGCAGCAGGGCCCACAGCTCCAGGTGACAATGCCATCTCCTGGGAAGACAGTCATCTCCAACATTACTGTTCTCCCAGAACATGCAGCCCATGGACATGGAGACTGTAAGCACAGAAGAGTAGCTGATCATATATCCACTCTCTCCTCTTGCTTACACAGCAGGGACTAGCTCTGGATTATACTGAAGGCTGCCACAGTACCCTAAACCTTTCCCACATCCAAACTTTCCTCTTAGAAAACTGATCATACACAAATTTGAGTTTC